>NW_028270150.1:87774930-88095908 GCF_037043375.1 Chiloscyllium plagiosum
TTTCTATCTCCCTACTCTATTAAATTAACAGTAAACCTCCCATTACATTTTACAAACTGATAATAAAGTTTTCTCTACACTGTTCCCATCAAATCCAAAGACGTGCAGGTTAGGTGGATTGGCCATGGGAAATACGGGGTTACAGGGATAGAGGGACTGAATCTGGGTAGGATGTTCTTCAGAGGGTCAGTGCAGATTTGATGTGCTGAATGGCCTCTTTCCACACTGCAGGAACTCTATGATTCTATGAACAGTAGAATACAGTCTCGGTTACAGAGTGAAACACTCTCTATCTATTTAAACTATAACTAACCAAAAAGTAAAGCTGCCCCTACACTGCCCCCATCAAACACTCCCAGGACAGGGACAGCATGGAGTTTGATACAGAGTAAAGTTCCCTCTTCTTGCCAAATACTACAAACTTTGCCTCTTTAACTACCTACCAATCCCATGACACTCTTCTTGTCAGATTCTAGGCCTTTGTTATCAAATGCCATTCTTAGAACAGTTCTCCATTCAGCGTATAGCTGCCAAAAGACCAACATCCCTGCTACCCATGGCATCTTTAAAAGGCTGCTGTGCACCCAGACAAGTAATGTGTTATTCCCTTCAACAGCAACATAATGGCACAGTAGTCATAAAACCATGCTATTCATGGCACACACCTGGCATGGCTGATACTTCCTCATGCATACAACTCTGTGATCCTACTCTAATCGCTATTTAACCAACAGGCCATGCAGTTGGTCTGTCCTTAACTACATTTTGTCTATACTCCTCTCTAAGTCACTGCTTCTCTGTTTCCAGTGCTCAGTGGAGACCCATTGCTTCCCATCATCCAACAGGATAACATTGCATACAGGTAAGCAATCAGACAGTTCCAAAGCTGAGCTTTTATGTGCAGCCAGCAAAAGCAAGCATAAACAAAATGAATAGTGGCTGCAGTTTGACCTCACAATGCAAATCAAATGCTGGCATCTTGAGCAATGACTATTGAACATTGCATGATGGTCTGCTGCACCCAGCTCCCATGTACTTAAACTGGATGTCATAGAGTCATAAGAAAGTCATAGAGTCTTACAACGTGGAATCAGACCTTTTAGACCAACTAGTCTGCACTAACCATGTTTTCAAATCAAACTAGTCCCATTTGCCTGCATTTGGCCCCTGTTCCTCTGTATCCACATTCAAAAGTCAGTTAGGTCCTGTTTGGCTTATAGCACTGCACATAGTTGAGCTCTGTCAGAAGGAAAGCTTCCTCCTTCCCAAGGTCATCTTCATCTTCCTCTGAAGGCGTGGTCCCATTTTCCAGTTCTCTCTATCTATTGCCTGATTGCCTGCTTCAGTTGGACAGAACACAGCATGCCAAGATGATGGGACACCCTTTGTCTGGACTATACTGAAGCACCCACCCCCCAACAAAATCTGATCCAAACAACAGAACCTCATCTTCATCAATACAATCATCTGCTCCACCATGGCCCTGATTGCAGCATGGACACCAGTTTGGTGAAGGTGCCATGCTGACTGAGTGATCAACACATTATATCATCTATCAAGATAGATAACCTTGCTCAGTTGCTTATCTTGTCTATATGTCTCTGCAGACTCTTTTCATCATTCTCACCACTTGCTTTCCACCTATTTTTGTATCATCTAAAACCTCAGCTAGTACATTCACTTTCCCTCATCCAAGTCATTAATATATATTGTCAATAATTGTGACCCTAGCACTGATTTGTGTGGCACTCCATTAGTTATAGGTTGCATTCTGAAAATGCCTTCCTTATCCCATCTCTCTCTTTGATTAAGGTTACTCCATCCTGAATCCATTCTAATATATTACTCACAACATCATGGGTCTAAGATTATTAATTACTTTGTATACAGTAATTGTATACCAAATTACTTTTGGAACTCCAAATATATTGCATCTATGGTTCCCTTTATCAGTCCTATTCATTTACTCCTCAAAGAACTAATACATTTGTCAGATATGGTTGCCACTTAATAAAGCCATTCTGACTCTGCCTGATCATATTATGTATTTCTAACTGCTCTGTTATTACAGTGTTCAATTCACTTGCCACTCTAAGGACTATGCTGAAAGTTTGTCAGTGTCTTCCTCAATAATGAATACACCTTGTAATTTAGTGCCATCTACAAGTTTTGATATTGTTCTTCAGATTCATAATTCCAAATTGTTTTCACGAATGGGCCCTGCACTGATCCTGTAGAAACACCACCATCTACTTTTAAATCCAACATTGTTTTTACTTTGGCAGCCGTAAAATAAAAACCCACATTTATGTACTGCTTTACACAGCCACCAGACTTCTCAAAAGGCATTACAACAAATTAAAGATTGCTATACTGTAGGATAAAAAGTACCACATGATGAACAGCAGCACAGATTTGTATTCCATGAAGAGACCACAGGGACTCAATGTTGACTCTGCTTTCTCCAGGAGTTTCTGTTTTTGTTTCAGATCTTCAGCGTCCATAGTTCTTTTTTGTTGTTTTACTGTCCCAAATAAGACCAAAAGACATAGGAGCAGAAATTAGGCCATTCAAGTCTGCTCTGCTATTCAATCAAGGCTGATAAGTTTCGCAACCCCATTTTCCCACTTTCTCCCCATAATCCTCGAACCTCTTGACAGTCAAGAACCTATCTATCTCTGTCTTAAATTTACTCAATGATCTGGCCTCCACAACCTTCTGTAGCAATGAATTCCATAGAGTCACCACTCTCTGGCTGAAGAGGTTTCTCCTTATCTCCTTTTGAAAGGGTCTTCCCTTTATTCTAAGGCTGTGCCCTCAGATCCCAGTCTCTTCTGCCAATGGAAACATCTTCCCAATGCCCACTCTGTCTAGGCCATTCAGTGTTCTGTAAGCTTCAATTAGATCCCTCCTCATCCTTCTAAATTCCATTGAGTATAGTCCCAGAATCCTTAAATGTTCCTCATATGTTATGCCTGTCATTCCTGAGATCATTCTGGTGAACCTTCTCTGCACCCGCTCCAGGGCCAGTACATCACTTTTCCATGTTGTATTCCATCTGCCACTTCTTTGCCCACTATCCTAACCTGTCCAAATGCTGCAGCCTCCCTGCCTCCTCAATGTTACCTGTCCCTCTGCCAAACACAGATGGAATGCCCTCAGTTTCTTCATTTACATCATTAATGTATAAAGTGAAAGGTTGTGGTCCCAACACTAACCCTTGCAAACACCACTAGTCACCAGTTTGCCATCTGAGAAGGGCCCTTTCATCCTCACTCTCTACTCTCTGCCAGATAGCCAATCTTCTATCCATGCTAGTACGACGCCTCTAACTCCATGGGCCCTTTACCTTACTTGGCAGACTGATAAAGAAGGTAAACACTGAAAGGATCCAGGGTAACTTGGCAAGTTGGATCCAAACTTTACTTAGAGGTAGGAGACAGAGGGTGGTGGTAGAAGGCTGTTTGTGCGACTGGAAGTCAGTATGCAGTGGCGTACCACAATGGTTAGTGCTGTGCCCCTTGTTGGTCACGATATGTCAAAATAATGCAGCTGAGAATGTGGGAGAGATGATAAGTTTCTAATTGACATAAAGGCTGGCCAGGTGATTAATAGTGAGGAAGAAAAGTGGTAGGTTACAGGAACATATAGATGCGTTGGTCAGTGGGAGATAAGTGACAGGTGGAATTTTAACTTTGAAAAGTGTGAGGTGATGCTCTTTGGAAGAATTAATAAGACAAAGGTGCACTCAGTGAATGGCAGGATACTAAGAAGCTCAGAGGAATATAGGGATCTTGGGTTGCTTGTGCACAGATCCCTAAAGGTGGCAGGACAGGTTAATAGGTTAAGAAAGAATATGGGACATTTGCCTTTATCAGTCATTTCATTGATTATAAGAGCGGATAGATTATATTGGAGCTGTACAGGATTTTGGTTAGGCAATAGTTAGAGTACAGGAAGGACGTGATTGCACTGGGTTTGCAACAGTTGCTCAGAGCAATCTTGGGGTGTTCGTTCAAAGATCCCTGAAGGTGGCAGGAGAGGTTAATAGGGTAGTCAAGAAGGCGTACAGGATGCTTGCCTTTATCAGTCACGGCACAGATTATAAGAGCAAGGAGACTGTTTTGGAGGTGTACAGCATTTTAGTTAGGCCACAGTTGGAATATTGTGTGCAGTTCTACTCACTGTACTATAGGAAGGATGTGATTGCAAGGGAGCAGGTACAGAGGAGATTCACCAGAATGTTGCCTTGGGTAGAACATTTCAGTGATGGAGAGAGGCTGGATGGGCTCGAGTTGTTTCCTTTAGAGCAGGGGGTTCCTGATTGAGGGGCATGGATAGATAAATAAAAAGCAGCTGTTCCCTTAGTTGAAGAATCCATAGCTGAGAATGTGTTGCTGGAATAGCGCAGCAGGTCAGGCAGCATTCAGGGAACAGGAGAATCGACGTTTCGGGCATAAGCCCTTCTTCAGGAAAGGGGCATAAATTTAAGGCAAAGACTAGGAGGTTTAGAGGGATTTGAGAAAAAGTATTTTCATCTGCATTGTGGTGGGAATCTGGTATGCACTGCCTGGGAGGATAGTAGAGGCAGAAAACTTCATAACCTTTAAAAAGATATGCAGATAAGCACTGAAATGTCATATCATTCAAAGCTAAGAACCAAGTGCTGGAGAGTTAGAATAGTGTAGATAGATAATAGGTTCAGAACTGGAGAAGGGTCACTGGACTCGAAATGTTAACCCTGATGTCTCTCCACAGATGCTGCCAGAATTGCTGAGTTTCTATAGCAATTTATGTTTTTGTTTCTGATCTTTAGTGTTCACAGTTCTTTGTTTTATTTTCCTTATGTTTAAGACTTTTTCACGCAGAGGGTGGTGCGTGTATGGCATGTGCTACCAGGGGAAGTGGTGGAGGCTGGTACAATTACAACATCTAAAAGGCATGTGGATGGGTATATGAATAGGAAAGGTTTGGAGGGATAGCGGGCAGGTACTGGCAAATGGGACTAGATTAGGTTAGAATATCTGGTTGGCATGGATGAGTTGGACCGAAGGGTCTGTTCCCAAGCTGTACATCTCAATGAATCTATGAAAGAACATTTTGAAGGCAAGTGAGTTTACTGCTTTAACAGTGTTATCAGGTTAAGAACAGACAGGTAATCAGTCAGCTGTTAAAATACAATTACTGACAAAAAGAGCCTACAAGGACCGTGGAATCAGCAACAGAGTGAGCTCAGAAGTCTAGAGGCAAAACCTGATTAAGAAGCTGGTAAGATGCCCTTAGGCAAGCATGTGGGCTAGAAAAAAAAGAGAATTAGAAAAGATAGAAACCCTTCTATAGGAAGCATGAGAAAGCTCCAGTTGTAAAGTTATGTATCCCGAAGGGGGAAGGAATAATGCATGCAAAGATCAGAAAGAGTAGGCATGGGAGTGACAAAAAAAGAGTTTTGACCACTCAACATGAATCATTGCCATTGAGATTAAGCTTTATGAGACACAGTGAAGGGCCAAAAAAAAATTTAAACTGGGGCTGCAGATTCTGAAGCCTTCAGAATTTATTTAAACTGCAAAACCGTAAACTTAGAAATAGTGAAAGAGTCTGGCAGAACAAGAAAAGTTGAAAGAAACTAACAATTTAAAAGAAGCAGGCATCAGATTTTAACAGGAAGTTTTATAAAGGCTGCAGCCAAACAACATTAATGAAAATTTTGTGTAGAAAAACCTGTATGGTGTTTTAGACAGTGTAGTGGGGAAATTCCACCTACAGAAGGCAGGAAAACCTCAAAGCTGTGGTTACCCATACTTTGATCAATAGAAAAGTAGATTGCTCAGAAATATAGCGTAACAAACTCAACATCAATTCAATTTGAAACAGCATCAGTAAGTACAAGATTACAAACAGATGTAAAACATTATTGAAATTGTACAAATTTACAGTAATAAGATGAACCAATACAATTAGAATAAATGCAGACATAATATTTTCCAGCAAGTTCATGATCAGAAATGGACCGTATAGAATACAAGAATGTAATTCATGGGGTGCCACTTCCTAAGAGCGGGCTTTTTTTGGCACTCATGGCAACATCTTACCAGGATCTGGGTGATGTATGCCAGACCATGATGAGTGGTAGTATCAGATGAAATGTTTGCTGAACTCTATTTTGAAGTTGAGATCCTCTCACCGCATCTTGTACCCTTTTCTCAAATGGCATAGCAAGTTTCTTGCTAGGCAGTGGCAAGCTCCTAATTTTTACCCATTATTGGTTGTTAATGCCTTGTTAACAGCCCAACTTGACATGGGTTGTGAGCTTAACAAACCCAGCATACAAACTAGTCATCAGGAAAACTGGACATAGAAACCAGAGAAGGTACTTGGCAAGTTCAACTTGCTGCTTTGTCCTAAAGATCTCCATGTTAGACATTGGGCACCAACACCTTTCTTGGGTACAGACCTCCAATCTGAAAAGCAACCCTCTGTCTCCTGCCTTCAAACCAATTTTGTGTCCAATCTAGCTCCCCCTGGATCCCATGTGATCTAACCATACTAACTAGTATACCATATGGAATCTTGTCAAACGCATTGCTGAAGTCTATATGGACAACACTTATCACTCTGCCTGAATCAATCTTCTTTGTCACCTATTCAAAAAACTCAATCAAATTATTGAGGCACAATTTCCCATGCACAAACCCATGCTGACTATCCCTAATCAGTCCTTGCCTTTCCAAATATATGTAGCTCCTGTCCCTCAGAATCCCCTCTAACAACTTACCCATAACTGTCAGACAGCTGACCAGTCTATAGTTTCCTGGCTTTTCCATACAGCCTTTTTAAATAATGGCACTACATTAGCCAACCTCCAGTCTTCTGGCACCTCACCCATGGCTGTTGCTCACATAAATATCTCAGCAAGCGGTCCAGCAATCTTTTCCCCATATTTCCACAATGTTCCGGGAAACATCTGATCAGATCCTGGAGATTTATCCACCTTTATGTATAAAGGTAGATAAATCCTATTCTGTAATATAAATTTTTTTGAAGACATCACTATTTATTTCTGCCAATTTCTCTAGCTTCCATGTCCTTCTCCACAGTAAATACTAACATGAAATATTTGTTTAGTATCTCACCCATCTCCTGTGGTTCCACATGTAGATGGCCACATTGATCATCAAGGGGCCCTATTCTCTTCTAGTTACTCTTTTGCCTTTAATGTACTTATAGAATCTCTTCGGATTCTCCTTGACTCTATTTGCCAATGCTATCTCATGTTCCCTTTTTGCCGTCCTGATTCCTCTCTTAAGTATACTCCTACTGCCATTATACTCCTCTAGGGGTTCACTTGATCCGAGCTGTCTATACCTGATATATGCCGCCTTTATCTTTCAGTGCTGTGTCCACTGCTTTTAGTAATTTATATAAATGATTTGGATGTGAATTTAGGAGGGATGGTTAGTAAGTTTGCAAATGACACCAAAGTACATGGTGTAGCAGACAGTGAAGAAGTAGCACAGTGGCTACATGGTTAGCATTATTGCCTCACAGCCAGGGACTCGGGTTCAATTCCACCCTAGGGTGACTGTGTGGAGTTCGTACATTCTCCCCGTGTCTGCGTGAGTTTCCTCAGGGTGCTCTGGTTTCCTTCCACAGTCCAAAGATATGCAGGTTAGGTGGATTGACCGTGCTAAATTACCCATAGAGTCCAGTGGTGATGAGTTAGCCATGGGAAATGCAGAGTTGTGGGAACAGCGTAGGAGGTGGGGTGTTCTTTGGAAGGCCAGTGTGGACTCGAGGGGCCAAATGTCCTGTGTCCACACTGTAGGGAATCTATGAAGATTATCACAGAGTACAACATGACCTTGATCAGATGGGTCAATGCGCTGAGGAATGGCAAATTGAGTTTAATTTAGGTAAATGTAAGGTGTTGCATTTTGGTAAGGCAAAACAGGTAGGACTTTGTACGTGGGAAATCATATCTCACAAACTTGATTGAGTTTTTTTGAAGAAGTAACAAAGACAATTGATGAGGGCAGAGTGGTAGATGTGATCTATATGGACGTCAGTAAGGCATTCAACAATGTTCCACATGGGAGACTGGTTAGCAAGGTTAGATCTCATGGAATGCAGGGAGAACTAGCCATTTGAATATAGAACTGGCTCAAAGGTAGAAGACCAGAGGGTGGTGGTGGAGGGTTGTTTTTCCAACTGGAGGCCTATGACCAGTGGAGTGCCACAAGGATTGGTGCTTGGTCCACTACTTTTCATCATTTATACTTGGATGTGAACATCGGATGTATAGTTAGTAAGTTTGCAGGTGACACCAAAATTGGTTATCTAGTAGACAGCGAAAAAGGTTACCTCAGATTACAACAGGATCTTGATCAGATGGGCCAATGGGCTGAGGTATGGCAAATGGAGTTTAATTTAGATAAATGCGAGGTGGTGCATATTGGAAGAGCAAATCTTAGCAGAACCTATACACTTAATGGTAAGGTCCTGGGGAGTGTTGCTAAACAAAGAGATCTTGGAGCGTAGGTTCATCAGTCCTTGAAACTAGATTCGCAGGTAGATAGGATAGGATAGTATGCTTTCCTTTATTAGTCAGAGTATTGAGTACAGAAGTTGGGAGGTCATGTTGCAGCTGTACACGCATTGGTTAGGCCACTTTTGGAATATCGCATGCAATTCTGGTCTCCTTCCTATCGGAAGGATGTTATGAAACTTGAAAGGGTTAAGAATAGATTTACAAGGATGTTGCCTGGGTTGGAGGATCTGAGCTATAGGCAGAGGTTGAATAGATTGTGGCTGTTTTCCATGGAGTGTCGGAGGCTGAAGGGTGACCTTACAGAGGTTTATAAATTCATGGGGGGCATGGATAGGGTAAATAGGCAAAGTCTTTTCCCTGCGGTGGGGGAGTCCAGAACTCAGGGAAGTAGGTTTAGTGTGAGAGGGGAAAGATATAAAAGAGACCTAAGGGGCAACTTTCTCATGCAGGGGGTGGTATGTGTATGGAATGAGCTGCCAAAGGAAGTGGTGGAGGCTAGTACAATTGCAACATTTAAAAGGCATCTGAATGGGTATATGAATTGGAAGGGTTTAGAGGGATATAGGCCGAGTGCTGGCAAGTGGGACTAGATTAGGTTAGGATATCTGGTTGGCATGAAGTGTCTGTTTGCGTGCTGTACACCTCTGTGATTCTATGACTTACACAGTTACTGATAGGGCCCTGGGGAGTGCTGCCGAACAAACTGAACTAGGGATGCAGGTGCATAGTTCCTTCAAAGTGGAGTGGCAGGTCGACAGGATGGTAAAGAAGGTGTTTGGCATGCTTGCCTTCATTGATTCTAACATTGAGTATAGGAGTTGTGCTGTCATGTTGCAGCTGTACAGGACATTGACGAGGCCATATTTAGAATACTGAATACAATTCTGGTTGTCCCCCCGTAGGAAAGATGTTAAACGTGAAGATGCTGAATAGACTGGGGCTTTTTTCTCTCCAATTTTGCAGGCTGAGGGGCGTCCTTATGAAAGTTTATAAAATCATGAGGGGCGTGGATAGGGTGAATAGCCAATGTCTTTTTCCCAGGGTGGGGGAGACCACAACTGGAGGATATAGGTTTAAGGTGAGAGAGGAAAGATTTAAAAGAGTCCTAAGGGTCAACCTTTTCACTCAGAGGGTGGTGCACGTATGGAAGGAGCTGTCAGAGAAAGTGGTCGAGGCTGGTACAATTACAATATTTAAAAGGCATCTGGATGGGTATGCGAATAGGAAGGCTTTACAGGGATATGGGTTAAATGCTGGCAAATGGGACTAGCATAATTTAGGATATCCGATCCACATGGATGAGTTAGACTGAAGGGCCTTGAAAGTGATTATAATGAGGTCAGCCAAGTAGACCTCATAGAATATGAGTTCCCTGATTGGAGCTGTTAATCTAGTCCAATCAAGGAGCCCTGGCTGACAGGTATAAACAGGAGGGTCAGAGATTCTGTTCACTCTGAGAACTGGCTGTGAGAATGCTGGATCAGTAGCAAGGATTCTCCATATCTAAATAAAGGATGGCATAGTGATGGGATACCAGCCACTGTGATGTTATTACAGTGCAGATGAGAGAAAAGCACATTCCTGAAGAAATTCAGTTACAACAGTCGTTTTGGAGTTAGAGTAAGCATTTCTGACATCACGCTGTTATCAGGGAAGCTTGACTTATTTGATGCTGCTGTCGAAAACTGGTCCAGTTTGTGGAAAGAATGCATTATTTTTTCAGGTAAATGAGATTGGGGCAGATGAAAGGCAATGAGTAATTCTTCTGACAGCTTCTGGACCCACAGAGAGGAATCACGGGAATGATCCTGCATGGGTAAGAGGCATTGTAGATGCAAGGTCAGGTCGAGTGACATATAAAGTTCAAGTAGCTGCAACAGTCTTGAACAAGCACATGGACCATATGAAACCTGCAAACGCACGAACAGTGCAGGAGCAAAACGCACCCGACTCCTCAACAGCCTTTCTGACTGTTCTGGAACCTGTGGGTTCTCCCTCTCCATCAAGCATTGAAAATACCTTGGAATCTGAGATGGACACAGCAGATGGCGTACCATTGGTTGGAGAGACTAGGATCAAAGGCACAGCCTTAGAGTAAAGGGAAGACCTTTTAGATGGATATAAGGAGAAATTTCTTCAGCCAGAGAGTGGTGAATCTATGGAATTCACTGCCACTGAAGGCAGTGGAGGCCAGGTTTTTGAGTATTTTTAAGATGGAGATAGATAGTTTCTGATTGTAAAGGGGATCAAGGGTTACAGGGAGAAAGCAGGAGAACTGAGTTGAGAAACCCATCAGCCATAATTTGAATGGTGGAACAGACTCGATGGGCTGAATGGCCTAATTTCTGCTCCTATGTCTTATGGTCTTATGTCACCGCCTTAATGCCTTTGCCATCTGAAGAGGAGAATGAATTTTTCCTGAGACATCCCAAGCGCAAGAGACAATTACTGCACATTACATGTTGGCCATATCAGAGGCAGAGTCAGAGGAGCCTGACCCAGTATTAAAATGCCTCAGGAGGGCTACAAAAAAAGAACCAGCCTATATCCTTGAACTCAGAGGGAGAGGGCGTAGTGATTGCAACGAGGTCAGCCAGGTGGACCTCATAGAGTATGAGTTCCCTGATTGGGGCTGTTAATCTGGTCCAACAAGGGAACCCTGGCTGACAGATATAAACAGGAGTGTCAGAGGTTCTGTTCAGTCTAAAAGCTGCCTCAGAGGGTGCTGGATCAGTATCAAGGATACTACGCATGTAAATAAAGGGTGACTTGGTGATGGAATACTGCTTTCTGTGGAGTTATTTCAAGTCTGTTTTCATGCTGTTTAACTCTATGACTCTCTTCTAAGAGGAGAAATTTCTCCCCATCTGCCCTATCTATGCCCCTCAAAACTTTGTATGTCTCAATCAGATCCCCTTTCAATCTTCTCTGTTATAAGGAAATCAACACTAGGCTTTCTAGTCTTTCTTCATAGCTGAATTGTTCCAGCCCAGGTAACGTCCTGGTAAATCTCTTCTGCATCCTCTCTCGTGCAATCATGTCGTTCCAGCAGTATGGTGACCAGAACTGCAAAACACTACTCCAGCTGTGGCCTAACTAATGTTATATACAGATCCATCAAAGCCTCTTTGCTCAATGCCTTGACCAATGAAAGCAGTATCACATATGCCTTCTTAGTCACCTCACCACCCCATCCTGCTGCCTTTGAGGTTCTATAGGTATGCACGCCAACATCATTCTGATCCTCTACTTCTCTGTACATTCGTCTTGTACACTCTAAATGTATCATGTGGCACTTGTAAATGTGAGCATGTGAGCTGCAAATTAAGAATCAGGCTATGATCTGGTGCTTCGAGTCAAGTTACAGGTACTTTCATCTCATGGCCCATTCACTGTGCAATGCACTGTGTTGGGAACACCTTTGTACAGATCAGTGCAGCATTGTAAGACCAAGCTTAAGGTACCTGTCCATCCAAATAACGCAGCAGATATGATGATATCCAAAGTGTGCTGATGCTGGTTAAAGAGTTATGAACACATTTGATTGAATCATTTAATGTTCCACAGAAGTACTGGGCGGCACGGTGGCACAGTGGTTAGCACTGCTGCCTCACAGCGCCAGAGACCCGGGTTCAATTCCCGCCTCAGGCAACTGACTGTGTGGAGTTTGCACGTTCTCCCCGTGTCTGCGTGGGTTTCCTCTGGGTGCTCCGGTTTCCTCCCACAGTCACAAAGATGTGCAGGGTCAGGTGAATTGGCCAAACTAAATTGCCCGTAGTGTTAGATAAGGGGTAAATGTAGGGGTATGGGTGGGTTTCGCTTCGGCGGGTCGGTGTGGACTTGTTGGGCCGAAGGGCCTGTTTCCACACTGTAATGTAATGTAATGTAATCTAATCTAATCTAATCTACTGTTTCTATGGAAGAACATATCATCTCAGTACCCTGTGATATCCACCCACTCATCCTTAAAGTGGTCTCCTCCATTCTGCAATGTTGACTCAACTCTGTCACTGCATAACACATTATTTGCTGCTGCTGCCCAATTATTCTCTTTTTTTATTGATGGCCACTGTGATATAGTACCGTGTAAGTATGCAGCTGAGCACAGTGTGGAGGGGCTGTGCCCTGCACCAGAAGTCTATTTATTGAGTTGATTCTGTACGGAAATGTTGCAAAGACATTTCTACAGATAACAGTTATCACATTTTTGTTTACCATAAAAATGTTTCTTCATTGCTAAAGATCTTAGAAAACATGTGGGTTCCACTGTTTCAAGCTTTCAGATCTTTACAGAATCCAGTGAATGTAAAAAACTAACCTTTTTAGTGAATCACAAAAACTATGTTGAATAACACTGGCATTCTGGTAAAACAGGATGTAATGACAGTCTCTGAGTTTTTCAAATAACCTTGGCAAACTTGCAGTAGGGAGGTGAAAATCTCATTGACTCAATAGACACAGGAAACCATGCCTATGTTGCCGCTTTGAAAGAACTGTTCAGTTTGCCTGTCTTTTCTTTTCCTTATGCCTTACTGCTTTTAAACTACATATCAAACTCTTTTTTGAAAGTTGTTGTTGAGTCCTCTTCAACCATTCTTTCAAAGAGTATATGCTGTCTGAAAAACTAGTTTTTTCATGTCACTTCTGATTCTGGGCCAACTATCTTTAATCTGTCATCTCCTTATGTATCTTCCTGCCATTGTGAACAATTTTCATGTTTACTTAATCAAAATATTTCGTAATTCATAAAGCAGTCTCCTCTACCCTCTTCTGCTTCTGAGCCCATCCAGTGGAAATGGATTGGGCTTTGCTGCTGCTGCTATACATTGGCTGCAACTACAACTGGAGGTGGCAACTAGAATGCCAACTATGATTCTGTCATCTGCCCATCAATGTGGACAATTGGCCAGGCATGTCCTGTTCACTAAGATCTATTGGTCAAAACACAGTTTATATGAAGTTAAAAATCATACAACACCAGATTATAGTCCAACAGATGCTTCTCTCCAAATCAGTTTATATGAGTCAGCAAGAACATGACAGATGAAATATAATTGGAAAAATGAGGTATCTGCTTTGGTAAGATTAACAAAAATGCAGGTTATTTCTTAAATGAGGAGAGACTGAAAATTACTGATGTTCTGAGTGTCCTTCTTCATGAACCACTGGAAGCAAGTGTAGGAGCGTTAGGAAAGTGAGTATTATGTTCACCTTTAATGTAAAAAGATTTTGAATGCAGAAATAAGGAAATTTTGCCACAATTGAATAGGGTCTTGATGAGGCTGAAAGATGTGCACAGTTTTGGTATTCTTACTTTAGAAAGGCTATACTTTCTGAATTAACAACACAGAGATTGATACCTGTAGCCAAATTACCTTTTATTTACACATTACAGTTCTTAACTTTAGTACTACCTCATTCAGGGCCAGCTACCAGAAGTTAGTATCTCTGACACTCCCATTTCTTTTTTTTTTGTGAGACACAGTGAAAGACACAAAGTGCACAAATGTTTATTCAATTTCCACCACCAGGAAGATAGGAAAACACCCGAGTGGCCAGTGACAAACACTGCCCTTCACATCAAAGGGCAGTGCTGTGTGATCAAAAACAGTGAGGGGAAGGGTAGGGACTAAATCAAAATAGAGTTGGAGGGAGAAATGATGTACTCCACTCCTTGTGGCGCCCACCTCTCCCTGAACAACTCCATGGTGTTGGTGGACACCGCGTGCTCCTTCTCCAAGGACACCCGGGCCCTAACGTAACCGCGGAAGAGGGGCAGGCAGTCGGCCCTAACGACCCCCTCCACGGCCCGCTGCCTCGACCTGTTGATGGCCAGTTTGGCCAGGTCCAGGAGCAGACCCACGAGGAGGTCTTCAGACCTGCCCTCCTTCCTCCGTACCGGGTGCCCAAAGATCAGGAGCGTGGAACTGAAGTGCAGCCAAAAACAGAGGAGAAGGTTTTTAAGGAAATCAAAAAGGGAGTGCAAACGCCCACACCCACTCCCATTTCTATATGTCAGCCAGGGTTCTATGATTGGACTAGATTAACAGACCCAATCAGGGAACTCGTATTCTATGAGATCCAGCAGGCTGAGCTCATTACAAACACTATACATTGCATTGAAGGAGTGCAACATAGTTCGCAGACTGATTCCTGAAATGGTGAGGTTGTCCTATGAGAAGAGATTGAGGAGACTAGACTGAAAACAAGAAATGCTGGAAATCACAGTTGGTCAGGCAGCAGCCATAGAGAGAGAGCGGGCAAACATTTCAAGTCTAGATGACTCTTCATCAGAGGAAACTAGACTTGCATTCTCTAGAATTTAGAAAAATGAGAGGTGATCTCATTGAAGAACACAAACACATAAGGGCTCAACAAGGTAGATGCAGGAAGGATATTTCCCCTGACTAGGGAGGGGTCTAAACCCCTAGGCACATTATCTCAGAATAAGAAATAGGAGGTTTAGGACTGAGATAGGAGGATTTTTCTACTGAAAGGGTGGTGAATCTTTGCAGTCCTCTGCCTCGGTCATTAAATATATTTAAGATTTGGAGATGCCAGTGTTTGACTGAGATGTACAAAATTAAAAATCACACAACACCAGGTTATAGACCAACAGGTTTAATTGGAAGCACTAGCTTTCGGAGTGCTGCTCCTTCATCAGGTGGTTGTGGAGTATAAGATTGTAAGACACAGAATTTAGAGCAAATCTGCTGGCACATGGTGTAGATTTGAAATTGACTGACATAGTGCAGTACAGCTACAAGTCCACAATAGCAATCCTCTCAACTAATCACGCAGAGAACAATGTCAAGCTCCCTGTATTTGTGTCTGCTGTAAATGTTAAGACAAGATGGCAGCACTGTGAGCCTTTAAGCTCTCAATGAGCTGGCAAAGCACAAAAAGACAGAGCAGTGCAATACAGAGCTGCTGTCAACGTCAAAGTAGGCACCGACTGAATAAGCACTCAGAAAGCAAGAGGGTAGACCTGAGGTGCACTCTAGTCAAATCCGTGAGCTGGGTGCCTGCCCCTACAGACAAAGTGTCTTGACAGCTACATTACAATGAAAGATGCCAGTGCGCTCCAAAATACAGCACTGCAATGGAATTGTATGAGAGATGTGCCTTGCTTACGCCTTGAGGCTGGTATATGTCTGACATCAAGCTCTGTGGATGGAGTTATGGGCAATCGCTACCATGGAGTGTAATCAGAGATTGGTGTCCAAGATTGGAGTCCTGAAGGAGTAAGCGATGAGCTAGAACTGCCAGGTACTCACTCTGTCTTTAACATCTGGACTTGTTGCCAACTAGTTTCTCTTCTGCATGTGGGGGAATAGTAAACTGCATATCAATAAAGCAAGTTTACGTATTAATGGCATGCCAATACATGCAAATATGCCTCTTGCCATTCAGTATCAAGACTTTGCATCTGCCTCTTCAAAATCAGAAGCAGAATATGACTTTTTTTCTCAACAGCAAGAATCTAATTTCTTATAATTTTGCTATATTTTTCCAACTGACTCACCATTGCCCACATCATTCGAGGCTGGAAAGATTCCACCCGAAGAGTCAATAATTTTGGTCCATATCATAGGTTTTTAACTAAATGTTTGAGTTAGTGATATAGGAAGTGCATATATGAACATTTAGTCTATGGTTTATCTGTTTGTGGCGCGTTGCTCATGATAAATTCAAAGAAACTGTTGCAATTACAGCTCTCACTGTGACGTTCAGCTGCTGCGTTATCTTCATTTCTCTGTTCTTGTCATACAGCTTTTTAATCTTCCATTGATCACTGAGTCCTTTCTGTTTTGTGCTAGTCTTTTGTTTGCTTCTTTCTTGGTTCTTTCATTTGGGCTGAGCTTGTCATTCAACAATTATTGTTAAAGAGAAAATCTGGGGAAGTACTGCAAAGACCTCAGGAGACCGTTATGGCGACTGGACCAAGTAAGGTTGCTCCTGATCTATAGTCATTAATGTTGGCTTTTCCAGTAATGTTTCTTCAATTTGAAAACAGAGAAAACTTTGAAGAAGAAAGAATCTAACCATATCTGTTTGATATTCAATGGCATTACCATGACTGAATTCCCCATTATCAACACCCATGGAGTTACCATCAACAAGGAACTGAACAGGATTAGCCATGCAAATACAGTGACTACAAGAAGAGGTCATGGCTGGAAATGCCGCAGCAAGTAATTTATCTCCTACCTCCCTGATGGCTGACCACTTGGCGACAAGGCATAAGTTAGCAGCACGATGGAATTCTCTCCACTTGTCCAGATGAGGACAGATCTTACAAACTCAAGCAACTGAAGACTACACACAGCAGACCATTTGATTAGCACCCGATGCAACACCTCAAACTTCACTCCCTCTATCATTAATGCATTGTGGCAGTATTATGCACAAACAATAAGGACCTCTGTGGCAATTCACCAACATTCTTTGGCCAGCACCTTCCAAAATCATGGTCTCTACCATGTGGAAGGACAGGGCCAGGAGACGTATGGATACACCATCTCATTAAGTTCCCCCATTGCCAGACACCACACCAAATATAACTGTATCATTATTCCTTAATTGTCACTGAGTCAAAATTCTGTGAATGTACTTACTCCCATGGACTGCAGCTGTTCAAGAAGACTACTCACTTCAAGGAGATAGTAAGGCCTGCAGATGCTGGAGGGTCAGAGTCGAAAGGTGTGGTGCTGGGAAAGCACAGTCAGTCAGGCAGCATCCGAGGAGCAGGAGATTCGATGTTTCAGGTATAGGCCCTTCATCAGGAATGTAGGGGTGAAGTAAAAAAGGGAGATGACAGATAAATAGAATGGTGGGAGTGGGAGTGGGGGTGGGGGGAAGGTAGCTGGGAAGGCAATAGATAGATGCAGGTGGAGGTGATAGTGAAAGGTCAGAGGTGAGGGTGGGGGGTTGTGATGCGGATAGGTGGGAAGAGTCCGTGTTGAGCCAGTCGCCGGACATCTATTTCAACCCCACTGACTCCCACAGCTGCCCGGTCAACCCACATCTCCCACCCTGCCTCCTGTAAAAACATGATCCATTATTCCCAATTCCTCCACCTCCACCGTATCTGCTCCCAGGCGGAGTAATTCTACTCCAAGACATCCCAGCTGGCCTCCTATTTGAAGGACCGCAATTTCCCCTCCCACGTGATCAACAATGCCCTCCAGCACATCTCCTCCACTTCCTGCACCTCTGCCCTTGAACCCCAACCCTCCAACCGCAACAAGGATAAATGCCCCCTGGTCCTCACCTTGTCCCCCACTAATCTCCGGACACAGCCCATTATCCTCTGCCATTTCTGCCACCTATAATCAGACCCCACCACCACAGATATATTTCCCTCCCCATCCCTATCTGCCTTCAATAGAGACCATTCCCTCCGTGACACCCTCATTAGGTCCACAACTCCCAACAACCTGTCCTCCATACCTGACACCTTCCCTTGCCACCGCATGATGTGTAAAACTTGCATGCACACCTCCCCCCTCATCTCTTTCCAAGGATATTTTTACATGTGGCATTGGTTTTTCTGCATATCCAAACACCTCATCATCTGTGTTAGTTGCTCTTGATGTGATCTCCTCTACTCTGGGGAGACAGGATGCCAACTCATGGAAGGTTTCAGGGAACATCTCTGGGACACGTACACCAAACAGCCCCACTGCTCTGTGGCCAACTACTTCAACGCCCCCTCCCCTCCACCAAGGACATGCAAGTCCTGGGCCTCCTCTACCGCCAAATCCATGCCACCCGACAACTGGAGGAGGAACACCTCATCTTCAACCTTGGGACCCTCCAACCACATGGCATCAACGTCGACTTTACCAGTTTCCTTATCTCCCCTCCCTCCCCTCATTCCAGATCCAACCTTCTAACTCAGTACCGCCTCTTGGACTGTCCTACCTGTCCATCTTGCCTTCCCACCTATCTGCTCCACTCCCCTTCAACCTATTACTATCACCTCCCATCTACATCTACCTATTGTCTTCCCAATAGCCTTCATCCCACCCGCATCTACCTATCCATCATTCCCAGCTACCTTTCCCCCAGCCCCACCCCCACCCTCCTATTTATCTCTCAGCACCCTTTCCCCCCTTCCAATCCATTCCTGATGAAGGGCTTATGCCTGAAACATCGATCACTTTCTCAAGGGCAATTAGGGATAACAATACGGACTGGCCTAATCAGCAATGAACATAGAACATTACAGTGCAGCACAGGCCCTTTGGCCCTTGATGTTGCGCCGACCTGTCATACCAATCTGAAGCCCATCTAACCTATACTATTCCACGTATGTCCATATGCTTGTTCAATGACGACTTAAGTGTACTTAAAGTTAGCGAATCTACTACCATTGCAGGCAAAGCATTCCATACCCTTACTACTCTCTGAGTAAAGAAACTACCTCTGACATCTATCCTATATCTGTCACCCCTCAATTTAAAGCTATGCCTCCTTGTGCTAGCCGTCACCATTCTTGGAAAAAGGCTTTCCCTGTCCACCCTATTTAACCCTCTGATTATCTTATATGTCTCTATTAAGTCACCTCTCAACCTTCTTCTCTCTAACGAAAACAGCCTCAAGTCCCTCAGCCTTTCCTCGTAAGACCTTCCCTCCATACCAGGCAACATCCGAGTAAATCTCCTCTGCACCCTTTCCAAAGCTTCCACATCCTTCTTATAATGTGGTGACCAGAACTGTACACAGTACTCCAAGTGCGGCCTCACCAGAGCTTTGTACAGCTGCAGCATAACTTCATGGTTCCGGAACTCGATCCCTCTTCTAATAAAAGCTAAGACACTGTATGCCTTCTTAACAAGCCTGTCAACCTGGGTGGCAACTTTCAAGGATCTGTGTACCTGGACACCAAGATCTCTCTGCTCATCTACTTTGCATTCCGGTTACTCCGACCAAAGTGAATCATCTCACACTTTTCCGCATTAAACTCCATTTGCCACCTCTCAGCCCAGCTTTGCAGCTTATCTATGTCTCTCTGTAACCTACAACATCCTTTGTCACTATCCACAACTCCACCGACCTTAGTGTCGTCTGCAAATTTACTAACGCACCCTTCTACGCCCTCATCCAGGTCGTTTATAAAAATGATGAACAGCAATGCCATGAACAAATAAGGAGTGGGAAGTATGCTTGATGAGCTAATCTTCCTTGACAATATCAGGTTTTGAAGAATTTTGACAAAATAAAGGTGTCATGAAAAATGAGGATTATCCTTTGTGTCAGTATTACTGTTGGAGGCATTCAAGGAAAAGGCTACAAACCTTCAGCTGTAGCACAAATCAACTTATGGGTGGCACAGTGGCACAATGGTTAGCACTGCTCCCTCACAGCACCAGAGACCTGGGTTCAGTTCCTGCTTCAGGTGACTCTCTGTGTGGAGTTTGCACATTCTCCCCGTGTCTGCGTGGGTGTGCTCCAGTTTCCTCCCACACTGTTTTTGTTACGGTGGTTCACTTGCCTGTTGTACAATTTTCTTGGTTCTTATGCTATCGATTTCAATGGACTGAAACCCATAAGCTATGGTTTGGTTGGTAACTTTCTTCCTTAGTCACTAATTTTTAGGTTCAAGTTCCATGCAGGAATTTGTGTACAAAATCCAGGTTTATATTCCAGAACTGTTCGAGTTGTCTTTTAGATTAAATGATAAAACAAGGCCTTGTCTGTCCTCTTAAGTGAATGCAAGAGATCCCATGACACTATTTTGAAGGAAAAGGTAGGAGTTTTCTGTGACAGTCCTAGCCAATATATATATATATATATATCCTTCAAGCAATATCACTAAAACAGATAATCACATCATTCTCTCATTGGTGTTTTAGGAGCTGGCTCCTGGCAACTTGGCAATATTAACTGCATTGCAAAGAGTAGTTAATTTACTGTTTTGGGATACCCTAGGCTGTAAACACTTCAATATACATGCAAGCATTACTCTTTTCAACTGACAAAATTAAAATTATATTTGTTCTACATCAGGAGAGAAAATTAGTGTGAACATTTACCGCTACATGTTAAACTCAGCTGCTGTGTAATAAAGAATACATGTAATTCACTTTGAAGTATTTGAAATTTATTATACATGGATTTCATTAATCATTGTTACAATGCAAAACGTAAGTTATTATTTATTCCATGGGATCTAATTTGTTGCTATTCAATCTATGGATCCCATTATCAGCCTTTCAGTAAACCAGGTATCGTGCAATTAAACACCCGAAATACGACTTCTCCACCTCCTGATGCTGCTTGGCTTGCTGTGTTCTTCCAGCCTCCAGCCTGTTTACTTTGGATTCCAGCATCTGCAGTTTTTTTGTCTCTTAAACTTAATCAAGCAGAATATTGATTGCTCTTTGTCCTCTAATTCTATTCAGCTGGCTTAACACCATAACCCTTGACTAGTAAAAAATGTATTATTCTCAAATTTAAAATTAATTTTATTAGTATCTGCTGGGGAGGAGGTCTGCAATTTAATTATCCTTTTGTGTAGAGAATTCTTTCCTTATGTCACACTGGATGGCCTGACTGATTTTAACTTATGTCCCCTTTGACCGAGACCAGAGATTCACAAACTTTACTCATTGTGCACCTCCTTCTGGATCTACCAGTTGCTTTTGTATCCCAACGAACACACAGGTTAAATAATTTAACTTCTGTATTCCGATATAAATAATAATAATATCTTAAAATAATATCTTAATAGTTCTACTTAACACTACATTTCTTTCATTCACTTGTAGGTTGTGAGCGTTGTTGACTGGCCATTTGTTGCCCATCCCTAGTTGTCCCTTGAGAAGGTGGAGGTGAGCTGCCTTCTTGAACTACTGCAGTTCACGTGCTGTTGGTCGATAATGCCAATCGGGAGGGAATTCCAGGATTTTGACCTAGCATTCTTGAAGGAATGGTGATCTATTTTGAGGTCAGGATGTTGAGTGGCTTGAAGGTGTTGGTGTTCCCATATGTATCTGCTGCCCCTGTCCTTCTAGGTAGAAGTGGTCATATATTTGGAAGATACTGTCTGAGGATTTATGGTGAATTTCTGCAGTGTATCTTGTGGATAGTACACCTTGCAGCTCCTGAGTGTCGGTGTGGGGGAAATGGATGCTTGTGGATTTAGTCACACAGGGTGCTTTGTCCTAGATGATGTCAAGCATCTTGAGTGTTGTTGGAGCTGCACCCATCCAAGCAAGTGGGGAGTATTGCATCACACTTCTGACTTGTGCCTTGCAGATGATGGACAGTCTTTGGGAAGTCAGGAGGTGAGTTACTTGCCACAGTATCCTTAACTTCTGACCTGATCTTGTAGCCACTGTGTTTATGTGGCAAGTCCAGTTGAGTTTCTGCTCATTGGTAGCCCCCAGGAAGTTGGTAGTGGAGAATTCAGTGATGGTGACACCATTGAATGTCAAGGGGTAGTGGTTAAATTGTTTCTTGTTGGTGATGGTCATAACCTGGCATTTGTGTGGCACGAATGTTAACTTGCCATTTATCAGCCCAAACCTGGATATTGTTGAGATCTTGCTGCATTTGAACATGGACTGTTTTAGTGTCTGAGCAGTTTCGAACAGTGCTGAACATTGTGCAATTATCGGTGAACATTCCCACTTCTGACCTTATGATGGAGGGAAGGTAATTGATGAAGCAGTTGAAGATGGTTGGGCCGAGGACACTGCCCTGAGGAATTCCTGCAAAAATGTTCTGGAGTTGAGGTGACTGACCTCCAACAACCATGACTATCTTCCTATGTGCCAGGTATAACTCCAACCAATGGAGAGTTTGCCCTGTTACCCATTGATTCCAGTTTTGCTGGGGTTCCTTGATGCCACAAATGGTCAAAGGCAGTCTTGATATCAATGACTGTCACTCTCACTTCACCTCTGGAATTCAGCTCTTTTGCCCATGTTTGAAACAAGGCTGTAGTGTGGTCAGGACTTTCGTCGCCCTGGCGAAAACCAAACTGGGCATCACTGAGCAGTTGCTGCTTGATAGCACTGTTGGTGGCACCTCCCATCACTTTACTGATGATTTACTGATGGGGTGGAAATTGTCTGAGTTGGATTTGTCCTGCTTTTGATTCAAAGGATATACCTGGGCATATTTCCACATTGTTAGTTGGATGCCAGTGTTGGAAATGTATTGGAAGAGCTTGGCTAGAGGAGCGACAAGTTCTGGAGCACAAGTTTTCAGTATTATAGTCAGAATGTTGTCAGGTCTGTAGACTTTGTCAATTGTCTCCAACTGTTTCTTGATACAACATGGAATGAATTGAATTGGGTGAAGCCTGATATCTGTAATACTGGGCACCACATGAGGAGGCCAAGATAGATCAAGCACTTGGCACTTCTGGCTGAAGATTGTTGTGAATGCTTCAGCCTTGTGTTTTGCACTCATGTGCTGGGCTGTACCTTGATGGGCCACTTGTGGAGCCAATTTCTCCAGTGAGTTGTTTAGTTGTCCACCACCATTCATGACCGGATGTGACAAGACTGCAGAGGTTTGATCTGATCTATTAATTGTGGGATCGCTTAGCTCTGTTTATCACTTGCTGCTTATGCTGTTTGGCATGCAAGTAGTCCTGTTTAGTAATTTCACCATTGACATTTTTGGTATGTTTCAAATTTCAAATTCCATACTCATAGGTCAAAACTATGAACTTTGGAAACACTTGGGCTGTAATTTGGTGCAATGTGTGATAATACCTGTATTTGTATGATTTGCATTCTAAGTAGCAACAATTGTTGGAGGGGGAAACTTAGCTTAATCCTTTCAAAAAGGTCACCTTTGCTTAATTTTCCATATCTAAAAATAGAGTTTCTATTTTGTCCATGTGTTCTGGTATTGCAGAAAAATTAAGATTACAGCAGTTATGTATGTTTAGGTCTGCTTCAGTCTATAACTGTTCAGTTATAAACAGTTTGAATGTGTTCATAGCTTTGTATTGGAAAGTACATTGTGTTGAAACTTTCTTATACTTTGTAAAAATAAATCTAGGATCATGGTAGATGACAGGGAGATATGCTAGTATGTGAATTGGAGGCTTCTCATGGAATAAACTAACGTTTTACATCAGTACTAGTCAATTCACTGATTTATTAGCAACCATCTGTAATTTAGATAAATATTTCCTCTTGAACTATTTAAGATGAATTCCTGGACCATCTGTTTAGAAACAGGAACAGAGCCAATCACTGTTTCAGAAATATAACCTTAATGGACTCACTGGAACATTAGATTAGATTAGATTACTTACAGTGTGGAAACAGGCCCTTCGGCCCAACAAGTCCACACCGCCCCGCCGAAGCGCAACCCACCCATACCCCTACATTTACCCCTTACCTAACACTACAGGCAATTTAGCATGGCCAATTCACCTGACCTGCACATCTTTGGACTGTGGGAGGAAACCGGAGCACCCAGAGGAAACCCATGCAGACACGGGGAGAACGTGCAAACTCCACACAGTCAGTCGCCTGAGGCGGGAAATGAACCCAGGTCTCTGGCGCTGTGAGGCAGCAGTGCTACCCACTGTGCCACCGTGCCGCCCAGTGTTGCAGTGTTGCAGTATTTAGGGACCAGATGAAAAATAAAAGTTTGGGTAACAGTGCAAGAATGATGTGGAGGAGATCTCACTATATTTAATCTGTGCTTTTTAAAAAAAATTGAAATTCTCTCCTTGTGACTAAAAAACAGCTTACAAATAAGTATAGTTGAAATTCCATGACAGACTGTGCAGAAAAGATGTTAAGGAAATGGATTTGAAAACAATTGTGGTTTCCCCATGTATGGTCAGATCCTGCTAAGCACCCTTCTTAAAGCACAGCAATATTAAAAGGGGGTAGAATAAAGATAAGAGCTGATGAGGAACAATTAAGGAAATTTACTTATTGAAGGAGTGCGACTGATGAATTGAATGAATACTTTGCAACTGTCCATGACAAGGAAATATGTTACCCAGGCCATGGTGACAAAGGAGGAAACTCAACCACTGGGATTAAGGGGCTGATTTACCAAGAATGGCTGCATTTATTAGAGCTTTATTCGTTAAGAGTTTAAAAGCATGCTGAGTCATCTTATTGAAACATGCAGGATCCTGAGAGGAGGCTTGACAAGATAGTGTCCAGATGATGTCTCCAGAGTGGGGGAATTTCAAATGAGATCATACTTACAGAAAAAGGGAACACTTCTTTAAAATTGAGTTGCAAAGGAATTTCTTCTTTCTGAGTGGTGAATAGGGATGTAAGGCAGGATTCCAAGGAGCTAGGGTGGAAGCTGAGAGCTAGAACAAACAGAGTTGTTATCTCTGGTTTGTTACCTGTGCCACATGATAGCGAGGCGAGGAACAGGGAGAGATATCAGCTGAACACGTGGTTGCAGGGATGGTGCAGGAGGGAGGGTTTCAGGTATTTGGATAATTGGGGCTCATTCTGGGGAAGGTGCGACTGCTACTAACAGGACGGTCTTCACTTGAACCAGAGGGGTACTAATATCCTGGGTGGGAAATTGGCTATTGCTATTTGGGTGTGTTTAAACTAGCTCAGCAGGGGGATGGGAACCTATGTAGTTCCAGTGCACAGGAGGATGTGAGTAGGGAGGGCATGGACAGGATTTCATGGTCACAGGAATGTGCTGGCAGACAGCAAGCTAGTTTGAAATATGTCTACTTCAATGCCAGGAGTATCCGGAATAAGGTAGATTAGCTTGCAGCATGGATAGGTACTTGGGACTTCGATGTTGTGCCCATTTCAAAGACATGGATAGAGCAGGGTCAGGAATGGATGTTGCAGGCCCCAGCGTTTAGATCTTTCATTAAGATCAGGAAAGGTGGTAAAAGAGGAGGAGGTGTGGCTTTGTTAGTCAAGGACAGTATAAAGGTGGCTGAAAGAACTTTTGACGAGGACTCATCTACTGAGATGGTATGGGCTGAGGTTAGAAGCAGGAGGTCACACTGCTGGGAGTTTTTTATAGGCCTCCGCAAAATTCCAGGGATGTGGAGGAGAGGATTGGCAAAATGATTCGGAGTAGGAGTGAAAGAAACAGGTCATTATGGGGGACTTTAACTTCCCCAACATTAACTAGAAATACCATAACTCGAGTATGTCAGATGGATCAGTTTTTGTCCAGTGTGTGCAGAAGGGTTTCCTGACACAGTATGTCGCAGGGCAGACAAAAGGGGAGGCCACACTGGATCTGGTACATGGTAATGAACCAGGCCAAGTGTTTGATTTAGTGGTAGGTAAGCACTTCGGAGAGAGTAACCATAATTCAGTTACATTTAGTTTAGCGATGGAAAGAGATAGGTACATGCCACAGGGCAAGAGTTATAGATGGGGGAAGAGCAATTATAATGCAGTTAGGTAAGACTTAGGATGCATAAAGTGTGGCAGCAAAATGCAGAAGATGAGACAATTGAAATGTGGAGCTGGTTTAAGGAACAGATATTGAGTGTCCTTGACAGTAATGTCCCTGTCAAGCAGAGAGGAAGTGATAAGGTAAGGGAATCGTGGTTTGCTACAGAAATTGTATCTCTTGTTAAGCAGAAGAGGGAGGCTTATGTGACGATGAGATGAAATGGTTCAGATGAGGTGATGGAGAGTTACTGATTATATGGAAGGATTTAAAGAGATAGTTAAGAAGAGCAAGGAATGGACATGAGCAGTGTTTAGCAGGTAGAATAAAGCTTTCTAAAGCTTTCTATAGGTATGTGAGGAATAAAAGGATGACTAGGGTAGGAATATGGCCAATCAAAGACAGAAATGGGAAGTTGTGTGTGGACCCTGTGGGGATCAGAGAGATGCTAAACGAATATTTCTCATCTGTTTTCACTCAGGAAAAGGAGACTATTGTAGAGGAGAAGACAGGGATACTGACTATTAGACTAGAAAGGATTGAGGTTAGTAAGGAGGAGGTGTTATCAATTCTAGAAGTGTGAAAGTAGAGAAGTCCCCTGGGCCAGATGAGATTTATCCGAGGATTCTCTGGGAAGCTAGGTAGAGAATGGCTGAGCCTTTGGCCTTGATCTTTGAGTCATCATTGTCTACAGGTTTAGTACCAGAGGACTGAAGGATTGCAAATGTTGTGCCCTTCTTCAAGAAGGGCAGTAGAGATGACCCAGCTTTATGTCTGTTGTAGGAAGGGTTTTGGAAATGATTATAAGAGAGGAGTTATAATCATCTAGCAAGAAACAATTTGATTAGAGATAGTCAACATGGTTTCGTCAAGGGCAGGTCGTGTCTCACAAACCTCATTGAGTTTTTTGAGAAGTTGACCAAGCATGTGGATGAGGGTTGGGCAGTTGATGTGGTGTACATAGACTTCAGTAAAGCCTTTGATAGGTTTCCACATAGTAGGCTGTTGGAGAAAATGCGGAGGCATGGGATTGAGGGTGGTTTAGCAGTTTGGATTAGAAACTAGCTTTCTGTAAGAAGGCAGCGAGTGATGGTTGATGGAAAATATTCAGCCTGGAGTCTGGTTACTAGTGGTGAGTCACAAGGATCTGTTTTGGGACCACTGCTGTTGTCATTTTTATAAATGACTTGGACGCAGGCTTAGGTGGATGGGTTACTAAGTTGGCAGATGACACTAAAGTCTGGGAATGGTGGACAGTGTGGAATTATGTTGCAGGTTGTAGGGGGACTTGGATAAACTGCAGAATTGGGCTGACAGGTGGCAAATGGAGTTCAGTGTAGAGGTGATTCACTTTGAAAACAACAACAGGAAGGCAGAATACTGGGTCTTAGAGTCATAGAGATGTACAGCATGGAAACAGACCCTTCGGTCCAACTCGTCCATGCTGACCAGATATCCCAACCCAATCTAGTCCCAGCTGCCAGCACCTGGCCACATCCCTCCAAACCCTTCCTATTCATATACCCATCCAGATGCATTTTAAATGTTGTAATTGTATCAGCCTCCACCACTTCCTCTGGCAGCTCATTCCATACACGCACCACCTTCTGAGGGAAAACGTTGCCCCATAGGTTTCTTTTACATCTTTCCCCTCTCACCCTAAACCTATGCCCTCTAGTTCTGGACTCCCTGACCCCAGGGAAAAGACTTTGTCCATTTATCGTATCCATGCCCCTCATGATTTTATAAACCTCTATAAGGTCACCCCTCAGCCTCCGATGCTCCAGCGAAAACAGCCCTAGCCTATTCAACCTCTCCCTACAGCTCAAATCCTCCAACCCTGGCAAAATCCTTATAAATCTTTTCTGAACCCTTTCAAGTTTCACAACATCTTTCCGATAGGAAGGAGACCAGAATTGCACGCAATATTCCAACAGTGGCCGAACCAATGTCCTGTACAGCCACAACATGACCTCCCAACTCCTGTACTCAGTACTTTGACCAATAAAGGAAAGCATACTAAACGCCTTCTTCACTATCCTATCTACCTGCGATTCCACTTTCAAGGAGCTATGAACCTGCACTCCAAGGTCTCTTTGTTCAGCAACACTCCCTAGGACCTTACCATTAAGTGTATAAATCCTGCTAAGATTTGCTTTTCCAAAATGCAGAGCCTCACATTTATCTAAATTAAACTCCATCTGCCACTTCTCAGCCCATTGGCCCATCTGGTCAAGATCCCATTGTAATCTGAGGTAATCTTCTTTGCTGTCCACTACGCCTCATATTTTGGTGTCATCTGCAAACTTACTAATGATACTTCTTATGCTCACATCCAAATCATTTATATAAATAATGAAAAGTAGTGGACCCAGCACCGATCCTTGTGGCAGTCCACTGGTCACAGACCTCCAGTCTGAAAAACAACCCTTCACCACCCCACCCTCTGTTTTCTACCTTTGAGCCAGTTCTGTATCCAAGTAACCTCGCTCACCAGTCTCCCATAGGGAACCTTGTCAAGTGCCTTACTGAAGTCCATATAAATCATATCTAGCACTCTGCCCTCATCAATCCCCTTTGTTACTTCTTCAAAAACTCAATCAAGTTTGTGAGACATGATTTTCCAAACATAAAGCTATGTTGACCACCCCTAATCAGTCCTTGCCTTTCCAAATACATGTACATCCTGTCCCTCAGGATTCCCTCCAACAACCTGCCCACCACCGACGTCAGGCTCTCTGGCCTATAGTTCCCTGGTTTGTGCTTACCACCTTTCTTAAACAGTGGCACCATGTTAGCCAACCTCCAGTCGACCTCACCTGTGACTACCGATGATAGAGATATCTCAGTAAGAGGCTGAGCAATCACTTCCCTAACGTCCCACAGAGTTCTAGGGTACACTTGATCAGGTCCTGGGGTTTTATCCTCTTTTATGCATTTCAAGACATCCAGCCTTGCTGATCTTTGAGGGGTCCTATTCTCTCCCTAGTTACCCCTTTTTCTTAATGTATTTGTAAAAACCCTTTGGATTCTCTTTCATTCTATTTGCCAAAGCTATTTTATGTCCCCTTTTTACCCTCCTGATTTCCCTCTTAAGTATACTCCTATTGCCTTTATACTCTTTGAAGGATTCACTTGATCTATCCTGTCTATACCTTACATATGCTTCCTTCTTTTTCTTAACCAAACGCTCAATTTCTTTAGTCATCCAGCATTCCCTATACCTACCAGCCTTTCCTTTCACCCTAACAGGAATATACTTTCTCTGGACTCTTGTTATCTCATTTCTGAAGGCTTCCCATTTCCCAGCTGTCCCTTTACATGCGAACATCTGCCCCCCAATCAGCTTTTGAAAGTTCTTGCCTAGTACCATCAAAATGGCGTTCCTCTAATTTGGAACTTCAATTTTTAGATCTGGTCTATCCTTTTCCATCACTATTTTAAAACTAATAGAATTATGGTCGCTGGCCCCAAAGTGCTCCCCCACTGACAACTCAGTCACCCGCCCTGCCTTATATCCCAAGAGTAGGTCAAGTTTTGCACGTTCTCTAGTAGATACATCCACATACTGAATCAGAACATTTTCTTCTGCACACTTAACAAATTCCACTCCATCTAAACCCTTAGCACTATGGCAGTCCCAGTCTATGTTTGGAAAGTTAAAATCCCCGAACATAACCACCCCAATGGAAAGATTCTTGGTAGTGTGGTGTGTGGTGGAATCTTGGTGTCCATGTACATAGACCCCTGAAAGTTGCCACCCAGGGTGATTGTGCTGTTAAGAAGGCATACGTTGTGTTAGGTTTTATTGGTAGAGGTATTGAGTTCCGGAACTGGAACTGGACAAAATGCTAGTGTGACCTCACTTGGAGTATTGTGTACAGTTCTGGTCGACCCATTACAGGAAGGATGTAGAAGCATTGGAAAAGGTGCAGAGGAGATTTAACAGGATGTTGCCTGGTCTGGAGGAAAGGTCTTATGAAGAAAAGGCTGAAGGACTTGGGTCTGTTCTCATTGGAGAGAAGAAGGCTCAGAGGGGATTTAACGGAGACGTACATAATGGTCAGAGGATTAGATAAGGTGGACAGTGAGAGTCCTTTACCTAAGATGATGACATTGGCTTGTATGAGGGGGCATAGCTGCAAATTGAGGGGTGATAAATTTAAGTCATGTGTCAGAGGCAGGTTCTTTACTCAGAGAGTGGTAAGGGCATGGAATGCCCTGCCTGTCAATGTAGTTAATTCAGCCACATTAGGGACATTTAAACAGTCCTTAGATAAGCACATGGATGAAGATAGGATGGTGTAGAGGAATGGGCTTAGATTAGTTCACAGGTCAGCACAACATTGAGGGCCGAAGGGCCTGTTCTGCACTGTATTGTTCTATGTTCAATAAATGTGAGGTGCTGCATTTTGGAAAGGCAAATCAGAGCAGGCCGTGTAATGGTAAGGTCCCGGGGAACGTTGCTGAACAAAGTCACCTTGGAGTGTAGGTTCTTAGTTCCTTGAAAATGGAGTTGCAGGCAGATAGGATAGTGAAGAAAGCATTCTTTTCTTAATTAGTGCATCAAGTATAGCAGTTGGGAGGTCACGTTGCGACTGTACAGGACACTAGTTAGGCCACTTTTGGAATATTGTGTGCACTTCTGGTCTCCCTCCTATCAGAAGGATGTTGTGAAACTTGAAAGGATGTTGCCAGGGTAGGAGGGTTTGAGTTATAGAGAGAGGCTGAATAGGCTGGATCTGTTTTCCCTGCAGCATCGGGAGACTGAGAGTTGATCTTATAGATGTTTATAAAATCATGAGGGGCATGGATAGGGTAAATAGACAAGGTTTTTTTCCCTGGGTTAGGGGAGTCCAAAACTAGAGGGCATAGGTTTAGGGTGAAGGGGGAAAATTTTGAAAGGGACCTAAGGGGCAACTTTTTCATGCAGAGTTGTATGGAATGAGCTACCACAGGAAGTGGTGGAGGCTAGTACATTTAAAAGGCATCTGGGTCTATTAATAGGAAGGATTTAGAAGGATATGGACTAAGTGCTGACAAATGGAACTGCATTAATTTAGGATATAGAACATAGAACATAGAACATAGAAGAATACAGCGCAGTACAGGCCTTTTGGCCCTCGATGTTGCGCCGATCCAAGCCCACCTAACCTATACTAACCCACTATCCTCCATATACCTATCCAATGCCCGCTTAAATGCCCATAAAGAGGGAGAGTCCACCACTGCTACTGGCAGGGCATTCCATGAACTTACGACTCGCTGAGTGAAGAACCTACCCCTAACTTCAGTCCTATATCTACCCCCCCTTAATTTAAAGCTATGCCCCCTTGTAATACCCGACTCCATACGCGGGAAAAGGTTCACACTGTCAACCCTATCTAACCCCCTAATCATCTTGTACACCTCAATCAAGTCACCCCTAAACCTTCTTTTCTCTAATGAAAACAGCCCCAAGTGTCTCAGTCTTTCCTCATACGATCTTCCTTCCATACCAGGCAACATCCTGGTAAACCTCCTATGCACCCGTTCCAGTGCCTCCACATCCTTCCTATAGTATGGCGACCAAAACTGCACACAATATTCCAGATGCGGCCGCACCAGAGTCTTATACAACTGCATCATGACCTCAGGACTCCGGAACTCAATTCCTCTACCAATAAAAGCCAGTACGCCATATGCCTTCCTCACCGCACTATTTACCTGGATGGCAACTTTCAGAGATCTGTGTACATGGACACCAAGATCCCTCTGCTCATCCACACTACCAAGTATCCGACCATTAGCCCAGTACCCCATCTTTTTGTTATTCTTCCCAAAGTGAATCACCTCACACTTAGCTACATTGAATTCCATTTGCCACCTTTCTGCCCAGCTCTGCAGCTTCTCTATATCCTGCTGTAACCTGCCACATCCTTCCTCACTGTCAACAACTCCTCCGACTTTTGTATCATCCGCAAACTTGCTCACCCAACCTTCTAACCCCTCTTCCAGGTCATTTATAAAAATGACAAACAGCAATGGTCCCAAAACAGATCCTTGCGGAACACCGCTAGTGACGGCACTCCATGAAGAAACTTTGCCATCAACTACTACCCTCTGTCTTCTTCCATCCAGCCAATTCCTAATCCAAACCTCCAACTCACCCTCAATGCCATATCTCCGTATTTTCTGCAGTAGCCTACCATGGGGAACCTTATCAAACGCCTTACTAAAATCCATATATACCACATCTACCGCTTTCCCCTCATCAACCTCCTTCGTCACCTTTTCAAAGAATTCAATAAGGTTTGTGAGGCACGACCTGCCCTTCACAAAACCATGCTGACTATCCTTGATCACATTATTCCTATCCAGATGTGCATAAATCCTATCCCTTACAATTCTCTCTAAGACTTTGCCCACAACAGAAGTGAGACTCACCGGCCTATAGTTACTAGGGTTATCCCTACTCCCCTTTTTGAACAAGGGAACCACATTTGCTATCCTCCAGTCTTCTGGCACTACTCCAGTAGACAAAGAGGACATAAAAATGAAGGCCAATGGCTCTGCAATCTCCTCCCTTGCTTCCCAGAGAATCCTAGGATAAATGCCATCAGGCCCAGGGGACTTATCTATTTTCACCTTTTCCAGGATTTCCAACACCTCTTCTCTACATACCTCAAAGCCATCCATTCTACTTATTTGTGACTCAGTATTCGCATCGACGACAATGCCCTGTTCCTGAGTAAATACTGAAGAAAAGTATTCATTCAGTGTCTCCCCAATCTCTTCCGCCTCCACACGCAACTTCCCACTACTATCCTTGACTGGACCTATTCCTACCCTAGTCATTCTTTTATTCCTAACATACCTATAGAAAGCCTTAGGGTTTTCCCTAATCCTACCGACTAAGGACCTTTCATGTCCCCTCCTTGCTGCTCTTAGCTCTCTCTTCAGGTCCTTCCTGGCTACCCTATAACTCTCAATCGCCCCAATTGAACCTTCACGTCTCATCTTGAGATAGGCCGTCCTCTTCCATTTAACAAGGGATTCCAATTCCTTATTAAACCACGGCTCCCTCGCACGACCCTTTCCTCCCTGCCTGACAGGTACATAATTATCAAGGACACTCAATAGTTGCTCCTTGAACAAGCTCCACATATCATTTACACTCTTGCCTTGGAGTCTACTTTTCCAAGTCACACATCCTAAGTCATGCCTCACCGCATCATAATTTCCCTGACCCCAGCTATAACTCTTGCCCTGTAGTACACACTTATCCCTCTCCATCACGAGTGTAAAAATCACCGAATTATGGTCACTATCCCCAAAGTGCTCACCTACCTCTAATTCTAACACCTGGCCTGGTTCGTTACCCAGAACCAAATCCAGTATGGCCTCACCTCTTGTTGGCCTGTCTACATATTGTGTTAGGAAACTCTCCTGCACACATTGAACAAACACTGACCCATCTAACGAACTTGAGCTATAGCTTTCCCAATCAATATCAGGAAAGTTAAAGTCCCCCATAACAACCACCCTATTACTGTCACTCCTCCTGAATCACCTTCCCTATCCTTTCTTCAATGATTCTAGGACTATTAGGAGGCCTGTAAAAGACTCCTAACAGGGTGACCTCACCTTTCCTATTCCTAACCTCAGCCCAAACTACCTCAGATGGCAAGTCCTCATCCATCGTCCTTTCCACCACTGTAATACTATCTTTGACAAGCAATGCCACACCTCCCCCTCTTTTACCCCCACCTCTGACCCTACTAAAACATTTAAATCCTGGAACCTGCAACAGCCAATCCTGTCCCTGTTCTAGCCATGTCTCCGTAATAGCCACAACATCGAAGTCCCAGGTACCAACCCACGCTGCAAGTTCACCTACCTTATTTCGTATACTTCTTGCATTGAAGTATACACACTTCAAGCCACTTTCCTGTTTACAGGCACCCTCCTTTGAAATTGATGCCATGTTCCTAACCTCCCTACACTCCAGGCCCTGCACCCTGAAGCTACAATCTGGGTTCCCATGCCCCTGCAGAGTTAGTTTAAACCCCTCCCAAGAGCACTAGCAAACCTCCCCCCAAGGATACTGGTGCCCCTCAGGTTCAGGTGTAGACCATCCTGTTTATAGAGGTCCCACCGTCCCCAGAAAGAACCCCAGTTATCCAAAAACTGGAATCCCTCCCTCCTGCACCATCCCTGTAGCCACGCATTTAAGTGTTCTCTTTCCCTATTCCTCGAATCTCTATCACGTGGCACGGGTAACAAACCAGAGACAACAACTCTGTTCGTTCTAACTCCGAGCTTCCAACCTAGCTCCCTGAAAGCCTGTCTAACATCCTCGGCACTCCTCCTACCTATGTCGTTGGTGCCAATATGGACCACGACTTCGGGCTGCTCCCCCTCCCCCTCCAGGACCCGGAAAACACGATCAGAGACATCACGTACCCTTGCACCTGGGAGGCAACATACCAAACGTGAGTCTCTCTCGTTCCCACAAAACCGCCTATCTGTGCCCCGAACTATCGAGTCCCCAATTACTACTGCTCTGCTCTTCTTCACCCTTCCCTTCTGAGTAACGGGGACAGGCTCCGTGCCAGAGACCTGAGCCCCGTTACTTACCCCTGGTAAGTCATCCCCCCCACAAGTATCCAAAACGGTATACTTGTTCTTGAGGGGAATGGCCGCAGGGGGTCCCTGCACTGGCTGCTTCCTCCCAGTCCCCCTCACTGTCACCCATCTATCTGCCATCTTTGGAGTTACTACTTCCCTATAACTCTGATCTATGACCCCCTCTGCCTCCCGAATGATCCGAAGTTCATCCAACTCCAGCTCCAGTTCCCTAACACGGTCTTGGAGGAGCTGGAGATGGGTGCACTTCCTGCAAGTGTAATCGGCAGGGACGTCGATGGCATCCCTCACCTCATACATGTTGCAGGAGGAACATTGCACTGCCTTCACTGCCATCCCTCTAAAGCTAACTTTTATTTAAAAAAAAAAACTGGGTCTAAAGAATACAACAAGCAAAATTCAGCACTTACCTACTTACCACAACAGATGTTATTATTAGGTTAGAGGAGGAGGGCGGGTGGGAGGCACTACCCGTGTAGTGCCTCGGGTTCCTCTCCTTCGCGCTTTTAAAGGGGGAAAAAAACCTACCCAGGTAAGCTTACACTAACTGCTTCCGGGTCTCGGCTGCCCCTCTGGTCGTCGTCACTTCCCCCTGGTGCTCCCGCTCTTTCTGTGAAGAGAGAGTGAAAGAGAAAAAACACACCGCTGCCCGCTACCGGTAAGTACTTTTAAAACCAAACGTTCTTACCTTCGCTGCTGCTCGCACTGGAAATGCGAGCAGCATTTCTGGTCAACATGGATGAGTTGGACAAAAGGGTCTGTTTCCATGCTGTACATCCCTATGACCCTAAAAGCATCGGTGAATATTGACGTAACCCATCTTGAGCATGCTGACTGTGGTAGTCTGCCCCTTTGAATGCACAGGGAATCGAGATTGCTTAAGCAAGTTGCGAATTTCCAAATTATCCCTCCACTCGAGAATTTGACTTTGACTCCAGATACCAAATGAAAAGGTCCTGACATGAAACGTCCACTCCCCTGCTCTCCTGATGCTGCTTGGCCTGCTGTGCTTTTTCCAGCTCCACACTTTATTGATTCCAAACCCACCTTTGGAATCCAGTGCCCCACAATTTCAGCCACCTTAAGCAAAATCCCTTCCTGCCCTTCGAAACAATATGGAGGACTTTCCTATACAGGCTACTGCTGCACGCTTTCCGCTTGCTCAACTTTGTCTGCTGCTTGGATGGGCCTTGGTGTAGTGTCCTTCCTTCCAGTGTCACAGATACCCTGGGGAGGGCTCTCTATAAAAGGGCCCTACTGCCTACCATTGGGGATCTGGGTTGGAGAGAGTTGCTCACAGCAATCAAAAGGTTAACTGGGTGCCAATCCTCATGTAGTTTCTGTGGCTTAAAGGAAATTATGTTTATGTTTGTCGTCCCTGTTTAGTTTCTTAAAGGAGCTGCTTTTAAATTTTTGGTTGCATTTCAGCCCCATATTCCTAGCCTCTGTACACTCTTTGTACGGTTAGGTTAGGGGTGGTGGTGGTGGTAGTGGGGGGGTGGTGGGTGTAAATGGGTAGTGAGGAACAGATCAGAGTGTTGCCTCTTGGTCTATTTCTGGGCCTGACCAAAGCGGCCATCAAAAGGTCCACACAACACACCATGGACGAGGTTGTAATATCCAGTGCTCTGCCGTTATGTCAATTGAGGGAACATTTGTTGCCGAGCAGTAAGAGACCTTTTAGGACATGTGGCATGGTGGGTGGCACGGTGGCACAGTGGTTAGCACTGCTGCCTCACAGCGCCAGAAACTTGGGTTCAATTCCCGCCTCTAGGCGACTGACTGTGTGGAGTTTGCACATTCTCCCCGTGTCTGTGTGGGTTTCCTCTGGGTGCTCTGGTTTCCTCCCACAGTCCAAAGATGTGCAGGTTAGGTGAATTGGCAATGCTAAATTGCCTGTAATGTTAGGTGAAGGGGTAAAGGTATGGGTGGGTCGGTGTGGACATGTTGGGCTGAAAGGCCTGTTTCCACACTGTAAGTAATCTAATCTAAAATTGCTGGATCTGGGTACATAATCAATAGGATAATATTTTGATTTAACTTTGATAAGTTTCCATTGCCCACCTGTTTAGGGTTTATTTAAAAGAGTAGAAAGGAAGATTGGTGACAGCACTCTACCCTAAATGCAGCAATCAGTGGTTGGCACTGCAGTTTCTGACAGCAGGTAAGAAATAGTAAAGATGTACAAACCAGATTCACTGAAGAAAGCAAAGATACAACTCTGCGTGCTGTCTGCAAAATGAATTAGCAGGGGATAATTGGGCATTGCTCTCCCTATTCCCTTAATTACACTTTTCTTTTTCTCCTGTATTTCTTTTGGTAGTTTGGGTGATCATATGCCTCTATGAACTGGGCAGGGAAGGAGAAAGGTTGGATAGAAGCTGAACTGGCTGTCCGTGGGAACGATGGTCAGTTGAAGTCAAAATGTCATTTCTTTTTGCTTTTCCTACCCCAGAAAGCAGTGTTTGCTGGGACATTGAGTAAATTTAATGAGGAGGCATACAGATTTTTAATTAATAAATGGATTGAAATGTCAGGGAGAGCACACAAGGAAGTGAAGTTGAGGCCCAAGTCGGATCAGCGATGATCGTATAAATGGTGGAGCAGGTTCGAGGAGCTGAACTGCCTACTCCTGCTCCTAGTTCTTAAGTTCCCTTTTTTTTCAGGATAAAGATCTAAAAACTGTGCTGTATAAGATTCTAAAGCAACTAGTTAATAAATTATAATGATGTACTGTTTTACCTTATCTAAAACAATAAAATGGAGGATGGCCAGTCATTAAAGCAGGCAATTTCCACACTAAAGATATTTAGTGAATGATCCAACGATGGAACAAATTCCTCCATGAGACAATGGATATACTTCGTATTAATTCATTCAAATGAAAATTAGACACATTTCTATCAGAAAATACCAAACCACACATGAATAATTCAATACATGACATATGATAAGTGAGATCTGTTTGGACGAAACTGGTCACTTTCAACATATTTCACAAAGGTCCCACTATTGTGGATGAAGGTACAGATAATAAATCTTTGACACTTCAATAAATGCAAATAATGAAGGAAGAGTCTTAAAGGAGTGCAAGAATTGTTTAAAGTCATAAAAGTTTAAAACTCAGAATAAGGCATTCAGCCTGTTCTGTCTGTGATGGCTTTTTGAAAGTTGAGTTTAGTTCTACATCCCCACATTTCACTAAAATCTGTGATAATCCTCAAATACCTGTTGTGATTATTCTTGCTGAGCTGGAACCAATGCCATTTCATTTTCTTAGACTGCTACAGATGATAGTTGAGGTGAATGATGGTGAGAATGATTGACAATCAATGTTAAACAAGTTGCATCCTAGAAGCGGTGCTTGACTTGGTGTAGCCTAGGAGTTTCTCATGTCTATTACTGTAAAGACTACACTGTCCAGAGGAAAGTTAGAAATAGATATTTTAAAATTATCAATGACTGACATGCTCTATGAAAGAGAAATACAGCTTTAAAGAGCCCTGATCTTGTACCTCAGGAGTCAGATGCAGAACAGGCCATGACCCCTGACAGTGTGGAAGTAGTTATTCTCCATCTACCCTACCAAAATCTATCTTGAAAATCTCTTTTAGGTTGCCTCTTTATATACCCTGTTCCAAGGAGACCATTCATATCTTTTCCAACCATCCCCAATGTCTAAAGCCCCTAATTCCCAAACTACCCTCTCTGTACATCTTTTTCTGTTCTCTACAATTTTCCTTAAGGGTGATGCCCAAAATATGCCACAATGTCTGAGCTGAAGTCCAACCAGTGATTCTAGCATAGTCTGTTCATTGCTTTATTTATAAACCCAAGTTATCCTGCACTTTCTAACCACCTTATAAACTTGCCCTCTTAGACCTCCCAAAATGCATCATTCACACTTCTGTTTGAAAGTTTATTTGCCAAACTTCTGACCATGGTACCTACTGGTTTTTGTCGTCCTGAAGGTTGTAACTGATGCTTCATCATTATCTATAACTTTGCTAAGTTTGGTATCATCTGAAAACTTCACAAAGCTGCTCCTGTGTAGAGGTCATTCACAACCTAAGCATAGTAATGGACCTGACACTGACCCTTGGATTACAACACTCCCATTCTGAGAGAACTATCCATTGACCAGCATTTGTTTCCTGTCACTGAACCAATTTCACATCGACATTGCCACTTTCTCCTTGAATCCATGCACTACTATCTTCTTAATGAACCTCCTGTATATGACTTTATTGAATGCCTTCTGAAAGACCGTATGGAGGCCAATTATTCAACTATTTTGAATTCAATTAATGCAGTCAAACACAATGTGCCTTTAACAAATCCATACTGGCTCTCTTTATTTCAGAAAAGCATTAGTTAATCAAAGTTAATTTGTCCCTAATAATAGCTTCCAATAAAGTCTCCACCTTTACCTGGAGCCTCCTCATCGGTGATTTGCCCTGGTGATGTATTTTTTCCGCCAGGTGTGTAATCTCAACCACGACACACAGCTCCTGTATATTGACCACAATGGTGTAGAAGTCGTCCTCATGATGCTGCTTGTCTTTTGTCAGGACCTGATCACTCTCTGGAACATGGTCGACCCGCGCCTGGCCTACTCCCCATCAGGAGTAGCAGCCATTGTCAGAGAGCCGTTGCTCAGGGATCTGTGCCTCCACAATCGCAGGTTCAAGTGGCTGTTGGAGGGGAGGGCTGTGGCTAAAGGAGTGACCAGAGTCGGGGACCTGCTGGGTGGCAGGTGCCTAGGCTGGACGCTGCCGCAAGAATTAGCACCCCAGGCAACGGTAGACATCCGGTTTGCGACCACCACCATTCAGCGCCTTAAAACGGCGGTGCTTGGACCCGACATAGTGCACCAGTTGGAGGATGCTCAGGTGTGTGGTGGAATTCCATCTGCGCTCACCCCTGCCCGCATGGAATTTCACATTGGTCCCAAGGTCCCGTACTCCCACAGGAGCCTGTGCCCCACAACCTGAGCTGCCTCCAGAATTTTAGTTTTGTTCCCTTCAGGGATGTATCACAGCGGGCCTTGTACAGACTGCTGCTGCACACCATCCTCCTCTTCTCCCTTATCCACCACCCAGACACACCTTGGCGTGCCCATTTGCCACTAGGCGGTGAGGATCCCCAGTCTACATGGGAGACCTGCCCTTTCTCTCGGGGATCTGGGGTGGAGGGTGCTGCATGCAGCGGTCCCCTGCAACCACAGATTGCGGTGGTTCACAGACTCCCAGCCCAACTGCCTGTTCTGTGGTGCTATGGAGTCCTTGGGCCATGTATATATTGAGTGTGGGTGTTTGACTCCCTTTTAAGTTTTCTTGAGGATCTTCTCTTATGTTTTTGCTTTAACCCTGCACTCCTGACCTTTGGGCACACAGTGTGGAGGGGGTAGGGCAGGTCAGAGGATCTCCTTGTGTGTCTGCTCCTGGCCCAGGCCATAAACAGGTCCAGGCAGCAGGCCATGGAGGGGGTCATTAGGGCCGATTGCCTGCCCCTCTTCCGCAGTTATGCCTGGGCCTGGAGAAGGAACACACGGTATCCACCAACACCCTTTAGATTTTCAGCGGGAGGTGGGCACCGCAGGGTGTTGAGTGTTTTATTTCCTCCTCCGACTCTATTTTGATTTAATCCCTGCCCTCCCCTTCACCTTTGATTTCACGTAACGTTGCTTGCTCCTAACCTTGCTTGTCACTGGTTCCTTGGCCACATGGGTGATCTTCCAGGTGGTGGAATAGTAATAAAGTTATTTACACTTAGTGTTTTCACTGTATGTTGCACCTACACCCACATAACATGGGTAAAATTAAAGGGGATTTAGAATCTCCTCAGTTCAGGCAACTGACTTAGAGCTGGAAATAAAAAGTCTCCACCTTAGAATTTAGGCTAAATGCTCGGTGCTGGTTTGTTTTTTGCCCGCTTCCCCATCTTGAACAGTTTTGTTTTTGATTATTCATTCACGAGATGTGGTGTCACTGGCAACACCTACCCTTATTGCTTCATGATAATGTTAGTTACCCCTCCAATATTTCAGCAAAATCATATGTTCAAAGAGGATTGAAAGAATTTGACTGATTCCTCCATTGTTTCTAACTTTGCTTCCCTCTGCTGTCCAGTTTAGTGTGTCTTCTCTATGATTTTCCTCTTTTTTTTTGTAAATATATTTATTAGCAAAAAAAAACTTTTTTTGACTTCACAAAGATATAAAGTTATTGAAAATATAACAAATAGCAGTAGAATAAAAAAAACAAATTACAATACAACTACTGTATACTAACTACTAATGTAGGTAAAAACAATGACTGCAGATGCTGGAAACCAGATTCTGGATCAATGGTGCTGGAAGAGCACAGCAATTCAGGCAGCATCCGAGGAGCTTCAGCAAAATCGACGTTTCGGGCAAAAGCCATTCCTGATGAAGGGCTTTTGCCCGAAACGTCGATTTTGCTGAAGCTCCTCAGATGCTGCCTGAACTGCTGTGCTCTTCCAGCACCATTGATCCAGTAACTACTAATGTACCCTATCATATAAAACAAAACCAAACACCAATAAATAAATGACTAGTAAAACAAAAAAAAACCCAAAAGAACACACAAGAACACAAAATAACAACGCTCGGTGCAAAGCTCCCAAACGAAAAGTGAGAGAGTTGTATATATACCCGTATTAACTCAGGACACCCCCTTTCAGGGCCCAGGGCTCAGCAAACCCAACCTTCCTGGTTAAACAAACACCCTAGTTAAGAAAGCAGAAAGTTCTGTGTCCAAATAACGCAAAAAGGGTTGGCATGGCTTATAAAAAAGGTCTGTTGTGTGGTGCACCATATTTGTGAAAAAATCCAAGGGAATGTGCTCCATAATTAATTTCCTCCATCCCAACAAACCCAGTGGGTTCTCAGACACCAAGTTCATCAGAATATTCTTCTGTGCACAGTAAGTAAGAATATTAAATAGTTTCTTTTCATGCCGATCTAAAGATGATAAATTCGGTAGATCTAAGAGGAGAGATAACGGGTCCTCAATACCCTTCCTATCTCTGCTGCCACAACACTTCAATAAACACAGAGCCTATGGCATGTCCAGAAGCAATGGGTAAGAGTACCTACACGTATTTTACATTTGGGACATGTTGGAGATGCCCCTTTTTTAAACGTCGCCATTTGATCCGGTGCCAAATAAACCCTGTGCAGAACTTTTAACTGCGTAGTGCATGTCCTGTGACAAATTGAGATCTTTTGCACATTCTCTCATATGTCCTCCCACGTTTCCGAAGAGATCTCCACTCCTAGTTCTTGCTCCCAGACCTCACAGAACCGGTTAATATCCTACTAGGCCCTACCACCCAGCAGGCGATACAGGGTACTAACCGAAAGGGTGCTTGTGGAATGTAGCAACAACCTCTCTGTATTGGGCTTATAGGGCTTAGTGAGAACTGTAGTCATCTTCTGAATGAAATCGCTAACCTAAAAAACACAGAAAAGATCTCTACTGGGCAGCCAGTATTTTAAGCTCAGTTGCTCGAAAGACATCATAAACTCCCCCTCAAGCAATCTCCCAAACCGAAAACTCCTCTCGCTGCCCAAAGTTTGAACCCTGCGTCCATCATTCCTGGTCGGAACCCTGGCATGCTAACTATGGTGGCCAGTGGCAAAGTCTTGGATAAGCAACCCTCATTCTGACGCATCGCCGTCCAGGCCTTGACCGTACTAATAACAATGGGGCTCAATCGCACACAAAGGACAGGGAACTCATTTGATCCTTCCTGATGTCTGGGAAATCAACTCCACCCCCTCCTTGAGGCAACTGCAATTTAGTAAATTTGATGAGGAGCTGCCCATGACACCAGATGAAGGAACTAAACCAACCCATAAGTTTCCATTGCGTTGACCTGGGAAACATTATAGGGAGCATACACATGGGATAAAGCAAACGAGGAAGGACATTCATCTTAATGTCATATTTGGCCCAAGTACAAAATTGGAAGAGCCTCCCCCCTCTGGAGATCCCGCCTAATATTGTCGAGCAGATAAGCAAAATTAGTCCAAAACAAACGATCAAACATGGGGTAATAAACATACCTCGGTATCGGAAACCCGCCTGTGACTACTTAAAGGGGAATCTGGGGCCACCTTCAACCTCTGGCACTTCCTTAAGGCTCCCCAAAGGCATAGCCTCCGATTTTGCAAAATTGATCTTATATCCTGAAATAACCCCAAATGGATTGATACATTGCATCAAATGGGGCACGGACGTCATTAGGTCCAATAAAACAGAAGGACATAATCCGCATATAATGAATCTTGTGTGCCCTCAATCCCACTTCCGGAGCGGTTATGTGGACCATCTGACGAATGGCCTCTGCAGCGGCTCTATCACCAACGTAAACAACAACAGTGAAAGGGGGCAGCCTTGTCGACTACCCCTACCAATCCTTAAGTTCCCAGACTTCACCCTGTTGGCGATGACCACGGCCAGAGGGTGGCGATATAAAACCTCCACCCACCTAGCAAAGACCCCACCCAACCCAAACCGCTCTAAGACATAAAAAAAACCGGCCATTCTACCCAGTCAAATGCTTTCTCTACATCTAAGGAAATCACCAACCCCTGAATCGATCGTTGCTGACAAGCTTGGATCACATTCAGCAACCTTCTAATATTATTAGAGGACCAATGGCCCCTCATAAAACCTGTCTAGTCCTCTTTGACAATATAGGACAACATCTTCTCCAATCTCAGTGCCAAAATCTTAGACAGAATCTTTTAAAATCTGAATTTAATAGAGAGATGGGCCTGTAAGAGGCACAATCCTCAGGAACCTTCCCCTTCTTAAGACTGAGAGAAATATTAGCTTCTCTCAAAGAGGGTGGTAGGCATTCATGCATATAGGAGTGATTGTACATTTCCAACATTGGCCCTGACAGAAACCCTGTAAATTCCTTGTAAAACTCACCAGGAGACCATCAGGGCCAGGCGCTTTCCCACTCTGAAGTTGCCTAGCTGCCTCCTGTATTTCCTGAACCATCAAGGGGGCATTAAGGAGAGAGGCCTGTTTCAGAGTTACCCTCAGGAGGTCCAGGCTCTTAAAAAAAAGGCTTCCAACTTGGCCCTCCTATCCTCGCAACCTTCAGACCAATACAATTCAGAGTAAAAACTCCGAAAAGCCTAATTAATCCTTTTAGTGTCGTATGTAAGGACACTGGTGCTGTTTCTAACTGCAGTAATAGATTGGGGAGCTTGCTTTTTCCTAGTCAGATATGCTAAATACCTCCCTGGCTATCCCCATACTTGAACAGCCTTTGTCTAATTCTTCCTTTGCGTTTTGTGTCAGTATTGAATTCAAGGCAGCCCGGAGGGCCGTGATCAGCTGTAGCTTAGTCACCGAAGGCCGTGCAAAATGTGCTGCCTTGGCGGCTTTCAACCATGTCTCAAGTAGACTCTGTTGTCCCCGCTTCTGTCGTTTCCGGCTAACTGAATTGGAAATAGCTAATCCCCTAGCAAAGGCCTTAGCGGTCTCCCATAGCATTGATGGACTACAAGCCGTGTTTGAGTTGATTGTGAAGAATTCCTGAAACTCTCTCAAATTTGGAATCCTTAAGGAGAAAAGGATCCAGACATCAGTGCCGCAAACCTAGCCCCTCACTCTTGGCCTTAACCTCCAAATATACCGCTGCATGATCATGGATAGCTATATTCTCAATTTTACAACCCATAATCAAATCTAGAAAGGCTGAGGGAGCCAGAAAGAGGTCAATCCTCGTGTCACATTTATGTGGGTTTGAAAAAAAGGTGAAGTCCCTGCTGGTAGGGTGATGACATCTCCAAATGTCCACCAGCCCCAATTCCTTGCATAAATCAGCCACCTGCTTGGCCTGTGAAGAGATAGTCGGAAGTTCACTAGGCATCCTGTTCACTGTCAGATCCAAAAGGCAATTGAAATCCCCCCCCCCCCCCATAATAATGTGCTGTGTTCCAAAGGCACTCAACTTAGAAAAGGCACTAATCAAAAATTTGAGGGAATGCGTTGGGGGACAGTAAACATTTAAAATACCATTTTCCTCCCCATGTATCAGGGCCTTAATTATCACAAACCACCCCTGCTCATCTTTCACCTGCTCTAATAATGTTAATGGAAGATTTTTCTGGATAAGCACAGCCGCTCCCTACTTTTAGTAGTAAAGAATGAAAAGAATACCCAGTCATAACCTCCTGTTGTAACTTCAGGTGTTCCCCATTGTCAAGATAGGGGTTTCCCACAATAGGGCGATATCAACCTTTTCCCACTTAAGGCTAGAAAGCACTTTTTTCCTTTTAACAGGTGAATGACGTCCCTTGATGATCCAGGTGCACCATGTAACAAGACACTTAGCCATATCCCCTTTCAGAGACCCTTGAACCCCCAGGAGGGAGAACCCTGCTTACAATGCGCCGAGCCCAAGTAAATGGAGACCCATAGAGTCGCAGAATTGTGTATACAAAAACTACTAAATCATAACTACAAACAACTATTGCTACGACAAAACTACAAAGAAAACCAACTATGAAACCTTGAATGAGAAATTCTCCCCACTGCCCATAGAGGGCATTCATCCTACCCATCCCCTCCTGCACAGTTCCTTCCGGCCTGGACTGTGCCCCAGCTTTAGGTAAAAAAAGTAAATAAACAAGGAGATGATCCTTAAGTCGACAAAAGAAGACAAAATTAGGATAAACACTCCACCCATCCTTGGCTCCATTTCACCCCTACTTGTGACTAAAAGAGAAAAAGAACAAAAAAAGGGGAAAACAACAAAGTGCACCCAGAAAATTTCCCATGATAAAATCCAGTTATAAAAATATAATAGGAACAACATATTCCAAGATTTTTGGTTTTTTAAAAAGTTATTCGGGAAAGAGAAAAAAAGGGAAGAGGGAAAACACAGGGAAAAAAGGAAAAGAGAGCGAACATTAACCATATTCTTCAGAGCAGTCCGTCCATTTTAAAATGTCTTGCTTTATCCGCTGAGTCAAACGTATAATCGGAGTCCTTGTGGCTAAAACAGAGCACTGCGGGGTATCTCGTGGAGTACTGAACACTCAGGTTCCTCAGCCTCTTTTTAACTTCATCGAAGGAGTTCATCTTTCGAATTACAGCTGCTGAGAAATCCTGGAAAAACCTGATTTTTGACCCCTTGTGTAGCAGTACCTGTGGATCTTTCCCCAGTAATCTGGAGGCTTCTATCACTCTTTGTTTGTCCCTGTACGAGTGGAAGTGCCCTCGGACTGGGTGGGGGCAGTGTACCAGGCCAGACCTGTGTGATCCGATAGGCCCTTTCAATCTGCAGCTGGCTGGACTCGATTTGAAGGTGCATGAACTGCGGCAGTCAGTTTTCAAAGAAGCTGGTAGGCTGTCCACCTTTTTCACCCTCCGGGAGCCTGACAAAGTTTCGTCCTCTGACTTCGATTTTCGAGGTCATCGACCTGATCTCCCAAGGCCCATTCCTCTCGCTCCAGCACCTGGATCCATCCAGATGAAGACTCGATCGCTGCTTCCGAGGCCTTGGTTCGACCGTCCACCTTCTCCAGCCGCTCCCCGAGGCCCTGGAGCTCCTGTTCATTCTACTGCAGCATGGACGCGATGGGTTGGACCTGGGCACGGAACTCCTCAATCGCAGCCTCAACCTTCACATTAAGTCTCACCATCGCCACCGCCAACTCCTGTGAGTCCGTCAGGTTCCCAGGGGTTCAGGAGAGGCTGCTGCTGCGGCCTCTGGTGTGCCCAGTGCTGCAGGGGGGTGTCCTCCCTGCTGCTGTTTTTTCACTCCTTTTCCTTTTGGCATCCTTCCCACTCCAAATTGTCAATTAATATGTGGTTCTTCAAGTTTTAATATTAACAATTCCTCCATATAAGTTGGCCAGGGATGGTAAAAAAAATACCAATGTGCGTTGGCTGTTAGGCACAGCCATTCATGGCAGTTCTACTGAATCGCCGCCATCTTGCCAAGTCTCCAATTTTCCTCTCTTAACATAACTGTCACAGTATTTGCTTTCTTTATGAAAACAGATGGAAAGTGCTAATTTAATCTTCAGCCTTGTCCTCTGCTCCTACATTAAACCTTCCTTTCTTCAGAAGACTAAGAATGACAAGTTGTACAGAAATGAGCAGCTATCTACTCCTGGAGGACTCTCTAGGCATACTTAATGGAAAATTGTGTTACGTTGTAGAACATGCCCAGGAGCTGGCATCCTGAGCACAGGTAGTTATTGTTCTTGCTGGGTTGGTTCAATGCTTTTCTTTTAATTATCTACCATTTATGTGCTTTCACTTTGAGAACATGCATAGTAGCTTAGTGCCTCTTTACTCACCTATTCCAGAGTGCAGAAGGAAATAGTGGAAAAGCGCAGCAGGTCAGGCAGCATCCAAGGAGCAGGAGAATCGACGTTTCGGGCATAAGCCCTTCTTCAGGCTTATGCCCGAAATGTTGATTCTCCTGCTCCTTGGATGCTGCCTGACCTGCTGCGTTTTTCCAGCAACACATTTTTCAGCTCTGATCTCCAGCTTCTGCAGTCTTCACTTTCTCCTAGAAGGAAATAGTGGTCAAACAATGAATGATACACTGTTTTTCTGGCTGTTACACTGCCTCCTGCTGGAATATAAAATGACTTGGCAATTTCCAATACCAACTTTGATACAATGGTGACTGCCTGGACCTTCCCTATTCTCACTCAAAATTAAAACAATTTAAATGTTTAATAGCCTGGTATCAATTTTGTTCAAACTTCAAAGACAGTTCCCTTTTCCAGCAATGTTAGAGAGATTGTGGTGGTAGCCATCTAATTTATCTGTGCATTTGGTTGCTCTCCATTCTGAATAATGAGTCAATGGGCATACAGCATGCGAGTGTCTGTTGGCGATAACATTCTGAAGCCTATCTTTATTATAAGTGAGCCATATCATTGGACAACTGCAAATTGAAAGGCATACAATAAACATATTGTTTGCTTGTGATTCATCGAATGTCACAGCACAGAAAGATCATAGTGGCCCATAGTGTTCATGCCTGTTCTTTGAAAAACCGACCAAATTGGTCCCAATCCCTACACTTCATGTGGAAATATTGAAATACTATTAAGTTCTAATTAGCCCTTTGGTTCATTATGCTTAGTCAGTATCTTCTGGTCATACAAGAAATGAAAAATGGCAGCAGGAAGTATCAGACTCTATTTTCAAAAACTTCCATATATCTCTTCTTAACCACCTTTAGACATAGACATATACATAGACATAGAACATTACAGTGCAGTACAGGCCCTTCAGCCCTCAAGGTTTGTTTTAAAAAATTCTCAAGGTCAAGGACCAGGCTCGCAGGAAAGTAGTCTGACACAGAACAAACAGCCAAGAGGCGAGTCTGCTAGAATATAGTTTTATTCCCCGCAGTGTCCCCACAACCAGTCTCGTACTTACAACGGGTCTGGCTTATACTCACTCTACATGTTACCAAAACTGGGAGCCGTCAGTTCTCGTAGAGCGGTTGCCAACAACCCACGCTCGGCGGTTAAACGTAACCCCGGAGCAGACTCTACCGAACTGGAGACTTCTCCAGCTGATATACCCTTTTCCAGATATAAACATTCATGTGAACAGCAGAGCAAGGCTAAAAAACACATTCCATTCTGGTTACATACAGATAAGAAGATTCACACGGGAAGGTGTATAACAAGATTCACACGGGACCAAGCGACACCTTCCATTTTCGGTTAGATTCACACATGTATTGGGACACAATTTTAACCCTTTCACCACATTCCACTGCTTGGCCCAATACATGTGTTGCATAATGATTCACACATGTATTGGGACATAATTTTACACCACATTCCACTGCTTGACCCAATACATGTGTTACATTATGCCCATATGTATTCTTTCTAACAAGCGCCTATGTACACGCCAAATATACAAGCAAGTCAGGACATTACAGCATGTTAAAATCACCAGGACCGCTACCAGGATCGACAAGGGTGGGAACAGGAATGTCCCCGCAGTGGAGGACATACCACTCAATATGTCCCACCAATGATGAGCTGACTCCACGTCCACTACACGGGCAGCATGTACTACCTCCTGTCCATGTATAAAGGTAGACACCGTAACCTTGGTGACATTGGTTTGATGCTTTCGTAATATCTGCTTAAGCTCCTCGGATCGGTCCAATGCCCGCTTAAACCGATCCAGGGAAATGTTCCAGGGATTCCTCAGCACTTTCCACTGCACCTTGGTAAAGTGGCGAGCACTGCTATAAGTGGTCAACAAATAGGTGTGATTCTGCCAGTGCCACTGATAGACATTTGAGAGGCATCCCGAGAACGGTGCTGAGGGAAGCATAGGATGTGGATTATTGGTAGCCACACAGAGCGTGTGTGGCCCAATCTGCCACATCATGTCCCTTGGAGTCTCAACAGTCCATTCGCACAGGGCCGTTCCCTTAGTCAAGCAAGGGTCCCGATACCTGTCCATCAGTAGGCAAGTTTTCCCCTGATCAGTCTGTTCACAAGCGGACAGATCATAGGTAATATTGGTATCTGGGCTAAACCACTGTCCCCTTGTCTTCAGAAAATAATATCCAGAAGATGTAATCACTGGTAATACATAATATCGACAGACCGTAACAGTGTGGGTTACATTCATGGTAACAAAGTATCCGTTACACATAGTTGCATTACACCATGTTCGCTCTGGATGGGTTATCATCCACAATTTCTCAGATACATTCCATAGTCCCCTCCACGCCTGTACATTGGGGGATGTTACCACACGCAAAAAGCGTTCTTTCTGTATTTGAGCATGCAACATTTGAATATGACAGGCAGTCCAATTTAACTGAGCCGTAATGTTCTCAAACAGTTCCTGAGTGGCGCCCCAGACATCCAGTTCCCATTGCAGAGATCGTATCATTATTTCAGCTGTCTCTCCTTGAGTCATCATTACGGATGGCATCCACCTTCCAATAGTATGTAGTCCTTGTGAGGTGGCCTGTCCCGTGTTAGATAATTTAGTACGGGTTACCTCAGAGTCAATGGCATTCGAGATACCCATAACAGTTCCTGCGCCTCCCAGCAGGGTGTCGTACCACGCTCGTCGCCGCCTCTTGGTATGACACTCGGGTATGAGGGGCAACTGTACCCGCCAATGAACATCAGTGTGCAGTACCGCCCGGGCCATCTGTTGACAAGTTGACATAATAGGGGCCAACTGTGTTCGATGCGACCGCACGCCCCCCGTGGCACCCCTCTTCGGTGCTGGCCCGCCCCGCGTGGGGTTTAATAACGCCTCAGACGGGGCATTCGTCGAGGGCAGTACCATTATTAACCACATGAATCGATGACGATTCCGAATATCGGTGGCATTGCGCAGCCACAGATCTTCCCCCCGAGCTGTGACGCTCCAATGAGTCCCCGTTGTCCCGCATGTCTGGGTGCGTCGGTCCCACAAACACGTCTTGACTTGGGCATTTACCACCAGGGTGCAATTAGGCGGTATGAACGATATGTCATATTTTTCCCCATCCCGGCGCATGTAGCACTGTGCACACGTGTACAATTGACAGTCGCTGGTGAGAGTCAGAACAACGCACTGCTGACCGGGTTCACATGTAAAGTCGTCCTGCGTCCGTCGCTGGCTACTGGCCTCCCACCGCACCTCATGGCGGGCGACCGGTACCAGCGTCCAGGCCGTGATACCGATGCCCTGGAGTGGCCATCCGATCGCGAACATCGCCAATAGGAGTCGCAATCCCCATGACCACCCCATGTTCAAGGCGGAGGGTCAGCCTGCGGGTGCATAGCAATTACAACATTATTTAGGTCTCACGTAAGTAGCACTGGTTCGCCGGGACGTTTGCCCAGGTCGGGTCTCCGGGGTACATAATGGTGACCAGACTGTCTTTCCCCTGTGCTATGATTTCGGCCGGCCTGGGGGGGCCGGTCGTCTGGCGCACCCATACCTTGGCCCCCTTAGTGTCAGTAGACCCAAATCCCCCCGTCCCACGCTCAGTAACCGTAACGGGAGCTCCCATCTCTTCCACCGTTGTAAGGTTACATGGCTTAATGACCAATTGCGCTATTCTGTCCCCCTTCTGTATCACGTAAGGTTCAACGGTGATGTTGACCAGGATCACCCCCAACTCCCCTTGGTAGTCTGCGTCAATTACGCCTGCCATCACATCAATCCCCTTTAGTGACAGTCCCGACCGCGGGAGGATATGCCCATAGGTTCCAGGGGGACAAATCAACCCTAACCCGGTCTTAATCACCGTAGGTTTCTGTTGGATCAAAGTCTGGGCAGTTAGTGCTCGTAGGTCCAGTCCAGCCGAAGCCGGCGTGGCCCTTACGGGAATATCAGCTTCCTCAGCAAACTTCCACATTTTAATAGGCTGAGTCTTTGGGGTATCACATACTCGTATCATCCTATTCAAGGGTGTTACCCCATTTCCTAATGGGCGGTTATTAATTTGTTTCACCACCCGAATTAGTTGCTTCCTCCAACCCGTTAAGTCATTGCAACCTCCTGCTTTTCGTAGTGAGGACTTCAGAAGCCCATTCATTCGTTCTATAAGTCCCGCAGCTTGTGGGTGATAGGGTACATGATAAACCCATTCCACGTGGTTATCGTGACACCACTGCTTTACCGCCCTTCCTGTGAAATGGGAGCCATTGTCACTCTGGACCTGTATGGGCAATCCATAAAATTGTTCAATCAAATCTAAACATCGCAAGGTAGCCTGTTGATTGTTGTGACGACAGGGATGGGCTACCAAAACCCCAGACATAGTGTCCACAGCTGTACATATGTGGTTACATCCTTGTGAGGAGGGTAAGGGACCCACAAAGTCCATTTGCCAGCTCTGTCCCGGACCATCCCCCCGATGGATATGTCCCATCATGTGTTGGGGCACTCCCTGCCGCTGATGTTGACACTGCTCACACTGGTTTACTGCAGTCTTAACATCATCTACCATAAGATCTATTCCTCGGTCTCGAGCCCAGTGCAAGGTTCCTTGCACTCCCCAGTGCCCAGCCTTAAGGTGTGCCCATCTAGCTAGGTCCACTGAGGTGCCCCTTTGCACCATCATGGTTCGGACGATACCATCCACATATCGGTTATGTAGAGCTTCCACATCATTTCGAGAGGTATGGGCATCTACGTGGGTGATGTATATGACCAGGTATTGAGCTTTCTCCCATATATCCTCCCATAACTGTTTACCCCACACTTCCCTATTCTGGATCATCCACTGATTGGCCTGCCAAGTTGGCATCCATTGTGTCATGCCGTTAACCACTGACCACGAGTCAGAGAACAAACAAACTCCCATGACCCCTGCTTGCATGACTACCATATGCACTGCCTTTAATTCTGCCCACTGACTACTTTTTCCCTCCCCTAATTCTTCTAGGGTAGTGCCTTGTTTTGGGTTAAAGGCGGCAGCTTTCCATCTACGCTGTCCCGCTTTCCATTGGGCTGACCCATCTACGAACCAAGCCGTGGCTTGTTCATCCGGGGTCAGTTCATCATACCGTTTTCCCATCTTAACGGGTGATTCCTTGTATTCAATCACCTCAAACCGCTTTTCCCCTTCCTCAGGGGCCTCCGCCACTTGCTCATGTAGGACTGACACTCCTTTCTGTCCAGTCCGCACTCTCTCCGACACATACCATTTCCATTTAATGATGCTGCTCTCTTGGGCAGTTCCTATTCGGTGGGTAGTGGGGTCACTAAGTACCCACGGAAGAATAGGGATAGCTGTTCTCATGATCACTTCATGTCCAATGGTCAGGGCTTCGGTTTCCACCAAGCCCCAGTAGCATGCTAATAACTGTTTCTCAAAGGGGGTATACCGTTCCCCTGCCGGGGGTAATTTTCGGGACCAAAATCCCAGTGGCTTACGGGTCCTTTCCTGTTTTTGCCATAAGCTCCAATTGGCATAATCCCCCTGTGCTGAGACTTGCAGTTCTACAGGTCCTGACTGTATCTTTCCCAAGGATACAGCTTGCTGTATCGCTTGCTTGGCCATTTCAAATGCAGTTTGATGGACCTCCGTCCATTCGAACGCTGCCTTTTTCCTCGTAACTCGATACAAAGGTTTTAAAATTTGTCCTAAATGGGGAATATGCTGTCTCCAGAATCCGAATAACCCAATAAATTGCTGCACGTCCTTCTGGGTGTGAGGGACGGCAAAGACCTGAATCTTATTTTTAGCTTTCGCAGTGATTTCCCTTTCCCCCTTGTTCCACACGATTCCTAAGAATTTTACCGTTTGTGAGGGACCCTGGATTTTGGCTGGGTTGATCTCCCACCCATATCCTCGCATATGTTGAACCAGTTGGTCCAGCAATTCCTGAACCTGCTTCTGACTTGTCCCCTGTATCATCATATCGTCAATATAGTGCGAGATCATCACTTCGTCAGGCACTTTAAAGGCAGCCAAGTGTTCTGCAACTATCCGGTGGCAGATAGTAGGGCTATGCAGATATCCTTGGGGCAGTCGTGTGAACGTGAATTGTCTACCCTCCCAAGTGAATGCGAACTGTTCCTGCCTATCTTCGGGAATAGGAATTGTGAAGAAGGCATTAGCCAAATCAATTACTCCGTACCACACCCCTGGATGATGTTGGATTCGTCCTATAATAGTGACGGCATCCGGGACCGCTGCCGTCAAGGCCGGAGTGTGACGGTTTAGTTGCCGATAATCTACCGTCATCCGCCATGACCCATCGGCTTTATGTACGGGCCATAAGGGGTTATTCCACACCGTGGTGCATGTCCTAAGCACTCCCGCTTCCAAATAATCCTTAATTGTGGCGGATATTTCTTTATGTCCGCCGGGAATCCTATACTGTCTAAGACTTATTACGCGATCGGCGATCGGGATGGGGAAGGGGTCCATCTTAACCTTTCCCACTAACACCGTCCTACAGCGCAAAGCCATTTTCGTGATTCCAAATTCAAACTTCCCCTGTTGGAGGTGAAGTGTTAAACCGGCCAGAATGTCCATTCCCAGGATCCATTCTCTAACCGGTGTAATGATAATTGAATAAGTTTTAATGGGCATTGTACCTATCTTTAGGGGCAATTGTACTGTTCTTCCTTCAATCAGATTACCTCCCAGCCCAACCAGCGTGACTGGGGTTCCTTTAAACTTATGGGGCGTCCCATAGATTAAGGTGGCCTCCGCCCCTGTGTCCACTAGAGCCATAACGGTTTGGACGGATTTGCGCCAATAGATAGTCAATGATACATGAGGTCGAATGTCGTCTGCTGACCATTGGCTCGTTCGTGGGCAAACCCTTGGGGCTTGGCCCGATTCCTATTGTTCCTCCCATTCATCTTCCCCAGACAGCACTGGGTAAAGACGTTTGCCTCGCCCTTCTTTGTTCTTGCCTTTCTTACTAGGTTTCCGGCCACGCCTATCCACTTTATAACACTCTCGGAGGGGAGGCCGTACCTCCTCCTCCTCCTCGTCCTCCGAGGATTCCCACCGCTGGGAAGTGGAAGTTCTACCCCTTCGAGGCTCATTAACAACCGGACCCCGTGTCTGACATTTTTGTGTTAGTAATTCCACTAGGTCTTCCATAGTGGGTCGGGACTCCGTCTCTACCCGGGACACCTTCAGTCCCTTTCGTCTGCATAAGTCTTTTAATTCCGGTGTAGGTAGGCCATCAATCTCCGATGCTGGGACCTGCGCCCGTATCAAAGCTTGCCACAAAGCACGCCGTGAGGGGCCTTGGTTACTTCCTTGATTAGGGTTTACTTTTCCCCCTGCTCGAGCCTCAGGGCGACGCCCCTCCGTGCCCCCCTGAGAAGCACGGGTTGTGGGTCCCCAATCCCCCAAACCACCCATCTCCCTCATCATACTACGGGCATCTCCTAGGGTTTCTCCCCGTCCACTCAACATTATGGTTAATAACAGTGGTTTATAATGGGGGGGGGCAGTCTTCACTAGGTGGTCTCTAGTCTGTCTACTAACATTTGTGTTATCTACCTCGTCCAGCACTCCCAGCAACAGGGCATCCCGCACACACAAACGGGTTAGCCTCTGAACCCCTTCCTTAATCGTTGTCCAAGTTCCTTCCAAGGGGGGCCAATCGGACGGGAAGGGATACTGTTCGGCCACTGCCCTGGCATACATCCCAAATAGGGTCCCCATACTGCGATCTATTACCATATCCTTGGCTTGGTTGCGGTACCCCAGGTCTATGGCAGCATCCTTTGCTAATCCACCAAACTTGGGAGCATCCTGATAGTCTACCTGCACTTGTTGCCCCCCTTCCTCGAGGAGCCGAATTAGCCATAGCTCTAACGGCTCCCCAGGATTACGTCGGGTTTTCTGGGTGATAAACAGCACCTCATCGGTAGTGAAGTCTTCCGTTAATTCAGAGAATTCTGCGGGAGGCTGAGCCCGCGGTAATTCATGCATAATTGCCTCCCCTTGTTCATTCCGTATAGGGTTTCCTTTCTCATCTAACATTACCTCCCGTTGCACTGGGAGACGTCTCTGAACCTGCTTTCTCCTAACCACTGGTTTAGCTTGGAGTACGGGTGGGTCCTCTTCGTACTGATCATCTAAATCTCCCCAAATGTTCCCATCCCAATGATCGATATCCCACCGATCCCCGTTATTTAACTGGGCTACAAACGCCCGTACTTGTACCGGGTCCGGGGTTCGAGGGACCTTCCTTTTCTCTTTCCGTTTCTTAGCAGACAAATACATAATAGTTCGTCCTGCTAGTTCAGTTAATGCTGTCAATTCAGCTTTTAACTTCATAATTTCCTGCCTCAACATAGAGGCATCTCCCAAACTGAGTCCCTGCTCATGTTTCAGGAGGGCTAATTCTGCTTCAGCTTTTTGGCGCTTGTCTGACTGTTGTCTACAAGCCGCCGCACAGGCCCACATCCTCCGCTGTACCCCAGGCAATGGGTTCTTCGGCAGGACTGGGATCCTCTCAAGGGTGGACAGCAGCGACCCTGGGGTTCCTACGCCCTCGGCCTCCCAGTCCTCCGGTCGCCCCCCACCATTTCTCAAACAAACTGCCACGCCATGCCACGGCCCATGCCATCCCGGGACGGTCAGGACCTCCACAGTTTGTTCCTCTGGTTTCTTAGCCTTTTTCCAAAACATTGTTCTGTATCAAAATCTTTCCTCAATTGCGATTGATCCTGCCGGCTACGCCAAAATGTTTTAAAAAATTCTCAAGGTCAAGGACCAGGCTCGCAGGAAAGTAGTCTGACACAGAACAAACAGCCAAGAGGCGAGTCTGCTAGAATATAGTTTTATTCCCCGCAGTGTCCCCACAACCAGTCTCGTACTTACAACGGGTCTGGCTTATACTCACTCTACATGTTACCAAAACTGGGAGCCGTCAGTTCTCGTAGAGCGGTTGCCAACAACCCACGCTCGGCGGTTAAACGTAACCCCGGAGCAGACTCTACCGAACTGGAGACTTCTCCAGCTGATATACCCTTTTCCAGATATAAACATTCATGTGAACAGCAGAGCAAGGCTAAAAAACACATTCCATTCTGGTTACATACAGATAAGAAGATTCACACGGGAAGGTGTATAACAAGATTCACACGGGACCAAGCGACACCTTCCATTTTCGGTTAGATTCACACATGTATTGGGACACAATTTTAACCCTTTCACCACAATGTTGCACTGATCTGTGAAACCACTCTGAAGTCCATCTATCCTCCACTATTCCATTTTCATCCATGTTTATCTAATGACCATTTAAGTGCCCTTAAACTTGGTGAGTCTACTACTGTTGCAGGCAGTGTGTTCCACACCCCTACTTCTCTGAGTAAAGAAACTATCTCTGACATCTGTCCTATATCTATCACCGCTCAATTTATAGCTATGTCCCCTCGTGCTCGCCATCACCATCCAAGGAAAAAGGCTCTCACTGTCCACTCTATCTAACCCTCTGATTATCTTATATGTCGCAATTAAGTCACCTCTTAATCTTCTTCTCTCTAACAAAAACAGCTTCAAGTCCTTCAGCCTTTCCCCATAAGACCTTCCCTCCATACCAGGCAACATCCTAGTAAATCTCCTCCGAACCCTTTTTTTAATGCTTCCACATCCTTCCTATAATGTGGTGACCAGTACACAATATTCCAAGTGTGACTGCACCAGAGTTTTGTACAGCTGCAGTATGACCTCGTGGCTCTGAAACTCAGTCCCTCTACCAATAAAACCTAACACACCATCTGCCTTCTTAACAACCCTATTAACCTGGATGGCAACTTTCAGGGATCTATGTACATGGACACTGAGATCTCTCTGCTCATCTACACTACCAAGAATCTAACCATTAGCGCAGTACTCTTTATTCCTGTTGCTCCTTCAAAAGTGAATCACCTCACACTTTTCAGCAGTAAACTCCATTTGTCATCTCTCAGCCTAGCTCTGCAGCTTATCTATGTCCCTCTTTAATCTACAACTTCCTTCAGCGCTATTCACAACTCCACCGACCTTAGTGTCATCTACAAATTTACTAACCCATCCTTCTACGCCCTCATCTAGGTCATTTATAAAAATGACAAACAGCAGTGGCCCCAAAACAGATCCTTGCAGTACACCACTAGTAACTGAACTCCAAGATGAACATTTCCCATCAACCACCACCCTCTGTCTTCTTTCAGCTCACCAATTTCTGATCCAAAGCACTAAATCACCCTCATTCCATGCCTCCATATTTTGTATAATAGCCTATCGTGGGGAACCTTATCAAATGCCTTACTGAAATCCATATACGTCAACCGCTTTACCCTCACCACCTCAAAGAACTCAATAAGGTTTGTGAGGCCTATCCTTCACAAAACCGTGTTGACTATCCCTAATCAACTTATTCCTCTCTCGATGATTATAAGTCCTATATCTTATAACCTTTTCCAACACTTTACCCACAACCAAAGTAAGGCTCACTGGTCTATAATTACCAGGGTTGTCGCTACTCCCCTTCTTGAAGAAGGGAACATTTGCTATCCTCCAGTCTTCTGGCACTATTCCTGTAGACAATGACGACATAAAGATCAAAGCCAAAGGCTCTGCAATCTTCTCCCTGGCTTCCCAGAGAATCCTAGGATAAATCCCATCTGGGAGGGACAAATAAGTCCCTCCTCCCTACCTTTTATCTTAGCCTGCTGGGTACACTTCCCTCATTCCTGAAGAAGGGCTTATGCCCGAAACGTCGATTCTCCTGTTCCTTGGATGCTGCCTGACCTGCTGCGCTTTTCCAGCAACACATTTTCAGCTCGAAATCCCATCTGGCCCAGGCGACTTACCTATTTTCACATTCTCCAGAATTGCTAACACCTCTTCCTTGTGAACCTCAATCTCGTCTAGTCTAAGTCACCTGTATCTCAGTATTCACCTCGACAACATTGTCTTTTTCCAGTGTGAATACTGAGGAAAAATATTGATTTAGCACTTCCCCTATCTCCTCGGACTCCACGCACAACTTCCCAATACTATCCTTGATTGGCCCTAAATCTTTTTCTAGTCATTCTTTTATTCCTGATATACCTATAGAAAGCTTTAGGGTTTGTTTTAAGAGCAAACCTAACTATTCTTGTCCCTCCATTTAACTGAACATTCTTTCACTAGTTAGTGTTAAGAAGACTCAAGGTTTAACAATTAAAAATTGAGCATCCAATGTCAACAATTACCTTGAAGTTTCTACAGGCAAAACTGTGTCATGGCATTATACTTGAAGCAACTACATTTGGGAACGGTTAATATATAAAACTCCTCTACCCCATTGTTAAGGCAAGATTCAATAACAATTATAAATAGCAAGAACAGAATGGATAGTGTTGTTCAAGTTCCTCCAGTAAGACTCAAGTTTGTAGAGACAAATTTTTTATTCAAGTTTTTTATTTAAAAATGAATTGATAACAGGGCAAATTTAGAATAAAAAATAAAGACATATAAATGTAGTAAAATGTTACAACAGTGTACAGATTCAAAAGTATACACTTATGGAATAAATGGTATGCTTTACACAATTCCATTTATTTGGTATATACAAAAGTCAATTTTACACAATAAAATGTGTCTCTCACTATGTGTTATATATTTAAACATCAGCATCAATTGGATGTGGAATTGAATTCTTCAGTTTTGGAAAAGAATCATAGTGTCTCCTTTCATTCATTTGTATCTTGAAGAAAAGGAGAAACCTGTGCTCTCATCATAAGACCATAAGACATAGGAGTGGAAGTAAGGCCATTCGGCCCATCGAGTCCACTCTGCCATTTAATCATGGCTGATGGGCATTTCAACTCCACTTACCAGCATTCTCCCCGTAGCCCTTAATTCCTTGTGACATCAAGAATTTATCAATCTTGGCCTTGAAGCCATTTAGCGTCCCGGCCTCCACGCACTCCGCGGAAATGAATCCCACAGGCCCACCACTCTCTGGCTGAAGAAATGTCTCCACATTTCTGTTCTGAATTTACCCCCTCTAATTTTAAGGCTGTGCCCACGGGTCCTAGTCTCTTCGCCTAACGGAAACAATTTCTTAGCATCCACCCTTTTCAAGCCATGTATTATCTTGTAAGTTTCTATTAGATCTCCCCTTAACTTTCTAAACTCCAATGAATACAATCCCAGGATCCTCAGCTGTTCCTCGTATGTTAGACCTGCCATTCCACGGATCATCTGTGTGAATCTCCGCTGGACACGCTCCAGTGCCAGTATGTCCCTCCTGAGTTGTGGGGCCCAAAACTGGACACAGTACTCCAAATGGGGCCTAACCAGAGCTTTATAAAGGCTCAGTAGCACATCGCTGCTTTTATATTCCAAGCCTCTTGAGATAAATGACAACATTGCATTCTCTTTCTTAATCATGGATTCAACCTGCATGTTTACCTTTAGAGAATCCTCGACTAGCACTCCCAGATCCCTTTGTACTTTGGCTTTATGAATTTTCTTACCGTTTAGAAAGTAGTCCATGCTTGTCTTCTTTTTCCCAAGTGCAAGACCTCACATTTGCTCACGTTGAATTTCATCAGTCATTTCCTGGACCACTCTCCCAAACTGTCTAGATCCTTCTGCAGCCTCCCCACTTCCTCAGTACTACCTACCTGTCCACCTAACTTCGTATCATCGGCAAACTTCGCTAGAGTGCCCCCAATCCCTTCATCCAAATCATTAATATATAACGTGAACAGCTGCGGCCCCAACACTGAACGCTGTGGGACACAGCTTGTCACCGGCTGCCATTCCGAAAAAGAACCTGTTATCCCAACTCTCTGCCTTTTGTCAGACAGCCAATCCTCAATCCATGCCAGTAGCTCACCTTGAACACTATGGGCCCTCACCTTACTCAGCAGCCTCCCGTGTGGCACTTTATCAAAGGCCTTTTGGAAGTCTAGATAGACCACATCCACTGGGTTTCCCTGGTCTAACCTACTTGTCCTAGGGTCATTTAAGGATATGTCAGGATCCAAATTATCGATGGTGATAGGGGACTCTTTAGTCTGGGCCACAGGTAGACGTGTCTATAACTGACAGTGAGACATCAGAATGGTGTATTGCCACCCTGGTACCAGAGTCAAGGATGTCTCAGAGGTTGCAGAATATTCTCATAGGAGTGACCAGAAGGTCATTGTACACATTGGTACTACCGACATGGGTGGAGAAAGGGACGAGGTTCTGAAGTGAGAATATATTAAATTAGACAGGGGTTAAAAAGCAGGTCCTCAAGGATAGCAATATCTGTATTAATCACGGTGCCACGTGCTGGTGTGTGTAGGAATAGAAGAACAGTGTAAATGACTGTGTGGCTGAGGAGCTGGTGCAGGGGGCAGGGATTTGAGTCTTTGGATCATTGGAATGTCTTCTGGGGCAGAAGTCACCTATATAAGAAGCCTGGGTTGCACTTAGATTAGATTAGATTAGATTACATACAGTGTGGAAACAGGCCCTTCGGCCCAACAAGTCCACACCGCCCCGCCGAAACGCAACCCACCCATACCTCTACATTTACCCCTTACCTAACACTACGGGCAATTTAGCATGGCCAATTCACCTGACCCTGCACATCTTTGGACTGTGGGAGGAAACCGGAGCACCCGGAGGAAACCCACGCAGACACGGGGAGAACGTGCAAACTCCACACAGTCAGTCGCCTAAGGCGGGAATTGAACCCGGGTCTCTGGCGCTGTGAGGCAGCAGTGCTAACCACTGTGCCACCGTGCCGCCCACTTGAATTTGAAGAGGACCAATATCCTGGTGGGAGATTTGCTAGTGCTACTCGGGAGGCTTTAAACTAATAAAGTGGAGGTGGAGGAGCAGGCGCAGGTTGTGGTGGTGGGCCTCAATGAAATAGTGAGAAAGAGATCAATCTGAGGCTGGTACAGATGAGAAAAGGAGCAAATCAAGTAGTTAAGGCAGGCAAGAGCAAGGCAGAGAATATGTTAAGACTGATAAATTAAACTGCATTTATTTTGATGCAGGACACTTGGCAGGTAAGGCAGATAAACTCAGGACATGGTTGAGAACATGGGATTGGGATATCATAGCTATTACAGAAATGTACAGGGAAGGGCTGGACTGGCAGCTTTATGTTCCAAGGTAGAGAGGCTATAGAAAAGATGGAGAGGGAGGCAAGAAAAGCGGGAGTGTGGCATTTTATGTTAGGGATAACATTATGGCTGTAGTTAGGGAGGATATTCCTGGGAGTGTGTCCAGTGAGGTTATTTCAGAAATAAGAAAGGGACAATCACTTTATTGGGATTGTACTATAGGTCCCTCCAATAGTCAGCAGGAAATGGTGAAGCAAATTTGTAAGGCAATCTTTGATATTTGCAAGAATTATAGTGTTGTAATGATAGGGGATTTTAACTTCCCAAATATGGAATGATACTGCCATTGTATTAAGGGCTTGAATGGAGAGGAATTTATTGTGTGTACACAAGAAAATGCTCTGATTCTTCTCTTGGGATCTTCTCTTGGGAAATAAGGCATGGCAAGTGACTGGGGGGGTCAGTGTGGGAACACTTTGGGGCCAGTGATCATAATCTTATTAGTTTCAAAGTAGCTTAGGAAGAGGATAGACCAGATCTAAAAGTTGAAGTTCTAAATTGAAAGAAGGCCAATTTTGATGTTATCAGGCAAGAACTTTCATAAGTTGATTTGGAGAGGCTACTTGCAAGTGGGACGCCTTCAAAAAAAATGAGATAGTGAGAACGCAGAGACAGTATGTTCCTGTTAGTGTGAAGGGAAAGGCTGGTAGGTGTAGGGAAAACTGGATGACTAGAGAAATTAAGGCTCTGGTCAAGGAGGAGGAGGAAGCATATGGTAGGTGTAGACAGTTGCGATCAATTGAATCCCTTGAGGAGTGTAAGGGCAGTAGGAGTATACTCAAGAGGGAAATCAGGAAGGCAAAAAGGGAACATGAGATAGCTTTGGCAAATAGGGTTAAAGAGAATCCAAAGGGATTCTACAAATACATGAAGGGCAAAAGAATAACTAGAAAAAGAATAGGACCCCTTAAAACTCAACAAGGCTGCCTACCTATGGAACCACAGGAGATGGGTGAGAAATTAAACAAGTATTTTGCATCAGTATTTACTGTGGAGAAGGATATGGAAGCTAGAGAACTTGTGGAAATAAATTGTGATAGCTTGAGAACTTTCCATATTACATTTTAAAGTGCATAAAGTTGGATAAACCCCTGGGACCTGATCAGGTGTTCCATAAAACTTTGTGGGAAGCTACAGAAGTGATTTCTGGGCCTCTCATTGAAATATTTGTATCAAAGATAGCCACAGGTAAGGTTCTGGAAGACTGGAGGGTGACTAACGTTGTGCCACTATTTAAAAAAAGCTCTAAGGAAAAGTCAGAGAACTATAGTCCTGTGAGCCTTACATCAGTGGATAAGCTGTTGAAGTAGATTCTGAGGGACAGGAATTATGCTATTTGGTAAGGACTGTTGAGGGATAGTAAACATGGCTTTGTGCATGGGAAATCATGTGTCACTAACTTGAGTAGACTGATGAAGGCAGAGCAGTGGATGTTGTCTATATGGACTTCATAGAGTGCTTGACAAGGTTCCACATGGTAGACTGAATGGCAAGGTTAGAGCACATGGAATCCAGGGAGAACTAGCCAATCAGATACAAATTTAGCTTTAAGGTAGGAGCCAGAGGGTCGTGGCACAGTGTTGCTTTTCAGACTGGAAGCCTGTGACCAGCAATGTGCCACAAGGATTCGTGCTGGGCCCACTGCTTTTTGTCATTTATATAAATGATTTGGATATGAATATAGGAGGTATGGTTAGAAAATGTTGGTATCATTTGCAAATTGGTTTAGTACTGGACGGTGAAGAAAGTTATCTCAGAGTACAACAAGACCTTGATCAGATGGGCCGAGGAGTGGTAGGTGAAGTTTAATTTAGGTGAGGTGTTGCATTTTGGTAAGGCAGATCAGGGCAGGACTTACTAGTAGGACCTTGGAGAGTGTTCCAACACCCCTCTGTTAATTAAACCAAACACCCAGAAAAGCTCACCTCCCCTTGTAATCTGTTAAAATACAAATGACAGGGAACTCCCAAACTCCACTTTTTAAAGAAAATAATATCAATTTATCCCTTAACTCTAAGTGAACATTAAACAACTATTCACAACTCTAAACTCCCATCTTCTCTTAACTGCTTATTATCTGCCTCCAACTCGATAACAATATGTTGTTCCAATAAACACTTATTAAAATTACATCAATTTAATTTCAAAACCATACAGCTGCTGTCGTCAGTGTCCCTTCTTCTCGCTGAAGGTCTCCTTGGGAAATCATCTTTCTTTTACTGCGAGTATATTTTATATGAGAGGGTACCATTGATAGAGTGTTTTTGGGTCTGTCTCGATGGCAATTACTCTTGATGGTAGTTACTCTGTCACTCATACTTTAACAGATTACGAGGCAAGCTTTTCTGGGTGTCTGGTTTAATTAACAGAGGGGCTCACCCCCGTGTCATAACAAGAGTGTTGTCTTGCAGAGACCTTAGGGTGCCAGTTCATAGCTCCTTGAAAGTGGAGTCACAGTTAGACAGGATAATGAAATTGTTTGGTCCACTTAGCTTTATTGATCACAGTATAGCAGTTAGGATGTCATGTTGCTGCTGTACAGGACATTGGTTAGCCCAGTTTTGGAATACCGCGTTCAGCTCCAGTCTCTCTGCTACAGGAAAGAAATAGCTAAACTTGACAGGGTGCAGAAAAGATTTACAAGGGTTGGAGGGAGAGGCTGAGGTTGTATTCCCTGGAGCGGTGGAGGCTGAGAGGCAAATTTGGAGGTTTATAAAATCATTAGGGGCATGGATAGGGCAAATTGCTAAGGTCTTTTTCCTAAGGTGGGGGAGTCCAAAACAAGAGAGCATAGGTTTAAGGTGAGAGGGGAAAGATTTAAAGGGAACCCTGTGGGCAACTTTTTCCAAACAGGGTGTATAAGAAATAGGAATGGATTAGAGGGATGTGGGCCACGTGCAGGCACTGGGACTGGACTCATTTAGGATTTCTGCTCAGCAAGGATGCGTTGGACGCAAGGGCCTATTTCCCTGCCCTACAACTCTATGACTCTAATTAGGCATGCAAATGAATAGCAGTATAGATTCAGCTATTATGCATCACGCATCTGAATGCATTATTGATTGTTGTTCTTATCTTGTCCCTGAAGGTCTCTGCTGCAAAGTAATACAAAAGAGGATCTAAACAGGAATTGATTGCTGCACCACACAGTGTAACGACAACACATTTCTGAACAAAACAACTGGCTTGGGAAGTATGTCCCATGTTCAAGCTGATGGCAATGTGGGCAGTTCGGAGAATGTGATAGGGCAGAAAACTGGTTAGAAATATAACTATTACAATAATAATCATGGCAATAGCTTTTCTGAGGGAGCTCATTTTTTTGTGATGTTTTGATTTAGAGACTAGCAAGGCTTTAACAACTAATGTGTAACAGATTATGATAATAAAAAAGGGAATAATACAACCCACAACCAGGGCAAGTAAATTCATTGTAAATACTATACAGTCAACCCCATCTTTGAGGTAAAAGCATTTTGTTTCGTTATTTTCATTGATGTAACTGCCACGTACTAGGAAAGGACTTGCTGTGATACTCACAAATACCCATATTGCAACACATATGATTTGAACAGATTTAACACTTCTAAACATTAAAGCTTTCAGTGGATGCACTATAGCAAAGTAGCGCAATATGCTCATGAGAGTCAGAAAATAGATGCTACAGTACATGTTGAGGTATAGAGCATATGACATGAATGCGCATAAAAAATCTGAGAGGTTCCACTTGCTACCATTCAAATAATAGTGAACCCGCCAGGGCAAAGTGCAGACAAAGAGCAGATCCGATATTGCCAGGTTCACTGTGACGATGCTGATTGCAGTCTTCCTCTTGTACAACTTCAGGAATATGTATAAACAGAAGACATTTTCAATAAATCCAAAAATAAACACGATAGTATATGTTGGAAGGTAGATGTCAGTTTTGAAGATGTCATCATTCTCACATGAGCTGTTTCTCTGGGTGCTGGTGTTATTCATGCTCTGCTTTGAGAAATTCTCTGTACTTGAATTTTTCTGTAGAAGCAAACCACTATTTTTAGCAATGCTAAATTGCTGAGAGTTTAAACATTCTCATTGGGTTGATTTTACATTGAATATAAAAACGCTGGTGCATTGCTCATTTAGAGGCAAAACAAATGCAGATGCTAGAATCCAAAGTAGACAAGCAAGAGATTGGATGAACACAGCTAGCCAGGCAGCATCAGAAGGATAATTTACGCAATGCTGCCTGGTTTGCTGTGTTCTTTTAGCCTCCTGCTTGTTTACTACGGAACATTGCTCATAATATTATTCTCAAATCTGTCCGGCAAATTTTAAAAGTTGATCCTTATCTTATTTTGATGTTTAATGCAAAACTGTGAAGCATGCAGACCAAATTAATAGCTTTTTGTTTTTGTGACCTCAGCCCTTTTCTATTAATAGACAAAAGTGACAGTAGACTTCCAATTATGGCAAGCTTTGAGAGTCACCAGACTCCACCTTTCATTCCAAAATAATTATTCTGAGAAACCAGAGGCTTGCCATCCATAAACCACAGCATGACTTGGACAGCAACTTGGATTTTTCAGCAATAATGATTGCTCCATGCCTAGATTTTCAACTTTTTCCATCAAAATTGTTCTAGGTGCGGATGCTGCCCTCTTACCTTGGTTTCTCCTCACTACTCGTCCAATGCCTGTACTTTTAATGTATCACCTCATTCCATTTTTTTGACTGTTCTTTAAAATCCTTATTCTCTATTCCTCATGCAAAGGGTTCGTATCGAGATATTTCAAGAGTCAGAGACATACAGCACCAACACACATTCTTTCGTCCAACTCATCTGACTGACCAGACATCCCAATCTGATCTAGTCCTATCTGCCTGCATTTTGCCCACATTGCTCTAAGTTCTTCCTATTCATATACCATCCAGATATCTTTTAAATGGTGTAATTGTACCAGCCTCCACTGCTTCCTCTCACAGCTCATTCTAGACACGCACCATCCTGTGTGTGAAAAAGTTGCCTCAGGTCCTTTTTAAATCTTTCCCCTCAAACCTTAAACCTATGTCCTCTAGTTTTGGATTCCCCCATCCTAGGAAAATGGCCTTGGCTATTCACTGTTTCCATGTCTCTCGTGATTTTATAAACCTCTATAACGTCACCCCTCACTCTCTGATGCTCCAGGGAAAATAGCACCAGCCTATTCAGCCTCTCCCTATAGCTAAAACCCTCCAGTGCAGGCAACATCCTTACAAGTCTTTTCCATACCCTCATGTTTAAAAACATCCTTCCTCTAGAAGGACGGTCAGAACTGTGTGTAGTATTCCAAAAGTGGCTTCACCAATGTCCTGTACAAGTACTACATGATGTACCAACTTCTATACTCAATGTTATGACCAATGAAGGTAAGCGTACCAAAGGCCTTTTTCACCACCCTGTCTACTTGCAACTCCATTTTCAAGGAACTGTGCACTTGCATCATTAAGTCTCTTTATTCGGCAATGCTGTCCAGGACCTTACCACTAACCACTTACCATTTGCCTTAACAAAATACAACACCTCACATTTATCTGAATTTATCTGAACTCTATCTATCACTCCTTGACCCATTAGCCCATCTGGTCAAGGTCCCATTGTACTTGGAGATAATCTTCTTCACTGTACATACATTTTTGTCCTTAAATTTCTCCACAAACTTCAATGGATTATGATCACTATATATGATTGTCTCAGATACATTATTGGTAACATAAACATTGAAATGTTGTAACACCAACACCAAGCTCAAAGTTTCCTTCTCAACTGTTGAATATTTCTGATGAAGGTTCAACTTCCTGCGTGTGTCTGCCTGCATGTGTGTGTGTCTGCATGTGAGTAGTGCAGTTCAGTGGGGTCATTTATAATGTGACATGAACCCAAGATCCCGGTTGAGGCCATCCCCATGGGTATCCAACTTGGCTATCAGCCTCTGCTCAGGCACTTTGCATTGTTGCCTGTCCCGAAGTCGGCCTTGGAGGGTGGTCACCCGAAGGTCCGAGGTCGAATGTCCTGGACTGAAGTGTTCTCCAATTGGGAGGGAACACTCCTATCTGTTGTTTGTTGTGCGGTGTCTATTCATCTGTTGCTGTAGCCTCTGCTCGGTCTCACCAGTGTACCAGGCCTCAGGGCATCCTTGCCTGCAGCGTATGAGATAGACAATGTTGGCTGAGTCACACGAGTACCTGCCACGTACATAGTGGGAGGTGTCCCCACGTGTAATGGTGGTATCCGTGTCCACACTCTGTCACGTTTTGCAGCGCCTACTATGACAGGGTTGTATGGAGTTGTCCTGAAAGCGGCAGTTTGCTGTGAACAATGATCTGTTTGTGGTTTGGTGGCTGTTTAAAGGCGAGAATTGGAGGTGTGGGGAAGGTCTTGGCGAGGTGTTCACCCTCATTGACAATGTGTTGCAGGCTGTGAAGAACAAGAGTATTTTTGGCTCCTGGGAAGTACTGGACAACGAAGGGTACCCTTTCGGTTGTAGTGCGTGTCTGTCTCCTGAGGAGGTTATTACGGTTTCTTGCTGCGGCACGTCGGAACTGGCAGTCAACGAGTTGAGCATTGTACCCCGTTCTTATGAGGCCATCATTGAGTACTTCCAAGTGCCCGTCAAATTCCTCCTCATCTGAAGAGATCCTGTGTATGTGTAGGGCTTGTCCGTAGGGGATGGCCGTTTTAATATGTTTCATCGCGATCTTACAGATTTCTTAGAGAAATTCAGCATCCGTGGACCAGTCAAACCGGGAACACTCCTTATCACAATGGACATTTCAGCACTCTACACCAGCATCCCCCATGATGACGGCATTGCAGCAACAGCCTCAGTACTCAATACCAACAGCTGCCAATCTCCAAGTACTGTCCTACAACTCATCTGCTTTATCCTCGATCACAACATTTTCACCTTTGACAACCACTTCTTCATCCAGACACATGGAACAGCCATGGGGACTAAATTTGCACCTCAATATACCAACATTTTCTGGCAGAGGTTCGAACAAGACTTCTTCTCTACGCAGGACCTCCATCCAACACTGTACACCAGGTATAATGACAACATGCTTTTCCTCTGGACCCCGTGAGGAGTCACTGAAACAACTACGAGTGATATCAAAGAGTTTCATCCCACCATCAAACTCATCATGGACTACTCTCTGGTATCTGTCTCATTCTTGGACTTCCATCAAGGATAGGCACCTCAGCACCTCACTCTACCACAAACCCACAGATAACCTCACGATGCTACACTTCTCCAGCTTCCACCCAAAACATATTAAAACAGCCATCTCCTACGGACAAGCCCTATGCATTCACAGGATCTGTTCAGATGAGGAGGAAGGTGACAGGCATCTGAAAGTACTGAAGGATGCCCTCATAAGAACAGAGTACAATGCTCAACTCATCGATCGCCAGTTCCAACATGCCACAGCAAGAAACCGTAATGACCTCCTAAAGAGATAGACACGAGCTACAAACGCCAGGGTACCCTTCATTGTCTAGTACTTCCCAGGAGCTGAAAAACTACGCCATGTTCTTCATGACCTGAAACACATTATCAATGAGGATGAGCACCTCACCAAGACCTTCCCCAAGCTTTTAAACAACCACCAAACTACAAACAGATCATTGTTCGCAGCAAACTGCCCGGCTTTCAGGACAACACCATACAACCTCTTCACAGGAGACATTGCAAGACGTGTCAGAGTGTTGACACGGATACCACCATTACACATGGAGACACCACCCATCATGTGTGCGGCAGGTACTCATGCGACTCAGCTAACATTGTCTATCTGATACGCTGCAGGCAAGGATGCCCTGAGGCATGGTATACTGGTGAGACCAAGCAGAGGCTATGGCAACGGTTGAATGGACACCGCACAATAATCAACAGACATTAGTGTTCCCTCCTAATCAGAGAACACTTCAGCGGTCCGGGACCTTTGACCTCGGACCTTTAGGTGACCATCCTCCAAGGCCGGCTTCGGGACAGGCAGCAATGCAAAGTGACTGAGCAGAGGCTGATAGCCAAGTTGGGTACCCATGGGGATGGCCTCAACCGGAACCTTTGGTTCATTTCACACTACAGGTGACCCCACTACACAGATAGACAAACACACACTAACACACATACACTGACACCCCTATAGACATACAGACACACACACACACTCCTACAGACCCATAACTCACACAGATCTTCTCACATACACAAGCTCTCTCTCATACGCTCACACTTACACTCTCACATGTTCCCTCTCACACCCCTTTATGCTTACGTACATACGTACACACACTCTCTCATAGACACTCAATCCCTGCAGACACACATATGTAAGTTTGTAGGGTGAATTTCAGCTTGCAGAATTATATTTTATTTTGTTCAAAAACTGCATGAATATATGTAAAATTCTGTAAATCCCTTTTTTAGATTAGAATCAGTCTGAACATTGGGGCACAGACAGCCTCACACAGGGCACCTCACACCTTAAATGCATTATCTGGGCCAACATGGCACCTATTGTTAAAGTTCACTTGAGAATGTAACTTTAAGGAAGTCCTGGAATTTCCATATGAAAGAACTGAAACCAACATGCCCATTCTAAAAGATGAGAGACTTAACAAACAATCTGGGCCTTTTTCAATATATAATTTCAGTTACATCACACTGTAACTTTTGCTATAAATTCTGTGTCCTACGATCTTATACTCCACAATCACCTGATGAAGGAGCAGCGCTCAGAAAGCTAGTGCTTCCAAATAAACCTGTTGGACTACAACCTGGTGTTGTGTGATTTTTAACTTTGCACACCCCAATCCAACACCGACACCTCCAAATCATTGCTTTTAAAAGTTCACCTATCACTGGAAGTAACACCAACACCTTATCTCCGACAGTAAAATTGCAAGTTTTTGATTTCTTGTCTGCTTCCTGTTTCATTGTACGCTGTGATATTTTTAAATTCTGTCCAGTCAACTCCGTCACTCTATTTAACCATTCCCTAAAATGTGACACAAACTCCAAATATGTGGTCTCTGAATTCTGACTCATCAATTTCTCCTTAATCAACTCTAGCGGTCCTAGCACTTCACACCAAAAAACTCATTCCGACTGAATCCGGTCGATTCATTTGGTGCATCTCTGATGCCACAAAGTACAAACGGAATTCCTTTATCCCAATCATCTTTAGAGTCTTGGCCATAAACCCTCAACATGGTCTTTAATGTCTGATGCCACCTTTCTATCACTCACTGTGACGCTGGATGGTATGCAGTCAATTTGAATTGTTTTATTCCTCAGCTGAACATAATTTCCTTGAATAATTTTGTTGTGAAGTTTGACCCTTAATCTGATTGTATCTCTGTGGGTAATCCATATCTAGTGAAAAATTTGAGTAACTCCTCTGCAATCCTTTTAGCTGAGATATTGAATAATTGAATAGCCTCTGGATGTCTAGTGGATACATCCATTATTGTTAATAATTTCTGAACCCCACTTTTTGTTTTAGGTAAGGTTCCTCTGCAATCAATTAAGACTCATGTAAAAGGTTCCTCTTCAATCAATTAAGACTCTTGTAAAAGGTTCCTCAAAAACCAAGAATACCTATTAAAGGTGCGGATTTTATTATTGCCTGTGGTTTTCTGATTACCTGACATGTATGACATATCCGGCAAGATTCAACTACATCCTTGTGCAGTCTAGGTCAGTAAAAATGTTTTTGTATTTCAGCTTGGGTGTGTCTTACTCCTAAATGACCCCCTACTGGCAGTTCATGTGCCACCTGCAACACCTTTTTATAAACCATTGGCAATATGATTTGATGAATTTCTACTCATTTCTCATCTGCCTGAATATGTGATGGTCACCAATTCCTCATTAAGATATAATTCTTAAGATAGGAGCAGACCAGAATACATCTAGATTCTTCTGTGAATGCTTTTTGATACAATTGGTTTAGTTTCTGATCTTTTTGCTGTAACTCAGTTAATTTCTCCGAATTAAAGAGGTCTGTTATGTCATCTATATGCTCCTGGTTTGTCTCAACCATTTGATCAAACAGATTCTCTGCTAATTCCACTTCAACTTTCCTATCCGTACACTTTAATCTCTCCTGTTTCAACTGGTGACTTTGTGTCCTCGTTACCACACAGTTGAGAAAAATCCCAGGATATATGTCCTGCAATAGTTCCGTTGCCTGAGTTTCCACTGGCTTTTCAAACATAGTAGCACTCCTACCTGTGAACCAGCTACATTATTAGCAAGGACAAACTGTATTCCTGGAGCTGAGAGTTTGTCCAGTACTCCCACCACGACTTCTCCACTCTTCACTGGACACTTTAAACTAATTCTACATAAATTGAGCACTTCTTGTCTCACCATGAAATCCTATTACTAGCACTTTTTTTCTGGGAATAGTCCTTCAGAGGTACATATCTCCTCATCTTTCAACACCAAAGTTTGCAAGGATCCTTTATCTCTTAATATTGTAACCTCTTTACCTGCTGCTCCTGGCCTATGTGAGTAAATGTTACCTTCACGGATATATGGTTAAAGAAGATCTGGCATTTCTGCCTGAACCAACCTCTGACCAGCTGTACATTCTGGTGCAGCTTTCTAACCTCCACTGTGCTTTCAGTTACCACTCCAACAAAATTCACTTGCTTATCCTCTTTTTCTACATCTGGCTTTCCAGTGCTTTTCCTAATCCACAACGCTGTGATTTCATGTGGCCCAATTTATTGCAGTGAAAACACCGAAGCTTTTTAACTTCTATCCCCCCTCCAAGGGTTCCCTTTTTACCCTGTGGTAAGTTATCCTTATGATCGTCACCAAGATCTACCTTTCCTTTCCACATGGAGATTTCTCTTTTTCCCAATTTCGATCCCTCATGGATTAAAATTGATGATGTAAGCCAAACTTTGAATTATGAACCAACTCAATCATCAGCCATGTCAGCTGCTAACCTTGCCATTTTAACTCTCTGCTCTTCCACATGAGTTCTCACTACCTCAGGAAGTGAATTTTTGAACTCCTCCAAAATAATCGTCAATGAGCATCATAGGTTTGCTCTATTTTTAATGCCCTTATCCACCTATTAAAATTACTTTGTTTGATCCTTCCAAACTCAATGTAGAAATTCACCAGGGTCCCTCCTTAGATTCCTGAAACACTGTCTGTAGGCTTCTGGCACAAGCTCATATGTAAAATGGCTTTTTTCACCTTCTCATATGCCCCAAATACCTCCTCTGATAGCGATGCAAATACCTCACTAGCTCTACCGACAGGTTTTATTTGGATCAACAAAACCCCCCTTGGTCACTGGTTACTGCATTTGTTTAGCCACCTTCTCAAATGAGTTGAAAAAGGCTTCTACATCTTTCTCAAATTTAGGCAGTGTGAGTATTTTTGAATAGATATTTTTTAATGAAAACAGAACTTTTTTTTATAAAATTACAAAACTTACAATAAACATTACCCTACATATAAATAAATAAAACAAAAACAGAGGACAACAACACAAACAAAACACAACTATACTCATGTACAAAATAAGCAAATCAATAAAAGTCATAAATAAATAAATAAAACAGCTCAACACAACAAAACATTAGCTCCTGATGTCCAAGAGCATTGAGTAATACACACTAGTTTATTCGAAATTCTCCCTTCAAGGGCATAAAGTTCACTAAATTGGATCGTCATGGCTACACAAAAGCCCTAGTTAAGATAGCGGATAAATCTACATCCAGATAGTCCAAAAAGGGCTGCCATATCCGATAAAAAAAATTCCATTTACTAGTGTACCGCATTCATAAAAAAGTCCAAAGGAATATGTTCCATGATTAGCCTATGCCAATCTGACAGACCCGGGGGCTTTCAGAGACCCAACACATTAGAATATTTTTCCTTACACAAAATGTGGGTATTAAAAACATTTTTTTCCCATGAGTGTCTAGAGAAGATGTATTGGGTAGACCCAGGAGTAGAGAGATAGGGTCCTCAAAACCTTCTTATAACTCCTGCCACAGCACTCCAATATGTGTGGAGTCTGCAGCAAGACCACAGACAATGAGTGAGTACCAATACTTATTTTGCACTTAGGACATAATGAAGATACTCCCACCTTAAATTTTGAGACATAGTCTGAGGTCAAATGAACCTTCTGCAGAATCTTTAGCTGCATGGCATGGGTCCTATTATAGATTGAAATTTTCCTCACATTTTCGCAAACGTCCTCCCATGTCTCCTCAGAGACCTCAACCCCTAGTTCTTTCTCCCAAACCCCAAAAAGTCACTCAATGTCATCTGAAAGATCACCCCCTAACATATGATAAAGAGTGCTAATAGAGAGTGCACTTTTAGCATGAAGCATCCTCTTTGTAAGAGATCTGTAGGGATCAGTCAAAAGCGTGGTCCCTTTTTGAATAAAATCCCTGACTTGAAAAAAGAAAAAGGTCTCTGCTAGCTAAACCATACTAATGGATTATTTGGTCAAAGAGCATCATTATTTCACCTTCAAATAAATCCCCCAAACAGGAGATTCCCTTAGCTGCCCAAAGCTTAAATACAGGGTCCATTATCCCCAGCTGAAAGTCCAGCATAAGAAAGGATGTTTTGGATGTATTACCCTCACTTTGCCGCATTGCCCTCCATGCCTTAACAGTATTAATAATTTTCAGACTACAGCAATATTCCTTAACTGTCTTTATCTATGAACGACATATTAACGAGGGGACATTTTGCCTGGGAGGCCTCAATATCTAGCCATATTGACACCAGGTCCTCACAAACCCAGTCACTGGGTAGAAGGATAGAAGGGAACTTAATTGATATCTTTTAATATCCAGGAGGTCCATTTCCCCCAACCCATGAGGCAACTGCAATTTAGCCAGCTTAATAAGAGATCACCTATGGTGCCAAATAAAGAAGCTAAACCATCCATTAAGTCACTGAATGTTTGCCTCAGAAAAATTAAGGGGAACATTCATATAGGGTATGGTAAATTATGACGGACATTCATTTTAGAATATTGGAAGCACTTGCTATCGCTCAAGATCTTGCTTAATCCTGTCAAACAAATAGGCAAAATTGGCCTTAATCAACTGATCAAAGACAGGAGTAACAAAGATGCCTAAATAAAGAAAAACCCCGTATAATTCACCGTCCACATCAAATATTCTTCTAAGACCCCCATGGCCTCTGATTTTGAGGAATTAATCTTATCACCCAAAAAGGAGCTAAACAAAAATCAATACATTGTATCAAATGGAGTACTGAGACCACTGGATTTGACAAAAAAAAACAAGACCATCATCCATGTATAACATGATCTTATGCGATTTTGATCCTACTTCTGGGGCAGCTATAATATGATCCCTACAGATAGCCTTGCCAGCGGCTCAATCACCAGTCTAAAATGTAATGGTGAGAAAGGACAGCCTTGTCGACTGCCCCTACAAATATTAAAATTACTAGATCTCGCACCATTGGTGAGAGCCGCCAGCAGAGAATCACTATAGAGGACCCTTACCCACCTAATAAAAACCTCCCCCAATCCAAATCGTTCAAGGGAATAAAAAAGATATGGCAACACAACCCGATCAAATGCCTCTTCTGTATCGAAGGAGACCACTAATCCCTGCACCGACTGCTGCTGGCATGCTTGAATCATATTCAGCAGTCTTCTAACATTATTAGAGGATCTACGGCCCTTTATAAAACCCGTCTGGTAGTCTTTAACAATGGAAGGTAGCACAGTTTCCAATCTTAATACAAGAATCTTAGACAAAATTTTAAAATCAGAACTTAAAAGTAAGATGGGCCTATAGGAGGCATATTCTTCTAGGGTCTTCCCTTTCTAAAGAAAGAAATATTAGCCTCTTTTAAGAATGGCGGAAGGCAATCATAGTTGTACGAGTAATTATACATGCCTAACATTGACCCCGACAATACATGTAAAAATTCTTTGTAAAACTTGCTAGAATGACCATCAGAGCCAGGCATCTTTCCACTCTGCATCTGTTTCACAGGCTCCTGTACTTCTTGCACTGTTAAATGGGCATTAAGGAAAGACGCCTGTTCAGAGGTAACACCTGGAAGATCCAGGTTCTTAAAGAAAGACTCCATCTTGGCCCATCCATCCTCACAACCTCCAGACTGGTACAGTTCAAAATAAAATTTCCGAAATGCAGCATTGATCTTTTTAGAATCACAAGTGACCATCCCAGTCCCATCCCTAATTGAGGTAATGGATTGTGGGGGACATTCTTTCTCCTGGCAAGATATGCTAGCTACCTGCCTGGCCTATCACCGCGTTCAAACAGTCATTGTTTCGCAAAAGAAAATTCCTTCCTTGCTGTCTGCGTAAGCATGGAATTCAAGATGGATGGAAGAGCTGTAACCTGCTGCAGCTTAGCCACTGATGGCTTATCAAAATAAACCTTCTTGGCGGTCTTCCACTGCACTTCAAGAAGGCATTGCTGCTCCCCCTTCTGGCAGAGAAAGAAATAATTATCCCTCTGCAACAAGCCTTAGCAGTCTCCCAAAGAATAGATGGGTTACTGGCCACATGCGGATTGGTGTCTAAAATACCTTAAATTCACTGAAGGAATATTTAATGAACTTACTGTCCTTAAGAATAAAGGGATCCATTTGCCAGTGCTGAGAGCCTGCAATATTGCCCTGAATCTCAGTCTCTAAACATACTGCAGTGTGGTTGGAAATAGTGATATTTCCAATTGTATAGGATGTTACCGAATCCAAGGATAATGCAGGGTTAGGAAAAGATCAATCCTAGAATGACACTTGTGTGGATTAGTAAAGAACATAAAGTTCCTACCCATGGGGTGGAAACACATCCAGACATCCACCAATCCCACTAGTCCGCTAGTTGCTTAGAATGTAAAGAAAGTGTTGGGCCTCTAGGCACTCTATCCATTGTGGGGTCCATGAGGCAATTAAAGTCTTGCCCTATAATTATCTGCTGCAGTGCAAGACCCATCAGTTTAGAGAATGCATCTACAAAAAATTAAAGGGGTGTGCTAGGGGACAATAAACATTCAAACTACCATACTCTTCTCCATGTATTGAGGCTTTAAGAATGACAATACTCCATACTCATCATTAATCTGATCTAGCAAATTAAATGAAAGATTCTTCCTAATAATAAACTCCCCTGCTCCTAGTATTAAAGGAGGAGGAGTACACCTGATCAAACCCATTCTGCAATTTCAGATGTTCCTTATCATCGAGATGCATCTCTTGCAAAAGTGCAATGCCCACCCTCTCCTTTCTAAGGGTAGAAAGCACCTTTTTCCTCTTAACTGGCGAATGGCTCTCTATTATATTCCAGGTACACCATTTGAGGATACAATTAGCCATGACTCTCTCTAACATCGTTTGAACTCCAAAAAAAGGAAGAGTTTGACGTATCAATTGCTGAGCATAGAAAAAACTCATGAAACCTAAAAAATACAAACTAAAACTACTACAACTAACATACTAATATCTACGTATACAAAACAGCCAACAAACTAAACGGCACCTTTTTTTTTAAGGTTCCCACAGTGTGGAAACAGGCCCTTCGGCCCAACAAGCCCACACTGACCCTCCGAAGAGCGACCCTCCGAAGAGCAACCCACCCAGACCCATTCCCCTCAGACTAATGCACCTAACACTATGGGCAATTTAGATTAGATTAGATTACTTACAGTGTGGAAACAGGCCCTTCGGCCCAACAAGTCCACACCGTCCCGCCGAAGCGCAACCCACCCATACCCTGAATTTACCACTTACCTAACACTACGGGCAATTTAGCATGGCCAATTCACCTGACCTGCACATCTTTGGACTGTGGGAGGAAACCGGAGCACCCGGAGGAAACCCACGCAGACACGGGGAGAACGTGCAAACTCCACACAGTCAGTCGTCTGAGGCGGGAATTGAACCCGGGTTAGCACTGCTGCCTCACAGCGCCGGAGACCCGGGTTCAATTCCCGACTCAGGCGACTGACTGTGTGGAGTTTGCACGTTCTCCCAGTGTCTGCGTGGGTTTCCTCCGGGTGCTCCGGTTTCCTCCCACAGTCCAAAGATGTGCACATCAGGTGAATTGGCCATGCCAAATTGCCCATAGTGTTAGGTAAAGGGGTAAATGTACGGGAATGGGTGGGTTACGCTTCGGCGGGTCGGTGTGGACCTGTTGGGCCGAAGGGCCTGTTTCCACACTGTTTAAGTAATCTAATCTAATCTAATCTAAATTTAGCATGGCTAATTCACCTAACCGGCACATCTTTGGACTGTGGGAGGAAACCGAAGCACCAGGAGGAAACCCACGCAGACACGGCGAGAATGTGCAAACTCCACACAGACAGTTGCCGGAGGTGGGAATCGAACCCAGGTCCCTGGCACTATAAAGCAGCAGTGCTAACCACTGAGCCACCATACCACTTAATAAGGGGCGCTCCCCCTGCCCACCGGGGCACTTATATCTCTTAAAAACACCTTCATAACTCCTTCTAGCTTGAGCCACATCCCAGGCTCAGGCCAAAAAAGGAGAGAGGAAAAAAAAATTAACCAGGAAATTAAAAGTAGACACTCTACCATCCCAAATATACATTAACACCCATTAATATCAGAAAATTTCAGAAACATTTTCTTTAAGAGGAGGAAAGAGAGAAAGGAAAGGAAAAAGAAACAATTGTCTACACCATTTAAGTTATCCGATTTATTTTGAAGTATCCAAACATTTTTCACTTTTTCTGAAGTGAACACACAGACCCATCATAAGTGATATGAAGCATCGCTGGATATCTCAGAGAATACTGGATACCAAGGTCTCTCAGTCTTCTCTTGGCTTTATCAAAGGACTTCCTTTTACAAATAACAGCTGCAGAGAAGTCATGAAAAAACATTATCTTGGAACCTTCGTAAGTCAGGGCCTGTGGATCCTTTGCCTTTATTCTGGAGGTTTCCATAACTTTAACGTTGTCACTGCAACTGTGGAGTCATACTAGGTCTGTGCGAGGGTGCTGGTCTGAGCTGGGCCTGCGCACTGCGACCCGATGAGCCCTCAACTTTCACCAGTCCGACTCGGCCTCCAGACCAAGAAATCGTGGCAACCAGCTTTCAAAGAAGCTCGCTGGCTGGTCAGCTTCTACTCCATCCGGTAACCCCACGATGCGGAGATTCTTCCGCCTACCTCTGTTCTCAAGGTCGTCGACTTTTTCCAATAAGGTAAGGACCTGCTTCTCCAGTACTTGAATCCTTTCCTTTGAAGAGTTGATCACGGTCTCCGAAGCTGCGGTTCTTCTTTCAACTTCTTCCATTCGGCATCCAAGACCTTCCAGCTGCTCCTTGTGCTTGTGAGGCATGGCCACAATCGAGTCCAGCCTAACCACGGAACTTCTCTTCGATGACTCAATCATGTCTCGCGGTTTCACAAACTCCGTAGCCAGGGTCTGGTGGGTAAGCGACTCCAATAGACTGGTGGAAAGAGCTGCATCTGCAGCTGTGGAAGTGTCCGACGTTTCCAGTGAGTGCCTCGTGTGTTGGGACTTGTTGGAACCTTTGCCTTTTATCATATTTCTTTAATAGAACAGACTTTATACTAAATTTATACAAGTTCTACAACTCTTTAAATGCCAACTTTTCACAGAAATAACTTAAGTGGGGCGGTGAGAGTACTACTTTGCCTGAGTTGAGATGCAGAGCTCAGCAAAGCAGACCTCAGATCGCCACCATCTTGGATCATCTGTGTCACGTGAATATATTTAAACAGATTCTGACCAGGCCTTTGGTTCTCATGGGTTTGCTCATCCTCACTCTTTCTCAGTAAGCTTACCTTCAGCCTTCATCTTCATCTTTTTGAGCTGACTTTCCCGTCTAAGTGCCAATATCTGAAGTTCAAACTCCCTCTCTTTCTTCTTCTCTCCCCTCTCTCTCTCCTTTTTGTTCTGCTAAAGTGATTTGTTCCTTTTCTCTTTCCTCTGCTTTTAATCATAATCCAAAGTTTAATTTATTTTGCCTTTTCCTTGCCTTTTGCCTGTGTGGCACGGTGGCACAGTGGTTAGCACTATTGCCTCACAGTGCCAGAGACCTGGGTTCAATTCCTGCCTTGGGCAACTGTCTGTGTGGAGTTTGCACATTCTCCCCATGCCTGCATGAGTTTCCTCCCACAGTCCAAAGATGTGCAGTTTAGGTGAATTGGCCATGCTAAAGGGCCTGTAGGGGAATGGGTCTGGGTGGGTTGCTCTTCAGAGGGTTGGTATAGACTTGCTGGGCCGAAGGGCCTGTTTCCACACTGTAAGTAATCTAACTTACAGTGCTTAATTTTCAATTACATTTTAGCCATTTCTAAAGATTCTGATGGTGTTTCCAGCAAATTTAAATGCTGAGCTATTACTGTAATTATCCTCCTTTCCTCATGGAAGGAGGCAGCTCTAACTCCAAATTGTCTGCTAATTCCAGCAGCTTAGATTTATTCACCTTTTCTATTGCTTCCAAAGTTCACCCCCAGTAGATTCTTAGTGACTGGAAGAACAATTGCTATCCCAAGCACTGTTCAAACCAACCGAAATCAACACCCAAAAGACTACCTACTACTTGCTGCCTTTGAGTCCAGCAACCCTAATCTCAAATCGGAACTGGAGAACAAATCCCACAATGAGTCTCCAGTTTTGTGTATACCTGGCCAGAGCCCCCCAAAACACTTCAAGAAGGTAGCCCAGGGCCGACCTTTCTAGTTCTGAATGAAATACAAATAAAAGAGAACAGAATACAGAATAACAATCTATCCAAAAACCCAACAGACTATCCCAGCATCATTAAGATGCTGTTCCAAATTCCTGTGACAATCCCCATAAACACCCCTTGGCAAAAAATGGTAAAATCAAACACAGGGTCTTACTTGGGAGAGAGAGATGTCAGAGGGATTCAGCATGAAACACCTTCTTCCATGCCGCTGTTTCTTTCAGATTCCCATCTAACAACTGACCAGCAGCTCTGAACAGGGGCACGGATAGGGTAAATAGGAAAAGTCTTTTCCCTGGGGTCAGGGAGTCCAGAAATAGAGGGCATAGGTTTAGGGTGAGAGGGGAAAGATATAGAAGAGACCTATGCAGCAACTTTTTCACACAGAGAGTGGTACATGTATGGAATGAGCTGCCAGAGGAAGTGGTGGAGGCTGGTACAATTGCAACATTTAAGAGGCATTTGGATGGGTCTATGAATAGGAAGGGTTTGGAGGGACATGGGCCGGGGGCTGGCAGGTGGGGCTGGATTGGGTTGGGATATCTGGTCGGCATGGACAGGTTGGACTGAAGGGTCTGTTTCCGTGCTGTACATCTCCATGACTCTATGCTGAAAACCCAAAACAAACAAGAAACAAGCTGAGCTGGGAAAACTGGCCACTCACTTTCATTGTACAAGTGATATTTTTAAAACTTTAAAGCTTCTTCAAGTAAATGAACCCAGACATCTTGGCAACTCTGCCGCATTCAACACTTTTGGAAAAAACCAAGGACAACCTCACTTTGTTAAAGGAACAGCATTGTCACACCATAAACCTGACATTCACAACCAAATCATTCATAGAAATGCCGAAAAGAAATGGACATAGCACTGATCCTTGTGGCACAAGTCACTGGTCACAAGCCTCCAGTCTGAAAAATATTCCCCCACCCCCACCTCCCCCACGACCACCCTCCGTCTCCTACTCTCAAGCCAATTTCGTATCCAATTGGCTAGCTCCCCGTGGACTCCATGTGATCTAATATTACTAACCAGTCTACCATGCAAAACCTTATATATAGACATCTACCACTAAGTCTTCAATCTACTTTGTCATCTCTTAAAAAAACTCCATCAGGTTAGTGAGTTATGATTTCCCATGCACAAAGCCATGCTGACTATCCCTAATCAGTCCTTGCCTTTCCGAATGCACGTATAGGGCAGCCCGGAGGCACGGTGGTTAGCACTGCTGCCTCACAGCGCCAGAGACCCGGGGTCAGTTCCTGTTTCAGGCAACTGTCTGTGTGGAGTTTACACATTCTCCCAGTGTCTGCGTGGGTTCGCTCCAGTTTCCTCCCACAGTCTAAAAATGTGCAGGTTAGGTGAATTAGCCATTCTAAATTGCCTGTAGTGTTAGGTGAAGGGGTAAATGTAGGGGAATGGATCTGGGTGGGTTGCTCTTTGGAGGGTTGGTGTGGATTTGTTGGGCTGACGGGCTTGTTTCCACACTGTAAGTAATCTAATCTTAAAAAAAAACTCTCTCTCAGAATTCCCTCCTGTAACTTACCCACCACTGATGTAAGGCTCACCAGTCTATAGTTCGCTGGCTTTTCCTCACAGACCCTTTCTTAAATAATGGCACCACATTAGCCACCCTCCTGTCTTCCAGTACCTCCCTTGTGGCTATCAGTGAAACAAATATCATGAAGTCAGAAGTCCCACAACACTAGATTATAGACCATCAGGTTTATTTGAAATCCCAAGCTTTTGGAACACTGCTCCTTCACTAGGTGAAGCCACTGAAGCCCTGGGGGAATGATAATACAAGGTGATCCTTTCTTATTTTTAAGTTCTACCCTTGTAACTTCACTGGATGATCTCACAGGAATACCCTCGCAAAGTACAGCCGTAATCTTCTCCCTCACCAAAACCACCATTACCCCTCCTCTCTTACCTCCCTTTCTATCAAAAGAACAAAAGAAAATATAGCACAGGAACAGGCCCTTCAGCCCCACAAGCCAATGCCAATTGTCATGCCCTAACTAAACTACAAAAACAAACCTTCTGCCCTATTGGTTTTTTATCCCTCTATTCCCCCCTGTACATGTAACCAGTCAGGTGTTGTCCCGTTTCCGCCCCCCCCCCCCCACCCTAGTTGAAGCAACATACTCAAAGACACAGTGTTTTACCTCCTTCATCTTTATTCCAGGCCCTTGAGGGAGAGAGAACAATTGTCCAAGTGCACAGAGACATGAGTCATGGTCTTCTCTGGAACAGCAGTTTCTTAATGAACTATATAGTCGTGTTACAGGGAGGAACATCCAGAGAAGGCAACATACATATTGATTGGGTGACCGTTACAATCAGCGAGTGTCAATAGCAAAGATTAAACCATTTGCTGTTACACAATGAATGTTCTTAACCTTAACTGGCTTCACATAATGAATACTTCTCACCTTGTTAAACTGACCTTACATACTGAATGCTTCTAATATTGTTAAATGGCTATACATAATGAATATTTTTCCAGCTTGTTAACCCATTACCCTCACCTCCAGAACCCCATTGTTAACTGCAAGTTCTTATCTGATCTGAGTCATGCTCAGGTGAACCACTTATTTCACAAAACTCAAAACTTAACTCTTTCTCTACCTGCTCATACTCGATAAACATTCTCATAGATGCCTCTTAAATGTCACCAATGTGCCTGCTCACACCACCTTCTCAGGCAGTGTATTCCAGGCTCCTACCATTCTCTATGAAAAACCTCCCTCTCACATCTGTCTGAAAGTTTTCCCCCTCTCACTTTGAACTGTGCCACCTTGTAATTGAAACTTCAACCCTGGGGAAAAGCCTCTGACTATCCACCTTATCTCTGCCTCTGATAATTTTTCAGGCCTCTATCAGGTCTCCTCGCAGCCACTATCTTTCCAGTGAAACCGATCCTAGCCTTTTTAACCTTTCCTTACAGCCAGTGTCTTCAAGACCAGGCAACACCCTGGTGAACCTTCTCTGCATTCTCTCCAAAGCTTCCATATCCTTCTGGTAGCGTGGTGATCATAACTGCGCACAATACTCCGAATGCTACCTAACAAGGGTTTTAAATAGCTGCAACGTGACTTGCCAACTCTTAAACTCCATGTCCCAGCTGATGAAGGCGAGAATACCATATGCATTCTTAATCACCTTGGCATTCTGTGTTGCCACTTTTAGGGAACTGTAGACCTACATGCCCTGATTTGTCTGTATGTTAACATTCCTAAGGGTTCTGCCATTTACAGTATAACTCATACCTGAATTTGATCCTATAAAGTGCATCACCTCACATTTGTCTGAATTAAACCTGATCTGCTATTTCTGTGCCCAAGTCGTCAATCTATCCATACTTTGCTATATTCTTTCACAATCATCAGCACAATCAGCAACTCCACCAATCTCCGTGTCATGTGCTAACTTACTAATCAGGCCCCTTACATTTTTCTCCAGATCATTTATACATACTACAAGCAACGAAGGACCTAAGACTGATCCCTGTGGAACACCACTAATTACCAATCTCCATTCTGAAAAACACCCTTCCACCATGACCCTCTGTATTATATGACCAAGCCAGTTTTGTATCCATCTAGCCAGCCCACCCCAAATCCCTTGTGATTTTAGTTTTTGTACTGTCATGTGGGACTTTGTCAAATGCCTTACTAAAGTCCATATAAATAACATTCACAGCCCTTCCCTCATCAATTATCTTTGTTACCTCTTCAAAATATTCAATCAGGTTGGTGAGACATGACTTTCCCTGTATAAAAACCATGCTGTCTGTCACTAACTGGTCCATTTTCTTCCAAATGTGCAGATATCTTGTCACATAGTATCTTCTCCAAGAGCTTCCCTGCCACAGACGTCAGGCTCACAAGGATATAATTTCTTGGATAATCCCTGCTTCCTTTCTTAACAGAGGGAACAACATTGGCTAATCTCCAGTCTTCTGGAACCTTGCCTGTGGTATCCTTCCTATAGCGTCTGAACCTTGGTGCATTAAGTTGCCAGTTCTGTCCATCCCCGAGCCATGTTTCTGTAACTGCTATATCATCTCCATCCCATGTACACAACCATACCTGGAGTTCATCTGCCTTACCTGTCAGGCATTTTGCACTGAAGTAAATGCAGCTTAATTTATCAGTTTTACCTCGTTCTCTGCCAAGTTAGTTTCTGCATTAGCTACTAGACTTGCTCCCCTTATGTACTGTACCAGCTTCAGACTTTTCTCACTAATCGCTTTGATTCCCACCTCCTCTTTCCAGTTTAAAGCCTCCCAACACTAGCAAATTTCCCCTGAAGGATATTAGTCCCTTTCAATTCTGGAACCCATCCCACTTATACAGGTCACTTTTACCTCGAAAAGATCTCAATGGAGCAAAAAGTGTGAATTCTTGCTCCCTGCACCAGCAACTCAGCCACACATTTATCTGCTCTATCCTCCTATTCCTACTCTCAGTAGAATGTGGCACCAGTAATAGTACAAATATTAAAGATCTCTTTCCGTGCTGTATGACCGTATGACTCTATGATGTACTTTTTAACCTCCTGCCTAGTTTCCTATATTCTGTCTGCAGAACCTCATCCCTTTCTTAACCTAGGTTATTGGTACCATCATGCACAATGATGTCCTGATGGTCACTCTCCCCTTTCAGAAAATTTTGCACTGTCTCGGAGACATCCTTGATCTTGGCATCAGGGAGGCAACAAACCATCTTGATGTCTCACTTAAGGGCACTGACCAGTCTAGAGGGCGTCCAGTCTAGAGAGTTCCCTCTTAAACTTGGGTTTTCTTCCTTTGCTTCTACATAAGCAACTTATCAATGATTTCAAACTTTACCTAACTTGGTTTCTGTCTTCAGTTCACTGCCTATGTTAGTCTCTCACTCCATGCAAAGCCCTCTGACACACACTTAGACGTATTGTTTCATATGACCTCTCTATTCATTTAAATGAAAGATGCAAACAGAAACATCAAGTCTCCCTCCCTCCCAACATCATCCCTGTCAGACACTCCTGAGATGGAACAGTACCGGATTACATATAGAGTAAAGCAAACACTACCCTTTTAAAACAGAAAAGTAAAGGTTTCTCTGACTCTTGAACTGAAATGAAACTTCAGTGACTCTGGGGGGATAAACAAAAAAATGGCTCTCCTTGACTCTGTCCCCACTAATCACTCTTGGGGTAGGGATAATAAGGGGTTGAAATATGGAATAACTATTTCTTGACTGAGTTGAAACTAAAAATCAAACCCCCTGCAGCTCCATCCCCATTGAATGCTTCTGGGACAGGGACAACAACTGTCCAAAGGTCAGAGGGAAAGGCTTTCTATCCATCGCAAATGGAAATAAGTTTCCCCGCACACCAACCATATGGGGTTAAAATAACTTTCCCCCCCTCCATCCTCCCGTTGGCTCTTTCAAGGGGTCCAAAATCAAAACAAAGGGAAAATAAAACAACCCACTTCAGGACACCATCTAAAAATAAACAAACTCAAAAGGCAAAACAGAAACTTGTACTATGGAAACAAACGACCCCCACGGCCCCCATCATTCATGAAACACTCATATTACCTCTCTATAACCATTATATCAACCACAAATTTGTATCAGTGCCTTGCAAACATCTGGACTAACAGTTTGCTTTCTTGCTTACTTTTTATTATCTCCAGCCTTGGAGCTAGGGAGGAAAACTCTTTCCCAAGACACTTAAGAGAGTACATCTTTAAAAATTGTTAACTTCCTAGCCTTTTAGCATTTTGCTCACCATATGCTTCTAATATTACCAATTTGCTCACAAGCACAGCCTCTCCACCATGTTGGATTTCTTCTCCTCAGTGAAACCCTTCCAGTTTTTCCACAGACATTCCCCTGCCACGATATCCAATCCATTTAAATTGTGGGATGGCAGATTTTAACAAGGTAGACAATATTAGTCACCATCAGATTTGTTTCTTAAAAAAAAATAATTCATAGGATATATCCATTTATTAGCTCAGGTTGATGATAAGTCTGTAAGTTAGCTCGCTGAGCTTGAAGGTTTTTTTCAGACATTTCATCACCATGCTAGGTAATATCATCAGTGAGAGTCTCCAGTGAAATGTTGGTGGTATGTCCCGCCTCTCTATTTATAGGTGTTGGTTCCTGAAGGTGGGTAATGTCATTTCTGGTTCTTTTTTTCAAGGGAAGGTAGACAGGGTCAAAATCAATGTGTTTATGGATGGAGTGCCGTGCCTCTAAGAATGCTCGGACATGTCTTTGTTTCGCCTGTCCTAGGATGTGTCTGTTTCCCAGTCAAAGTGGTGTCCTCCTTTATATGTATAGAAACTAACGATAGTGGGTTGTGTCTTTTGATGGCAAGTTTCCTGCTAATTTGTCTGATGTAGTGTTTTTTATAGTTCTTGCATGGTATCTTGTAAATGACATTAGTTTTGCAGGTAGTATTTAATGGATCCTTTAGGTTCATTCTTCGCTGTTTAAGTGTTGGTAGGTTTGTGGGTCACCATGATGCCAAGGGGCCTGAGTAGTCTGGAAGTCATTTCCAATATTAGATTAGATACAGTGTGGAAACAGGCTCTTCGGCCCAACAAGTCCACACCGACCCACCGAAGCGCAACCCACCCAGACCCCATCCTCCTACATTACCCCTTCACCTAACACTATGGGCAATTTAGCTCAGCCAATTCACCTAACCTGCACATTTTTGGACTGTGGGAGGAAACCGGAGCACCCGGAGGAAACCCACGCAGACACGGGGAGAATGTACAAACTCCACACAGGCAGTTGCCCGAGGCGGGAATTGAACCCAGGTCTCTGGCAGTGTGAGGTAGCAGTGCTAACCACTGTGCCACCGTGCTGCCCAACTTTGATGTCTTTGATGTAAGGTAATGTGGCTATATTTCTTGGTTGCATTGTGTCTGCTTGTTTGGATATGTTTCTGAGGAATCGGCAAATTGTGTTTATTGGGTACCCGCTTTTCTTGAAAACACTGTATACATATTTTTCCTCTGCTTTTTGTAGTTCTTGGGTGCTGCAGTGTAATGTAGCTTGTTGAAATAATCTTGAAATGTCTTGATGCAGCTCCGTTTGTGCGTGTTGGGATGATTGCTTCTGAAGTTAATTATTGGTCTGTGGTTGTTTTTCTGTAGATGCTGGTTTGAAGCTCTCCATTAACTGTAAGTTCAACTGTCACGTCTAGGAATGGGAGTCTGTTGACATTCACCTCCTCTTTTGTGAATTTTATGCCTGTCATGATATTGTTGATGGTGTTGTATGTTTCCTCTAATTTGTTCCGTTTTGTGATGACAAAGGTGTCATCCATGTAGCGGACCCATAGTTTGGGTTGGATAGATGGGAGGGCAGCCTGTTCAAGTCTCTGCATTACTGCTTCCGCAATGAACCATGATATTGGTGATCCCATAGGTGTTCTGTTGACTTGTATATAGGTATTGGTATTGAATGTGAAGTGGGTGGTGAGGCACAGGTCCACTAGCTTGAGGATGTTGTCTTTGCTGATGAAGTTGGTGCTGTCTGATGTTTGTGGTCCAGGTTTTCCTAGTAATTATGCCAGTGTTTCTTTGAGGAGAAAGTGAGGACTGCAGATGCTGGAGATCAGAGCTGAAAATGTGTTGCTGGAAAAGCGCAGCAGGTTAGGCAGCATACAAGGAGCAGGAGAATCGACGTTTCGGGCATGAGCCCTTCTTCAGGAATGAGGAAAGAGTGTCCAGCAGGCTAAGTTAAAGGTAGGGAGGAGGGACTTGGGGGAGGGACGTTGGAAATGCGATAGGTGGAAGGAGGTCAAGGTGGGGATGATAGGCCGGTGTAGGGGTGGGGGTGCAGAGGTCAGGAAGAGAATTGTAGGTTAGGAAGGCGGTGCTGAGGGATTTAACTGAGACAAGGTGGGGGGAGGGGAAATGAGGAAACTGGAGAAATCTGAGTTGAGGTTGAACAGGCTGGGGCTGTTTTCCCTGGAGCATCAGAGGCTGAGGGGTGACCTTTACAGTGGTTTATAAAAATCATGAAGGGCATGGATATGGTAAATAGACAAGGTACTTTTCCTGTCCAGAACTAGAGGGCATAGGTCTGGGTGAGAGGGGAAAGATATAAAAGGGATCTAAGGGGAAACTTGCTCATGCAAAGGGTGGTGCGTGTATGGAATGAGCTGCCAGAGGAAGTGGTGGAGGCTGGTACAATTATGACATTTAAAAGGCATCTGGATGGGTACATGAATGGGAAGGGTTTAGAGGGATATGGTCCAAGTGCTGCCACATGGGACTAGATTAATTTAGGATATCTGGTCAGCATGAACAAGTTGGACCAAAGGGTCTATTTCTGAGCCGTACACCCTTATAACTCTAAGGGGCCACTTATTCAATACTAACCTGTTGACTAGCGATCAGTTTAGATTCCACAAGGACCAACCACCTCCTGACCTCATTACAGCCTTGGTGCAAGCACAGACAAAAGAGCTGGACTCATGGGAAATCTCTGGCAAGGTTTAGAGGAGATGTGAGGAAATATTGTGTTCACCCAGGAAGGGATTGGAATCTGGAACTCACTGCCTGTAAGGCTGGTAGAGGCATAAACCTTCATAACATCTCAGAAAATATTTAGAAATGCACTTGTGATGCCAAGGCATACAAGGCTCCAGGTCAAATGCTGGAAAATGAGACTGAAATAGTGAGCTGGCTGAAGTGCCTTTCTCTGTGCAGTAGATCTCTTTGACCATGATCTGCAAAGGATGGCACGGCAGCTCAGTGGTTAGCACCGCTGCCTTGCAGCACCAGGGACCTGGATTTGATTCCAGCCTTGGGCGGCTGAATGTGTGGAGTTTGCACATTCTCCCCATGTCTGTGTGTGTTTCCTCTGGGTGCTCCCATTTCCTCCCACAATCCAAAGATGTACAGGTTAGGTGAATTGGCCATGCTAAATTGCCCATAGTGTTCAGGGATGTGTTGGTTAGGTGCATTAGTCAGGGGTAAATGTAGAGCAACAGAATAGGGAAATGGGAGTTTTGGTGGGATACTCTTCGGAGGGTTGGTGTGGACTTGTTGGGCCAAAGGACCTGTTTCCAATTGATGTTAATTGATGTAAAAAGGACCGTAACATCAAAGGAGACCATTATTTCATCCTCTTCTATCTTGTTGTCTTTGATGGTGTTCAGGAATTCTTAGTGGAGTGAATGGAGTGGCGTGAATCTTCAATTAGGTGTTTTCGTTTTTGGTGGAGTTCTTTGGCTCGTCTATATGTTGGTGTACCAGGTAGGGAGACTATGGGCCTGAGGGGGACACCAGGTTTGTGTACTTTTGGTAATACACAGAAGCGTGGTGTGTTGGATCCATCTGGTTTCATGTTTTGAAAGTCTGTCCTGGTTAATTCTCCTGATTGTTTAAGTGCTGTGAGAAAGGATGAGATTCTGTTTAGCAGTTGTGGGATCGGGTCTATTGCCACCTGTTGGTAACTGCCCATATCTGCAAGTAGAACATCTACCTTTTCAAGATAGTCAGATTTTTTAAAAATAACAATCATCCGTCCCTTGTCTGCAGGTAGGATAACAATGTTTTTGTCTTTTTAAAGTCTTTCTAAGGCTTTATTCTCTTGGGCATCAAGTGTGTTTCCTGTCTTTTTTTCAGCCTAATGTAGGTGCAATAGTTTGTCTTATGGTCTGCTGTGTTTTCTCTGACAGACCGTTATTTCTTAATGTGGATTCAAATACTGCAAGGAAGTCCTTTTTACTCACGTCTTTGTAATTGCAGTCTAACCTCTGACTAGGACTGCTTTTTCTGTATCGGTAAGTGGACGGTCTGAAAGACTTTTTATCCAAGCGTTGTATGAAATGTGTTTTTGTGAGAGGTTATCTAACTTACCTTGAAGTGCGAATATATTCATTTTCTGTGTTTGTTTTGTTCAAAGCTTATGGTTCGTTCTAATGCATTTGTCCATTCAAGGTCCATCGTGGTATTGAACAATTTTTGGCATGAAATCATCCCAACACTCACAAACGGAGCTGCATCAAGACAATATTTCAATGAGCTACATCACACTGCAGCAACCAAGAACTAGAAAAAGCAGAAGAAAAATATATATACAGTGTTTTCAAGAAAAGCAGGTACCCAATAAACACAATTCGCCAATTCCTCAGAAACAAACCCAAACAAGCAGACACAATGCAACCAAGAACTATAGCCACATTACCTTATATCAAAGACATATCAGGAATGATTTCCAGACTACTCAAGACCCCTTGGCATCATGGTAGCCCACAAACCTACCAATACACTTAAACAGCAAATAATGAACGCAAAGGATCCATTAGATACTACCAACAAAACTAATGTCATTTACAAGATACCATGCAAGAACTGTAAAAAACACTACATTGGACAAACTAGCAGGAAACTTGCCACCAGGATACATGAATAACAGCTGCCCACCAAAAGACACAACCCACTATCACTAGTTTCTATACATACAGACAAAGAAGGACACCTCTTTGACTGGGACAACACATGCACCCAAGGACAGGTGAAACAAAGACACGCACGGGAATTCTTAGAGGCATGGCACTCTAACTAAAATTCCATCAATAAACACTTTGATTTAGACCCTATCTGCCTGTCCAGAACCGGAAATGACATCACCCACCTTACGAAATCGAGATAGAGAATGGGGGGTGAGACGCGGGACATACCACCAGTGCTTCACCAGAAACTCTGAATGACAATGTTACCTAGTCATGGTGATGAAATGTCTGAAAACTAACCTTCAAGCTCAGCAAGCTCACTTACATATATATTCATTTATTGCCTAATTGCCCTTCAGAAGGTAGTGAGCTGATTTCTTGAACTGCAGTTCATGTGGTGTAATTCAACCCAAAGCTTTGAGGGAGGGAGTTCCAGGGTATTGACCCAGCAATAGTGAAGGAACAGCATGAGATGTTGGAGAAGAATCACAGAATCCCTATAGGGTGGAAACAGGCCCTTTGGCCAAACAAGTCCACACCAACCCTCCGAAGAGTATCCCACCAAAACCCCCATTTCCCTACATTTACCCCTGACTAATGCACCTAACCAACACATCCCTGAACACTATGGGCAATTTAGCATGGTCAATTCACCTAACCTGTACATCTTTGGATTGTGGGAGGAAATGGGAGCACCCAGAGGAAACACACACAGACATGGGGAGAATGTGCAAACTCCACACATTCAGCCGCCCAAGGCTGGAATCAAATCCAGGTCCCTGGTGCTGCAAGGCAGCGGTGCTAACCACTGAGCTGCCGTGCCATCCTTTGCAGATCATGGTCAAAGAGATCTACTGCACAGAGAAAGGCACTTCAGCCAGCTCACTATTTCAGTCTCATTTTCCAGCATTTGACCTGGAGCCTTGTATGCCTTGGCATCACAAGTGCATTTCTAAATATTTTCTGAGATGTTATGAAGGTTTATGCCTCTACCAGCCTTACAGGCAGTGAGTTCCAGATTCCAATCCCTTCCTGGGTGAACACAATATTTCCTCACATCTCCTCTAAACCTTGCCAGAGATTTCCCATGAGTCCAGCTCTTTTGTCTGTGCTTGCACCAAGGCTGTAATGAGGTCAGGAGGTGGTTGGTCCTTGTGGAATCTAAACTGATCGCTAGTCAACAGGTTAGTATTGAATAAGTGGCCCCTTAGAGTTATAAGGGTGTACGGCTCAGAAGTAGACCCTTTGGTCCAACTTGTTCATGCTGACCAGATATCCTAAATTAATCTAGTCCCATGTGGCAGCACTTGGACCATATCCCTCTAAACCCTTCCCATTCATGTACCCATCCAGATGCCTTTTAAATGTCATAATTGTACCAGCCTCCACCACTTCCTCTGGCAGCTCATTCCATACACGCACCACCCTTTGCATGAGCAAGTTTCCCCTTAGATCCCTTTTATATCTTTCCCCTCTCACCCAGACCTATGCCCTCTAGTTCTGAACAGGAAAAGTACCTTGTCTATTTACCATATCCATGCCCTTCATGATTTTTATAAACCACTGTAAAGGTCACCCCTCAGCCTCTGATGCTCCAGGGAAAACAGCCCCAGCCTGTTCAACCTCTCCCTATAGCTAAAACCCTCCAACCCTGGAAACATCTTTGTAAATCTTTTCTGAACCTCTTCAAGTTTCACAACATCCTTCAGATAGGAGGGAGACCAGAATTGAATACAATATTCTAAAGTGGCCTGTAGAGCTGCAACATGACCTATACTCAATGCTCGATAAAGGAAAGCATACCAAACATCTTCTTCACTATCGTATCTACCTATAACTTCACTTTTAAGGAAGTTGAAAGACCTGCACTAAGGTGTCTTTGTTCAGCAACACTCCCCACGACCTTACCATTAAGTGTATAAGTCGTTGATAGCACTACCAACAATAACTTCATCACTGAGCGGATCACTAATTCATTCCACCAGTGTCCATGAGAGTGTGGGAATTTATATGGGGATTAGAATTCTAATTAGTTGAATTACATGATACAATTTCTTAACTGTTTGTGTAGTTAGAGAGTCTAATTACTTGTAATGAATAGCAATTTTTGTTAAGTAAAGAAATTTGGTCTGTGCTTTCCGTCAATCTGGGTCTAAAAGGCAGATAAAGTAGGCAATTCTGAGTACTTTTTAAGAGCTCTAACTTTTGTGACAACCCTGGGAATATCCGGGTTTGATTTCTGTGCTAGCCCAGTGATGTGTGATATATCCTTATTCAAAAAGAGAGACAAAAAGCATCTTAACTATAGGCCAAACAGCTTAACATCCGTCATTGGGAAAATAAGATTTTTTTAAAAATTCATTCCTGGGATGTGGCTTTTGCTGGCTAGATCAACATCTACTGCCCATCCCTAATTACCAAAAGGGCAGTTAACAGTCAACCGCATTGCAGAGGGTCTGGAGTCACATGTAGGCCAGACCAAGCAAGGATGAAAAATCTCCCTTCTGAAAAGTATGTAATAATACATGATTTATAAATATAATAATAAAGTCATGCAGAGTCAGCATGACTTCATAAAGGGGAAATCATGCCTAACAAGTTTTTGTTTTACAGTTGTTTGAGGAGGTAACAAGCAGGTCAACCAATAGATGTAATGTATGGAATCTTGTGCTGTTTTTGAGAATTTCCTGCCTGGCTTCCTACATTGTGACATTGACCACTCTGTAAAGTGCTTGGTGACATCTAAGTTTCGGATAGGGACTAGACCAATGCAAATTCTATATTTCTGTCATCTTTAGTGACTACTTATCTCACTATTGCATTAATCATGATTTCACCAGAAACCCTCCGTTTTGAAATATTTTTGTTCAAGTGGTAACCACTTCCTCCAATGGGTGGATCTGTTCGCAAGCTCTTCTCTTTTTTATCCTTCCTAATTTCCATCCTCTTCTCTCAAAGGTGCTGACTAATGATGGTATACAGCTCCATTACTTGAGCAAATTGGCCATTTCATAAATGAGTTTGAGGTATTGATGCCATTCATATCCTTGGGATGTCTCAAGGCACCCCCTGATTATTTTTGTCTAAGTAATTGCAATATCCCATTTTAAATGCAGTATAAAATCAGAAAGTATGTTTTGGGGCCTAGGAAGGAATATTGGCGTGATGGCATCGGATACATCGGTGAAAGGGAGAGATTTGCAGGGCTCTAGGCCAAGGCGAGAATGAACTACCCGTCCAGCTCTTTCAGAGAGCTGGTACAGGCATGATGAGCTGAGTTGGCTCTTCGCACACTGATCTCATAAGTGTTTCAATCAGACAAATTATCTGGTGAAAGGCATCTGTGGCAAACGGCAACAGTCGCATGAAGCACTGCAAATCCCTCCCAGATGAACTATTTGATCTGTGTTGGGTGGAATTTGTTGTCAGGACATTATCCAAGATTCCCTGTTTTCTGGTAAAGGTCAGACAGATTCAAGAGAGTCGGTGGTGGTGGGGGGGGGGGGGGGGGGGGGGGGGGGGCGGGGGGGGGCGTATCACCAAGAGGAAGGTGCTAGAAAAACTGAAAGGTCCGAAGGTGAACAAATCATCTGGGCCGAATAGACTACACCTCAGAGTTCTGAAGGAGATAGCTGAAGAGATAGTGGAGATGTTAGTGGTGATCTTCCAGGAATCACTGACATCTAGAGGGGTCCCAAAGGATTGGAAAATCACTAATGTAACCCCCTCGCCCATTTAAAAAGGGAGTCAGGCAAAAGATGGGAAATTACAGGCTGATCAGTGTGACCAAGTCGTTGGTAAGGTTTTGGAGGTCCATTGTGAAGGATGAGGTTTCTGAAAACTTGGAAACATATAGTAAAGTAGGGCAAAGTCAGCATGGTTTCATCAAGGGGATGTCATGCCTGACAAATCTTAGAATGTTAGAATTCTTTTGAGGAGGTAACAAGCAGATTAGATCAAGGAGAGCCAATGGATGTTATCAACCTGGACTTCCAGCAGGCCTTTGACAAGATGCCACAAAGGAGGAAAATTGGTGTAGAGACAAAATGTGAGCATGGATAGAAGCTTGGCTGTCTGGCAGAAAGTGGACAGTGGGGATAAATGCTGTCCTTCTCAGGATGGCAGTTGTTTACTAGTGGTGTTCCACAAGGCTCAGTGTTGGGAACACAACTTTTCATTTTATACATTAACAATTTAGATGAAGGAATGGAAGGCATTCTGGCTACATTTGCAGATGATACAAAAATAGGTGGAGGGACAAGTAGTATTGAGGCAGCAAGGAGGCGACAGAGGAATTTAGACAGGTTAGGAGAGTGGACAAATAAGCTGCAGATGGAATACAACATGGAAAATTGTGAGGCTATGCACTTTGGTAGGAAGAATAGAGACATAGACTATTTTCTAAATAGGGAGAAAATATACAAATCTGAAGTGCAAAGGGACTTGGGAGTCCTAGTCCAAGATTCCCCTCAGGTAAACTCGCAGGTTGAGTTGGTAGTTAGGGAAGCAATTTATTTCAACAGGACTAAAATATAAAAGCAGGAGTGTACTTCTGAGACTTTATAGGGGACTGGTCAGACTACATTTAGAGTATTGTGTGCAATTTTGGGCCCCATACCTCATGAAGGATATACTGTCCCAAAAGCGGGTCCAGAGGAGTTTCGCAAAAATGATGCCAGGGATGAAAAACTTAACATATGAGGAACTTTGAGGACTCTGGGTCTATACGTGATGGAATTTAGAAGGATGATCGAATTGAAACTTACAGAGTACTGAGTGGCCTGGAAAATCTGGACACTGGGGAGATGTGTCCATTGGCAGGAGAGACTAGGACCCAAAGGCACAGCTTTAAAGTAAAGGGAAGATCCTTTAGAACAGAGATGAGGAGAAACCTCTTCACCCAAAGAGTGGTGAATCTATGGAATTCATTGCCACAGAAGGCTGTGGAGGCCAGGTCATTGAGTATATTTAAGACAGATATAGATAGGTTCTTGATTGTCAAGGGGATCAAAGGTTATGGCGAGAATGCGGGAGTTCGGGGTTGAGAAACGTATCAGCCATGATTGAGTGGTGGAACAGCATTGGTGGGCTAAATGGCATAATTTCTCCTCCAATATCTTATGATCTATGGAAATATGGAATTTCAAAGGCATTTGAAGAGGTACGATGAATTAGGCTATTAATAAGATAAGAGCCCATGTTGTTGGAAGCGTTAGCTTGGATAGAGGATTGGTTAACTTACAGAAAACAGAGCTGAGATAAGGGGGAGATTTCAGGTTGGCAACTTGTAACTAATGGTGTGCCACAGGGATCAGTGATGGGGTCACAGTTACTAATAATATACATTAATGACTTGGATGAGGAAGGTGATGTCATGTCACCAAGTTTGATGATGACACAAAGGCAAGTTGTTAGCATGATATGATGATGTAGAAAGAGGTTGTTTGGCCCATTATGCCTGTACAGTTCTCCAAATTAGCATTATTGCATTTGGTAATCTCCTGCTGTATAAACATATAATCGAAATAATCATCCAAAGCAGTCTTGAATGCCTCAGTTGAACCTACCTCCATCACATTTCCTGTCAGTACATTCCATACTCTTAACTTATCACTGTCTGAAAAGTGTTCTCTCATAATCATTCTGGCTTCTTTACCCTCTCGTTCTTGTTCCTTTTTCAAATAGGAACAATTTTCTACTTATGTTTGATACAATGTAATAAAACTTCATGATGTCCAGAGACAATGTTGAGGACTTTCAGGGCATTGCCTTCATCACTGTATGCCATCACTTGTGATGAATCTATCCAGTCCATGGGTTACAGATGATAGCATCTGGGATAGTGTCGATAGGATCAGAGAATTCCAGCTGAATGGCTTTCAGAGGGCATTTACAGATCTGGAGATCTCCTAGTAAACCGAATGGGTTTTTACAACAATTGACATGGCTTCTCAGCTTCCATTTGACTAGTTTTTAAATTTCAGATTCATTACTACGAATTTCACCATTTGCCAGTGTGGGCTCCAAACCCATTACTCAAGGGTGTTAGCCAAGATCTCCAGATTGCTAGTCCAGTTACAATACTATGATGCCACTAACTGATCCCTCCCCAGTCTGATTGTGCAACATAAAGCAGAATGAGAACATGCTCTCCTCTGCCAGGATCCTCTGAGAATGCAAATTTAATTAATAGTCTTGTCTGCTCCAACCACCCTACCCTACTCAATTCCATCCTCAGTTCTAACAAACACAAGGAGCTAACAGAATTCTTGGTCAGCGGAATTAAGACTATTCATTCAGCTCCTCCACCACATCCCTTTTGTCCCCGGTTGTTAGAATACTGAATGGACTCACAAACTCTTAACATTCGCCTGTACCCGTGTTTTTGTTCTTGCCTGTTTACCTATCATTTATTTGTTAATGCTACTTAACTCTGTGATCTGCCTGTATTGCTCGCAAGACAAAGCTTTTCACTGTGCCTCGGTACACGTGATAATAAATTCAATTCAATTCAATTCAATGTTCCTTGTCCCACAAATTCAAACTATTGAATGTGGGAAATTTTTTGTCACAACCGCAGCCAAATATACCCGAGATTCTTCACGAGAAGATCATTTTATAAGGATGGGGAAGATTTGCAAAGATATCTTAGTAAACCACTAAGCTAATCTATTTGGAAGAAATATTCACATCACAAGTTTCCAGCCACTGACTGCCATACTGCAAGAGCTTTGTTCATTGGATAGGTTTACTCAAAACAGAAAGAAAATGATCAATAATCAGGATGAAAAATGTAACATTTTCTTGTAAGTTCTATTGAAAAACAAGGTTTCAATAAGTTCCATTGTGTTAAATTGTAAATAATATCTTTTCATGTAAAGAAAATTTCAGTAGTTTTCCTGGTGGCATGATTGAATTCATATAATCGATCATATTTCACAACTTTTAAAAAAAAACATTGCTTTTGAAACTGATAATTCAGGTAAACAAAAGAAATTTGTGAAAGTTTTGGCGTGAACTTCTAAGCCGTGTTTAATCCAAACATGAAAATGGGGTAACATTATGTACCCAATTGATTGAAAGGCCACAACTTTGTAATTTCATTGTAGTTGTAAACAGACCTTACAAGAACTTAGGAAGGTCTTTTTCGGGTTGAATTTTGGATGAGAGATACTTGAAATCAGAGGTGAGAATTAGGCAATGTTTGGATGAAAGAAAGTAAAGTTAGTTTACCTGGAGAAGCCACAATTCATGTAATCTCGCTGCTTTGCACACACTTCACTCTACCATTGGTGATACTAATGGTAAGTGGATAATATTTGGGTGGAACAAACATATGAATTAGAAGGGGAAGGCCATTTGGTTCCTTGGGTCATTTCTGCCATTTGATAAGATCACGGCAGAACTGTTTGTGTTTGGAAGTACATATTCCCATTTATCCCTGATAATCTTTGATTTCCCCCTCCTAAACAAGAATCTACTTCCTCCTTAAAAAATATTTGAATAACTTTTTTCCACTGCCTCTGTGGCATATTTTCAAAGACACACAATCCAGAGAGAAAAAAATTCTCTTCTCTGTCCTAAAACAGCGATCTGTAATTTTTAAATCATTGTTCCTATTTCTGGACTCACTGACAAGAGGAAACTTTCTTTCAATGTCCACATAATCAAATCAGCCTTCACTCTTTTAACCTGCAGTGAAAACAAAACTTGGTCCAAGAGGAAAAGAAAATAGCAAAACAGCAAGGTTAAGTGGCTCTTTATTTAAATGCACATAGTATTCAGAACAAATTAAATTAATTAATGATACAAATGCAATGCAAAGGGCCTAATAGGGAAGGCAGATGAACTCAGGGTACGGTTATGAACATGGGACTAGGATATCAGAGCAATTACAGAAACATGGCTCAAGGATGGGCAGGACTGACAGCTTAATGTTACAGGATACAAATGCTATAGGAAGGATAGAACGGGGGTTAAGAGAGGAGGGGGAGTGGCGTTTTTGATAAGGGATAGCATTACAGCTGTGCTGAGGGAGGATATTCCTGGAAATACATCCAGGGAGGTTATTTGGGTGGAACTGAGAAATAAGAAAGGGATGAACACCTTATTGGGATTGTATTATAGACCCCCGAATAGTCAGAGGGAAATTGAGAAACAAACTTATAAGGAGATCTCAGCTATCTGTAAGAATAATAGGGTGGTTATGGTAGGGGATTTTAACTTTCCGAACATAGACTGAGACTCTCATAGTGTTAAGGGTTTAGATGGAGAGGAATTTGTTAAGTGTGTACAAGAAAACTTTCTGATTCAGCATGTGGAAGTACCTACTAGAGAAGATGCAAAACTTGACCTACTGTTGGGAAGTAAGGCAGGGCAGGTGACTGAGGTGTCAGCGGGGGAGCACTTTGGCCAGTGACCATAACTCTATTTGATTTAAAATAGTGATGGAAAAGGATAGACCAGATCTAAAAGTTGAAGTTCTAAATTGGAGAAAGGCCAATTTTGACGGTATTAGGCAAGAACTTTCAAAAGCTGATTGGGGGCAGATGTTCGCAGGTAAAGGGATGGCTGGAAAATGCGTGGGAAATCATGTCTCACAAACTTGATTGAATTTTTTGAAGAAGTAACAAAGAGGATTGATGAGGGCAGAGTGGTAGATGTGATCTATATGGACTTCAGTAAGGAGTTCGACAAGGTTCCCCATGGGAGACTGGTTAGCAAGGTTAGATCTCACAGAATAAAGGGAGAACTAGCCATTTGGATACAGAACTGGCTGAAAGGTAGAAGACAGAGGGTGGTGGTGGAAGTTCGCTTTTCAGACTGGAGGCCTGTGACCAGTGGAGTGCCACAAGAATCGGTGCTGGCGTGCTCTACTTTTTGTCATTTACATAAATGATTTGGATGCAAACATAAGAGATACAGTTATTAAGTTTGCAGATGACACCAAAATTGGAGGTGTAGTGGACAGCAAAGAAGGTTACCTCAGATTACAACAGGATCTTGATCAGATGGGCCAATGGGCCGAGAAGTGACAGATGGAGTTTAATTCAGATAAATGCGAGGTGCTGCATTTTGGGAAAGCAAATCTTAGCAGGACTTATACACTTAATGGTAAGGTCCTAGAGTGTTGCTGAACAAAGAGACCTTGGAGTGCAGGTCATAGCTCCTTGAAAGTGGAGTCGCAGGTAGATAGGATAATGAAGAAGGCGTTTGGTATGCTTTCTTTGATTGGTCAGAGTATTGAGTACAAGAGTTGGGAGATCATGTTGAGGCTGTACAGGACATTGGTTAGACCACTGTTGGAATATTGTGTGCATTTCTGGTCTCTTTCCTATCGGAATGATGTTGTGAAACTTGAAAGTGTTCAGAAAAGATTTACAAGGATGTTGCCAGGGTTGGAGGATTTGAGCTATGGGGAGAGGGTGAACAGGCTGGGGCTGTTTTCCCTGGAGCATCGGAGGCTGAGGGGTGACCTTATAGAGTTTTACAAAATTATGAGGGGCATGGATAGGATAAATAGACAAAGTCTTTTTCCCTGGGGTGGGGGAGTGCAGAACTAGAGGGCATAGGTTTAGGGTGAGAGGGGAAAGGTATAAAAGAGACCTAAGGGGCAACTTTTTCATGCAGAGGATGGTACGTGTATGGAATGAGCTGCCAGAGGATGTGAATGAGGCTGGTACAATTGCAACATTTAAAAGGCATTTGGATGGGTATATGAATAGGAAGAGTTTGGAGCGATATGGGCTGGGTGTTGGCAGGTGGGACTAGATTGGGTTGGGATATCTGGTCAGCATGGATGTGTTGGACCGAAGGGTCTGTTTCCATGCTGTACATCTCTATGAGTCTATGACTCTATAAATACATAGAAATGGATATGATCTTACAGCCATTCTAGAGATATAGTTACATGCAGATCAAAGCTGGGAACTAAATAGTTAGGGCTATGCATGGCCTTTCAAAAGAACAGGCAGATGGCTGGAAGAACACAGCAAGCCAGGCAGCATCAGGTGGTGGAGAAGTCGACATTTTGGGTGTAACCCTTCTTCGGGACTTGGGGCGGGTGTAGGGCAAGCTGCAGATGAACGGGGAAATTGAAATTCCCTTCCCATTCCCTTTCTGACATTAGCCTTTCCCTGGCCTCCTCCATTGTCACAACGAACCAAACCACAAACTGGAGGAACAACACCTTAACTTCTGCCTGGGCAGCCAACATTGAGTTCCCCAATTTCAAATAACCTCCCTTCCCATCCCTCAACTACCTTCCCAGCCCCTCCCCCTCCCCCTCCCTTCCAACTACCAGATTCATTCCTCCCATTGACCACCAAGGTCATACCCTCTACCTGTCTTCACCTATCCCCACTTCACCACCCTACCCCCACCACCCCTTTATCTGCAGCTTCCCCTATACCCACCCCGAGTCCTGAAGAAAGGTTACACCTGAAATGTCAATGTCCCCATCTCCTGATGCTGCCTGGCTTGCTGTGTTCTTCCAGCCTCCTACCTGTCTACTTTGGATTGCAGCATCTACAGTTTTCTTTTTGCCTCTTTTCAAAAGGGCAGGCAAGAAAGAAATGGAAGTGGGCTGGCTTCATCAGTATGACATAACAGCATAAGAACACCATAAGATTTCATGGAATACAGAGAGAATTAGCCTTTTGAATACAGAACTGGCTCTAAGGTAGAAGACGAGGGTGGAGAGTTGTTTTTCAGACTGGGGGCCTGTGACCAGTGGAGTGCCACAAGGATTGGCACTTGATCCTCTACTTTTCATCATTTATAGAAATGATTTGGAGGGATATAGTTAGTACGTTTGCAGATGACACTAAAATTAGAGAGTAGTGGGCAGCGGAGAAGGTTACCTTAGAGTACAACATGATCTTGATCAGACGGGCCAATGGGCTGAGAAATGTCAGTTGGAGTTTAATTTAGATAAATGTGAGGTGCTGCATTTTGGGAAAGCAAATCAGAGCAGGACTTATACACTTAGTGATAAGGTCCGAGGGAATGTTACTGAACAAAGAGGCCTTGGAGTGCATGTTCATAGTTCCTTTAAAATAGAGTTGCAGGTAGATAGGATAGTGAAGGTGGTGTTTGGTATGCTTTCCTTTATTGGTCAGAGCATTGAGTATTGGAGTTGGGAGGTCATGTTGTGGCTGTACAGGGCATTGGTTAGGCCAGTTTTGGAATATTGCATGCAATTCTGGTCTCCTTCCTATTGGAAGGGATGTTGTGAAAATTGAAAGGATCAGAAAAGATTTACAAGGATGTTGCCTGGGTTAGAGGATTTGAGCTCTTGGGAGAGGCTGAATAGGCTGGGGTTGTTTTCCCTGGAGCATTGGAGGCTGAGGGGTGACCTTATGGAGGTTTATAAAATCATGAGGGGCATGGATAGGATAAATAGACAAAGTCTTTTTCCCTGGAGTGGGGGAGTCCAGAACTCAGGGACATAGGTTTAATAGGTTTAAGGTGAGAGGGGAAAACTATGAAAGTGACCTAAGGGGCAACATTTTCATGCAGAGGGTGGTGCATATATGGAATGAGCTGTCAGAGGAAGTGATGGAGGCTGGTATGATTGCAACATTTAAAAGGCATCTGGATGGGTATATGAATAGGAAGGGTTTATTGGGATATGGGCCAAGCGCTGGCAAATGGGATTAGATTAGTTTAGGATATCTGGTCGGCATGGATGAGTTGGACTGAGGGGCTGTTTCTGTGCTGTACATCTCTATGACCCTATAATAAATAGAAACAGGAGTAGGCCATCTGGCCCCTCGAGCCTGCTCTGCCATTCAACAAGATCATGGTTGATCTTTTTTGTGGACTCAGTTCCACTTAGCTGTTGGCTCACCATAATCCTTAATTCCATTACAGTTCAAAAATCTATCTTTGCCTTAAAAATATTCAATGAGGTAGCTTCAACTGCTTCACTGGACAGGGAATTCCACAGATTCACAATCCTTTGGATGAAGAAGTTCCTCCTCAGCTCAGTCCTAAATCTGCTCTTCTTTATTTTAAGGTTATGCTCCCTGGCTCTAGTTTCACCCACAAGTGGAAACAACCTCCCTGCTTCTGTTTCATCCATTCCCTCCATAATGTTATATGCTTCTGTAAGATTCCCCTTCATTTATCTAAATTCTAATGAGCATAGTCCCAAACTACTCAAACTCTCTCACAAGCCATCCTCTCAACTCCTGAATTAATCCAGTGAACCTCCTTTGCATCCCCTCCAGTGCCAGTACATCCTTTCTCAAATAAGGAAACCAAAACTGTACACAGTATTCCAGGTGTGGCTTCACCAGCATCCTATATGGCTGCAACACACCTGTTTCTAGATGACATGACAACTGATGTTTATGTATAGTTTAGTCTAATTGCAGTTCGTTGCTTTAAAATTTTAAAAATTTACTCTTAAGTTTGCATTTTTAAATACAGCTTGATATTAAAAATATTGGTGTCTGACTGTAAATTCTTACATGTTTCTCCTTTCTCTCATTCATTCAACAGAGTGCAAGTGCAATGGTTCCCATGACCATTCACCCTGCACCACTAATGACCGCAAAGTCGTTCTCCCCTTCCTGTTACTACTAGGTGAGTATCTGAATTAAAATTTACAGTGAGTTGGTGAAGAACTACATCAAAGTTCACAGTGCGAGAGGTGAAGAATGAGCAAACCATCTCAATCCACCAAAAACTAGCAATAGCAATTCATCACAAATATGAGGAGCAGAAAGAATAGCAAGTGTACATAACTTGTATGGTATAAGCACACATGGAGCAAAGGGATCTTGGAGTGCAAATTGTTGTGTTGCCATAATTTTACCAGACCACAGGGGCTGCTCTCATTTGAGAGAAGCAACTGGTGGTGATTAACCTGAGGGCCAGCAGACCTCAAGCAAGGTTGAGAAGGAGAGCCCTTTGTGGTAACCTCAAACCAGTGATAGGAATTGAACCCACACTGTTGGTATCACATTTCTCTGTAAACCAACAATCCAGCCAGCTGAGCTAAACCAATTCCCAGAGTGCAAATAAATGAATCACAAAGCTCTATTACAAATTAGCAAGACCATAAGAAGAACACTGTTTTATTTCTATAGAGATATAATTGAAAGGTTGGGGAGTTATATTAAATTCATATTGAACATTGATTAGATCACACTTAGAATATTGTGTGCAATATTGGCTGTCATGTTATAAAAATGAATATGACTACATGAAAATGAATAGGGCAGCACGGTGGCTCAGTGGTTAGCACTGCTGCCTCAGAGTGCACAGGACCTTGGTTGGATTCCCACCACAGGCAACTATCTGTGTGGGTTTCCTCGGGGTGTTCTGGTTTTCTCCTACAATCCACAAACTTGCAGGCCATGCTAAGTTGCCCTTAGTGTTAGGTTCATTAGTCAGGAGTAAATATAGGGGATGGGTTACTCTCCAAAGGGTCAGTGTGGACTTGTTGGGCTGAAGGGCCTGTTTCGATACTGTAGGGAATCTAACCATTGAAGGGAGGATTATTATTGCATGATACAAGAATGGGAAAGGTGTACAAATCAGGCAAGAGCTGACAAGCTGGATTGCTTTTTTCTTGGTGAAAAAAAGATGTCAGTCACCAAGCAGAGATCTTTACCTTAATTAAATGTTCTGAAAGTGCGGACACAAAGAGTGTTTCCTCTTATAGAGACAGCATAAGAGGCGATTATCAGTGGAAAGTGACTTCCAAGAAATCTGAAAGGGAAACCTGTTTAAAGTGATGAGAATTTGAAATTCACCAACACAGGGAAAGGTTGAAGCACATATCAGGTGTATGCAAGGAGAAGTGAGACAAGTGTGATCGGAGGAAAAAGATTTCCAAATGTAGGTTTTGAAACTCTAGGAACTCTCGGGTGGAAGATCAAGTGGATTAAAAAACATTGCCATGAACAGGCTGGACAGAAATCATTTCTATGCTGTATATCCTATGTAATGCCCTCTCTTTTTCTGCCTATTCCTCTGAAGGTGAAGTGCCACAGTCTAACCAGACTGTAGGGCTGTTTTCTCATCAGAGAGACATGACCAGTGGCTGTTTAACCTGAGGGCCATCAGGCCTCAGCAAGGGGAGAGGTTGGGACTGAGAATCCTTTATGGCAACCTCACCTAGTGTGGGAACTGAACCCACACTGTTGGTATCGTTTTGAATGACAAACCAGTTATCCAGTGGTTGCTGGGAATGTTCCTGTTCTTGCTCAAGGCAAATTGGTGTTATTGGCACGAAGTTTATTTGGTTTCTCATTGTCTGATCACTCCTATGGTTTGGGGAAAATTGAAACTGGAGAGACAGGTTTCTGTAATACATTCCAGAAGTAGAAATTCAGATCCAATGTATAATTTTAAAGTTAGACAAACATTTAACCAGTAAAAAAAAGAACTGACACGGTAAAAGTCAGAACAATTGCTTTACATACACAATGTTGTTGTGTAAATTTGACTCCACGCGTTATTCATCTTAAGTGAAAACCTGAAGCTGGAGATAGGCCCAGAAAGTAACTGGACAGTCCCTACTCAGTCTCAGGCTTTACTAAATTAAACAGCGCAAGATCCCGCGGGGATGTGGTCTCACGGAATTTTACGAGTTTGCTGCAGACCGCACTCGGCACTCCATTAATTATAAAGTACTTTGACGGTCTCTCTTAGAGACTTTTACATGGTATCACCATGGCGGGGGGAAGGTGAATATACATTGTCCATTTGGCCCGGTGGTGCTGACACGATTCACTCGTGTCCTTTAGCGAAGGAAAATGTCATCCTTGCCTGGTCTCACCTACATGTAACTCCAGGACCACAGCAATGGGGTTGACTGTTAAATGCCGTCTGCGCAATAAATGGCTGGCCAGTGACGCTCTCTTCCTATGAATAAAAAATCGATGGAAGAACGTCTTCGATTTAGCGTTCACCTCCATTGTTAAAGTTAGCAAATATCAATGTTACAAAGCCAGTTTCAGTCTCAATAACCAGCTCGCCTATTGTCAACATTAACTCACGCATTTCCAACTTCACTACACAAGCTGAAGACGTCTGTGAACTGTACATGAAACCATAACATTTGCAGAAACAAATTAGACTTGTATTCAATGGATCCAAGTTTTAAAAAATAAACAAGAACCAATCTTTAACATTTAACAAATCTCCTTTAAGCAAAGAAAACAAACTACGATCTTACCTATTCTTTTTTAAACGCTTTCAGACTGCTAGGTCTAATGTGGTAATGCAGGGGGTCGCACGGAGGAGACGAGCTCACTTGAAATTCATCGTGGAAATGACTTTCCGGTCCCTCCAATCAATCGGCAGCTGAAGACAGTATGATGTTAGCTCCTGGAGATGTAATGACTTAGACTCTAGATAGGGGACATAGTAAAACCCTGTTCACAGATTTGCAAAAAAGGACCGTGAACTAACAGAAAAAGGACGCTCTTCGTCGGCTGATGGGCTGACTGACTTCTTTCCACGTGATGCATTTTGTAAAATTTCCATAATTATGCTGTATAAAGAGTTCTCTTTCGTTTCGCACAGTTGCCAAAATATAACTCAGCGCCTCGTCAGTACAAAGAAATGTTTGGGTGATTATTGTCTTGATAGAAACTTCTGCAAGTTTCAAGCTGCAAGGCTCATAGTTTTCATAATAGTGATTCTAAACATAACCGACTTAATCCGGCTCAAATATGTGCAGGTATACACGTGAAACGATTTACTTCCACTTGGTAATATAAAAATAGATGACAAAATGATATAGTTTATAAAACACGTTATTGCATGGAGCAATTCTAAACATTCACAGACTGCAATACTAATATGTAAAGTCCTTTCTCCTCCAGGTATGCATAACATGACAGAACAAATTGATTAAAAATATCTATAAGCACAATCAACAGAAGACAAGCTTGGCAGGTCTGGCAGCATCTGGGAAATCAGAGTTAACTTTTTAGGGCAGCACAATGGCACAGTGGTTAGCACTGCTCACAGTGCCAGCATCCCAGGTTCGATTCTGGCCTCAGGCGACTGTCTGTGTGGAGTTTGTACATTCTCCCTGTGTTTCCTCCGGGTGCTCCGGTTTCCTCCCACATTCCAAAGATGTGCAGGTCAGGTGAATTGGCCGTGAGAAATTGCCCTTAGTGTTGGGTACATTAGTCAGAGCGAAATGGGTCTGGGTGGGTTACTCTTCGGAGGGTCGGGTTAGGCTGAAGGGCCTGTTTCCACACTGTAGGGAATCTAATCTAACTTGATTTCTCTTCGATGCTGTCAGACCTGCTAAGCTTTTCCACTTATTTATGTATTTGTTTCTGATTTACAACATCTGCAGTTCTTTTGGTTTCTATAAACACCATGATAGCTCAAACTAACTCATTGGTGTTCTAACTTCAACAATGTCATGTATAATAGGAGGAATGGAAAGCTGTTTACAGTCATTTAAAAACTGCATTTTATTTTCTCTCTGATCATCTCAGTTACAAGGAACTGCGTTTACAGTCATAGAGATGTTACACCCTTTGGTCCAATTTGTTAATGCAGACCAGACCTCCTAAATTAATCTCGTCCCATTTGCCAGCACTTGGCCCAAATCCCTCTAAACCATTCCTATTCCTATACCCATCCAGATGCCTTTTAAATGTTGTAATTGTATTAGCCTCCACTACCACCTCCACCTAAACTCCACTAGCTTCCTCTGGCAGCTCATTCCATTCATGTACCACCCTCTGCGTGAAAAGGTTGCCCCTTAGGTCCCTTTTAAATCCTTCCCCTCTTGGGAGAAGGAACCATTCTCAAGTTTGTGTGGGTTAGGTAAGGATCTGCATTCAGATTTATAGTGGATTTAGAAATACATTTGGGTTTATAATGGGTCAAACCTGGTTAAACCGCTATTAGTGATCCAAAACTTTGCATCTTAATGTGTAGCAAATCCTGTTTGTCTAATACTCCTGTTCTTGCTAATCCACGTGGCTTCTTGGTGAAGTAATGCTTTGATTTTAAAATTCTTGGACTTGTTTCCAAATCCTTCCATGCACCAACTCAATCATCTTCTCCAGCCCCACAACTCTCTGTGGTATCTTTGCTCTATAATTCTCACTTCCAATGCATACCTTATATTAATTACCAGTGGTGGCTGTGCCCTCAGTTGTCTAGGCACCAAGCTCTGGAATATCTTCAGTACACCTCTCTGCCTCCCCACTTTGGCTCCCCTTTTTCAGATGTGGCTCAGTGTCATACTTTGTTTTATAATACTTAAATATTGCTAAAGAAGACAATCTGGTGTTAGTTGGCAGGATCCCTTAATTACGGGATCCTGAGCAAACCTAAAGTATAAAGTGGCTGCGTGCATGATCCTAACCTAAGTCCCCAGGTTGATCCCAAGTTAGGGAAGGATGCTGTGACAAGACAGGACCAGAAAGACGCTGCCATACAACAGAAATCTTAAGGTGACCTTGAGGGATTGACAATGGCACCAGTGTTTGATCGTCTGTCTTTGTGTGTTTGTTATTCATTTCTCCACAGATCATAGATCCGTGCTTTGGAACTGAGGAAGTGACAATGGGATCAATGACTTCTAAACTTAAAAAAAGGATGGGCAGGCCCTGGGGACACATAAACCATGTCCCGCTGAGAAGGACGGCCCAAATCCATGTGTCCCCTTGAAGAAAATGCAGAAGTGTCACAGTAAAAATGTTCGATGCAAAAGTAAGATAGGAGACCCCTGGTGCTGCCAAGGCCACCAGCTGGTATTGTTTGGAAGGAGACAGGTGACAGTAGATATGTCATTCCTTTCACTTCCAACCTAAACAGGGTGGTCCCATGGCAACTGAACTTATGGAGGCTCCTTCAAATTGGAAAAGATTGATTACTGAAGGACAAACATTGAGAGTGGGTATGGCGACCCTTCTTGGGATACTGATTACAAGCCCCCTAAAAATAAAGTTCGCCGTCAACTGCCCGACAACCTTTCTTCTTCTGGGACCCCACCTTCTGCCCTACCACCTTGTACCCCTCAGTATCCAAAAGTTCTCGTTCCCCACCCCAGATCCTGACTCTCCTATGGACGAAATTTCTGCTTCCATCGCTACTCGTTCTCCAGCTCCTTCAGCTCAACAACCTGATAATCCCCCTGGAAATGCCCCCACCCACGAACAACCAGGGGCCTTGATGGGTTGGGGGGGATGTGTAGCGACACTGGTGAATGGGACCAGGAGGAATCCGACCCCATCTCCTCCACGTCCACCACTGGGTATGACACCTGATTACAAATGAGGCTGAAGCCTCCAACTGCTCAGCTTCCCCAAGTAATTATCAGCAACACGCCTCTGAACAAACCTTGGACCCACGCTGAGGTCCACGGTATGCTCCAAGACGTCCCTGATCCGCTCAAATGCCCGACCTCATTTTATAATTGGCTAGTACAAATCTGCATTGTTTACAATTGCTTGCCACAGGATGTCCAGACTTTAATGCATCTGGCGTATGGGACCTATTAGACAGCCGTAAAAGGCTCCCTTGTATTCCCCCAGGCACCATGGACTGATGCAGCTGCATGAGCAAATTGGCTTGCAGATATTGCCATTATGACAGCAGCACGGCAACAGGCAGACTTTAGAGAAATTATACACTCTGCAAAAGGCAAATTAGCGTATGCTGGATTCCTTGCTCGCTTTAAGGAAATTTGGGAATCATCTGCGGGCATCCCTCTCTCAGACAATGATCAATTTAGCAGTCCAGATTCTTGTCAAATGCAGGGCAAAAGTGAGGACTGCAGATGCTGGAGAGTAGAGTTGAGAGTGTGGTGCTGGAAAAGCATAGCAGGTCAGGCAGCACCCAAGGAGCAGGAGAGTCGACATTTCGGGCAAAAGCCCTTCATCAGAAATGAGGCTGGGAGCCTAGAGGGTGGAGAGATAAATGGAAGAGGGGTGGGTCGGGGGGGGGGGGGGGGGGGGGAAGGTAACTGAGAGTGCGATTGGTAGATAGAGATGGGAGTGATGGTGACAGGTCAGAGGGGAGGCTGGAGCAGATAGGTGGGAAGGAAGATGGACAGGTAGGCAAGTCATGAGGGCGGTGCTGAGTTGGAAATAAAGTGATCGAGGGCGGGTAACAGACCGGCACGGGGTGTCCAGGTGGATGGGGTGTGTTGGAGGCAGATGTAGGGGTCCTTGGAAGGCGGGCAGATTGACACTGCCCTCATGACCTATCCTACCTGTCCATCTTCCTTCCCACCTATCCACTCCACCCTCCCCTCTGACCTATCACCATTACACCCATCTCCATCTACCTGTCACACCCTCAGTTACCTTCCCCCCCCAGCCCCACCCCTCTCCTATTTACCTCACCACCCCACCAGCTCCCAGCCTCATTCCTGATGAAGGGCTTTTACCCAAAACGCTGACTCTCCTGCTCCTCGGATGCTGCTTGACCTGCTATGCTTTTCCAGCACCACACTCTCAACTCTTGTCAATTGCATGCAGCCCCACCATGCCCAGACCTTCAAATCCCATAACCTCAACTAACAGGAGATGAAATGGGATCCCCTCCTCACTGCCCTCACCAATATGGATTGGCAGGGTTATAAGAAGGAAAATCAGGCACACCCCTGATTAACACAGGCATGGAACCAGGGACAAAGCTGGGAACAGGGACAGCGATGAAGGGATAGAAGCAGAGGCAGATGCAGAGCATGTGAAAAATTAGGTCACTGGACGCGAGAATGCAAGTCCAGACTTGCTCAACATTTGTCGCAGGAACAACACCAACTTCCCCTGCAGCAATAGCCTCAACAGGCCATGTTCACTTTTACCACCTTTTCCCCACACTCCCAATGTCCGGAGTGCCGCATGAAGAAGATTTTGCAAGCTGCCCCGATACGACTCTCCCCCTCCCCGTTGGAAAACCCCATGATGGACGTTGAGATGGAGGTTTTGTCTCAGTTTTGGTGGACTCTGGAGCCTCCCAGTCATCTGCACCTCTCTCAGCGGCCCTTCCTTTCAGCTCCAACACAGTTTCCACCATGGGTTTATCTGGAGTGTCCATGGTTGAACCCCTCTCTACCCCCTGTTACGATTGGTCCATTGACAGTCCCTGACACTGTTATAGTCTCCCCTTCCTGTCTGGTTACCCTTCTCAGCTGCCAGACTCTTTGCAAGCTGAATGCCTCCATTCACTGCTCCCCACAGGACCTCATCTTAGAACTCCCTGATTACAATTACCCCCTTTTGCAAGCCACCATGACCCTTCTTTCACCTCCATCTTCTCCTACTCCTTCCCTTTATGCATGGACCTTCCCAGGCAAACCTGTCTTACCTCTTTCCTCCCCTATTTGTTGCATCCACCCCACCCCGTCCCTACCACCACCTTCCCTTGCTGATCGTTCAGACAGGCCGCTTTCTGCGCAAGCTTCCCTGCACTGCTACTTAACTTACTGATTCTCCTATTGCAGAACCCTACCTCAACCTGCATTCCACTGGATTTTATTATGTTGGGAAAGAAGGATTAGCTGCTAAAGTTCGGTTCAATGGTGAACAATGACCACTGCTCCAAAATAACCCCACCTCATTTCCTCATGTTTCGATCATTGTTAAAGCCCCATGGCACCCGTAGGATTTGGGGTCCATGGTGCACAGACTCCGCAATCTGCCAAAAGAATTTAAACCCTTGGACCCTGCAGATTCCATCTCCATGCAGATTGCCTACTTAGGGCAGGAGGAGTTTTCCTTTCGTTGTTTTCCTTTCGTTGTTTTCCCTCACACGAAGAAATGACCTTTACTTTACAGACCCCGGCGCCCTCCCCTTCCTACAATAGCCCCTTATTACTCAATTTTGCGCCTTTATCATTTTGGGCATGGCACTCCAATGACGCAGGCCTAGCCATATCGGCTCCACCTCATACAGTCACTGTGAAACATGGGGCCATCCTACCATCTAGTAGACAGTACAATTTGTCACGCGCTGCTAAAGAAGGTATAAAACCAGTTATTGAATCCCTCCTAGAGCAAGGCATCCTGGTGCCTACCACTAGTCCCTGCAACACTCCTGTTCTCCCTATTCCTAAGCCAGAAAACCAGGACTGTGGAGATTTGTACAGGACTTGCGGGTAGTCAGTGCCATTGTCGTCCCCTGCTCCCCAGTGGTGCCCAACACCAATGCCATCCTTATTAGCTTCCCTGCTACTGCTTTTCTACTACTTGTTTTTCTGTCATTGACCTCTGCTCGGCCTCGTTCTCCATTAAAGTTTCACTGGTCAGCCAGAACCTTTTCACTTTTACTTACGGCGGCTGCCAATATACATGGGCATGACTTCCCCGCGGATACACGCGGAGCCCAACTGTATATGCAGCTGTGGTACACCTGACCCCGAAAGACCTCCACCTGCCATGTGGAAGCACCTTGGTTCAGTGTGCTGATGATTTATTATTGGCCTCCGATTCACCTAATGCCTGCATGTATGATATTGTTGTATTGCTCCACTGTCTGGCTCAGGATGTATATAAGGTCTGTTGAAAAGATGCAACTCTGCCAAAAGACAGTACAATATCTGGCCTCCGAACGTTCACAGTCTCAGAGCATTGTCTCAGGATTGCATTGCAGCCATCGTAATCTCTCTTATCCCACTACTTGAACTGAGCTTTTGTCCTTTTTGGACATGTGAATTGCTGCAGACTTTGGATACCAGACTATTGAGTCATTGATGCGTCTCTCTGCCAGGCATCCCTACCAAACCAGCTGACTCAGGTGAACTGGATGCCTGAAATGGCACAGGCCTTTCAGAGACTTAGATGGTGCTTAATCTCAGTGTCTGCTCTGATGTGTCTTTGGAGTGCTACATGATTTTGGAACCACAGAGGATTTATTTGCAGTATGCCCTGCTCACCAACAACCTTTCACAAGCTTAGCTGTGATAAAGTACGCCACCCATACCACCACTGATGATCCAATCGCCCGAGGAAATGTTTGCACTGACCAAGCTGTTTGAGGAGCAGCATTAGCTCCCACTGTACGGGTACGACAAGCTCCAAAGGCAAAGGAAGCAACCAAGGTTTTAGATCTAGTAGAGGAATACAGTCCGCACAGCAACACGGTCCACAAGCCGAGGAAGATAGCTGGACGTGCATAGGAGCTAAGGAATCCCCCTTAGGACTAGTGGTACACCCTGATGGAAGGCTTATTTGCCCTAAAGCCTAACTGCATGTTCTTGCACTGGCCGTCCATGATACACAATGGGCTTTGCAGCAGCAGCACAAGCGCTAGTAACACAATGTTTAATATGTCTACAAAATAATAATGCTAAACCTTTAGCCAAGTATGATCATCTGCCAGTCCCTGGTGGACCCTTTAATTATTTACAGATTGATTTTATTCACACACAAGCTAAACAGGGTTGTAAACACATGTCGGTAATTATCAACGTGTTTTCTAAATGGGTAGAAACCTTTCCCACAAGGAAAGACGATGCTAGAACAGTGGTCAAATGCCTCATGAGGGATGTGATCCCTAGGTTTGGAATTCCAGGGATCATTGACAGTGACAGAGCCATTTACTTTACCACAACAGTCACAGAAAATGTTAGTAAAGTATTAGACATCATGTGGAAATACCATATTCCCTATTAGCCCCAGTCCTCAGGCATGGTGGAACAGATGAATGGTACCCTTTAAACCACTCTGATAAAGATCACACAGCACACAGGCCTGCCTTGGCCAGAAGCTTGACCCTTAGCCTTGTATACTATAAGAAACCAGGTCAACAGAACCACAGGACTTACCCCATTCAAAGTCCTGATGGTGAGATCAATGCCCACGGGGGCAAGATCTCCGAATGTTCTTGTTGATACGCCATTACTGTTGACACAGAAAGCTGTTCTGGATTATGCCAAAGCACTCTGTAGGATAATTACCCGTAACCATGATCAGGTAAAGGAGGCCATTCCCACATCTGATGATGACCCGGCTCTGCAGGGCAAGGGAAGATCTGAGAGGACGCACGGAACCTGCTACAAGCGCCATCCCTGGAGGGACACGAGCAGAAAATGCAGGAGGCACCAGCTTGCCCGCCATTTGCAATATGTGGAGACTGATTGCCATTTCAGTCTCTGTGCTCCTCCTTGCCTTGTTGATACTAACTGGGCTTAACAGAAACAGGGAAGACGAGATGATGAACTCGGTCATAAGGGAGTTGCATGTCTTTTCTTTACATGTCTTACATTTACGCACAGAGGGTTAACTGTTCTAGCTGCTGGGCATGTGCCCTATCCCCATACACTCTAAGGGAGGAATCCCCCTGAGACCCATTCCATTAAATGAATCCGAGACAGTTAAATGTGGTTGGAACAAAAAAGGTCCTCCGATATGTCCATTTAGGAGGGAGATAGGATTGACTGGGAGTCTCACAACTCTTTTATGCCAACAGGACCATGTATTCCGCTAATGATAAGTTCACTTGGGAGTCTGCAGGTTATAATATTGAAAAGTATTGGGGTTGGTTCCAACCCCACTACAACCTCTTGTATGCACCCCTAGCTCTGTTCCTCACTAATAGCACAGGAAAGGATATGCCCATGGGAATCATCTGCTTTAAAAGCAACTATATGTCAGGGTAGAATGCTGGAGCCAGGAAACATATCCATTCCCTGCGCCTTACCCTGTCCGTGTGCTAATCCACTGCTGCTGGGAGTACACCTAACCTTGATGTTCACAACAAGCCTACCAAGAATACCACTTTCTCCACTCTTTGGACTGGAACACAGATGAATTACTTGTGTCACAAAGGTAGTCCCATTTTTTTCTAAAAAGCTGTTCCTTGGCTCGAGGAGACTCTGTCCTTGATTTTTTTCAGAGGGGCAATAAACCAGGTTGGGCTCATTATGGTCTGGTACAGAGATGAAAAGGATTTTGAGAGGCCTTTTGTTTATATGTAAACAGATGAGACTTCAGGCCAAAGTGGCCATGTTTTAGAAGTGACCTGTACAATGAAAGAGGAGTGGTCAGCTCTTTAGCTGGGCTGAACAATTTTAGTTCAGACTTGAGGAGTTCAACAGGGAACTGTGTGAAAACTCTCTCTCTTTTCTGCTCTTCAACATCAACCTGTAAGCACGTGTTCCATTTATACTGGTTTTTAAATGGAGTTTGCTTATTGGGACTGTTGTGTACATTCGGAACAGCATAATTAAGTCTAGTTGGATAGGCTGAGTTCTGTAGGGGTTCTTTATTCTGTTCTTTATGTTTCATTATGTAACTTTGTGAATAAATTTTTGTCTGTTTTAAAATCTAGTAGTCAACCTAGCTAGCTTATTCTGGATAATTTTCAGTGTACACTTACTGAAATAAATAGCAAAGTTATGGTCTGGGGCTGCCTGCTTAAGAATGTTTTGAGTGGTCTAGCCTAGTCCATAACACTTGAGAACTTATAATGTCACCTATTTCACTTGCGGCCACAAGGCCCAGCCTGGCTACCAGCCTCCTGACTGGTAATTGCTATCTAGGGTATGTTGTCCCTTTATTTACCATTCACACTCTTCCCTGTTCGAAGGCCTTGACCTCGCACGAAGAGAGTTATAACTGAAACCGAGCAGTTGTTTTTTGCCATCCTCTTCCCCTCTTGTGGGACCACTCGGCTGGCAAAGGAAGTCAGAAAATTGGCCTCAGTCCTTGAAGAAATAGTGAACGACATGGTGGCTGCCCTTGACCAACTAGTTCGGAGGTCGTCGCCATTCACATACTCACCCTCCGCAACAGTTTGGCTTTAGATTATCTACTGGGCGAGAAAAGGGTGCTCATTGTCTCCAAATATTATACCTATATTCCCGACTCCAATGAGAACATTACCAACCTCACTGATCACATTCAAAAGCTCTATGTCACTAGCTCACCTTGGGATGTGTGGAGTTGTATGGGTGAATGCTCCTGTCCCTGCAGATAGGTGTTTCTATAGGGCCTCATGGTACTTGTCATCATTTATGTTATCATTTCAGATCTTGTCATCTGCCTTAAGCAGTGCTGTGTGTGCTTTGGCTCGCTGTTATTGCCCTCAGTCCCATGAACTTCCCAGTTGGTCAAGGCCTCCATTGCTGAAAGCCCTTACTCTTACACAGAAGCCCAGTTGCTGGAACCTGCTGGTTCAGACACATTGGACCCGGAGGACTACCCTTCTAATCTGAGCCATTGTCCGACAATCGCATAGGCTCCGACTACATTCTCCCTTTTGCAGGAGATCCTGACCTGTTGCTTTGTTCTTATGATCAACAAAGAGGGATTGTGGAAGCTGTTTTTGCTGGCCTGCTTGTTTTCAGCCATTTGAGTCAGTCATGATATTGCTCTCACCTGGCTTAGCCCCTAGCTTACTAGCATATTATGTAACAACCGCATAACTACTGCTTTTCCCACATAACTCCGGAATTGTTTATCCGCAGACACCTGTTAAGCAAAACTACAACCCAACCAGACATTATCAACAGGTGAATGTAGTATCTGGAGTATGTATTGAAAACAATAGCTAGTTATGTACAGTCCTGGGAAACTGTGAGCTCAGCATCTGCTGTAATATATAAGTCCGCTCGCTGAGCTGGAAGGTTCGTTTTCAGACGTTTTGTCACCATACTAGGTAACATCATCAGTGAGCAGATGAAGCACTGGTGGTATGGCCCCCTTTCTATTTGTGTGTTTAGGTTTCCTTGAGTTGGTGATGTCAATTCATGGGGTGACGTCATTTCCTGGGGTGATGTCATTTCCGGTTCTTTTTCTCAGGGGGTGGTAAATGGGCTCCAAGTCAATGTGTTCGTCGATAGAGTTCCAGTTGGAATGCCATGGTTCTAGGAATTCTTGTGCATGTCTCTGTTTAGCTTGTCCTAAGATGGATGTGTTGTCGCAGTCGAAGTGGTGTCGTTCCTCATCTGTAGCTCACAAACCCACCAACACACTAAAACAGAAGCTAATGAACTTGAAAGGCCCTCAACAGACAACAAACAAAATTAATGTCATTTATAAAATACCTTGCAAGAACTTGTAACAAACACTACATTGGACAAACAGGCAGAAAACTAGCCACCAGGATACTTGAACATCAACTAGCCACAAAAAGACATGACCCACTCTCACTAGTATTCTTACATACAGATAAGGAAGGACACCACTTGGATTGGGACAACACATCCATCCTAGAACAAGCTAAACAGAGACACACATGAGAATTCCTAGAAGCACGGCATTCCAACCAGATCTCTATCAATGAACACATTGACTTGGATTCCATTTACCACCCCCTGAAAAAAAAAGCATATGATGTCACCACAGGAAATGACATCACCAAACCAAGGAAACCTATACCCATAAATAGAAAGTGGGCTATACCACCAGTGCTTCATTTAGAGGCTCACTGATGATGTTACTTAGTATGGTGATGAAACATCTGAAAACGAATCTTCCAGCTTGGCGAGCAAACCTAATCCAGAACTTCAAACTGAGCTACTGATCTTCTCACGCTACCATAAATCCGCAGCGATCAGGAACACTTTGGAATAGCACTTGGTTCGGAAATGTGTGCTCCCCATGATATCACGCAATAAAATTTGTCAATGCTCAAGCTCTGAGTCCAGAACATTTGTACAACACTCTCTATTAGTCCAGCTGACTGTTGGTGATAACTGCAGTGAAAATGTTGATTAATTTGCAATGCTCAACACATTTCTTTCAGTATCCCAGCAAAATATGATCCAAAGCTATACAGGTGTGCCAAATTGTGGCACAATTTCTTTTAACAAGTATTTAGTAACAATAGTAGCATCATTCTTTTTACGTGGAAAGGCTTCATTCCACTTAAAAAATACATCTATAATTACTTACACATACTTAAATCCCGTACACGGAGGTAATGTAACAAAATCCATATGCAAGTTTACAAAAGGTCCTGTTGGATTTGGATAGAAGGCAGCATGTACTTTTCCTGTTTTTCTTGGATTCATGTTTTGACAGATAACACATTTTCCATGCATTTGTTTTGCAACTGCTGAAATACCTGGTGCATGCCATGTTTTTGAATTAGAGTCTGCTACCACGTTTCCCACCCCCCCCCTCTCCTTTTCCTGCATGTGTGAAAGTATGAACACAGCAGGCAATCCATGAGAGCAAAATCTGGGTGCCACCACACGGCTGTTGCAGTGGACCTGCACTCCCTCAGGTCTTTTACTACAATGATCTTGTGCCCAGCTAACACCTCCTCAGTCCTGGCCTATGAGTGGAAGGCCAGCGCATCATCAATTGTGGACGATGAATCAATGGGTTTGGTGCGTTTAAGGATGTAAGCAGACACCTGGAGCGCTGTGTTCTAGACAACAGCCCGTTGTGCAATCCTGTCAGCCCTTTCATTGCCCAATGCAACTTCATCTTGGTGACCTGTGTGTGCTTGGCACTAAATAACTGCGATTTTTTAGGGACATGACATGGCCCCTAAAAGGTTGTCAACCTGTTCAGCATTCTTGGTTGTTGGACCAGCAGAGGTCAGGTAGCCTTGGAATTTCCAAATCTGTTCATAATCGTGGGTCATCCCAAATGCGTACTGTGAATCAGTGTAAATATTGACAGTTCATCCCCTGGCCAAAATGATGCACAGTTCTGCCTGCTGTATGGAAAAAAAAATTGATAACGTTGCAGTTTCAATGGTGGAGTGATATCTAACAACAGCATAACTGGTCCAGCATTGGCCATGATCATCCTTTAAAGCTGATCCATCCACAAAATAAATCGAATCTGGGTTGTGTATAGAGGTTTCACTGAAATCAATCCATGGCTCCTTTACCAGCAGACTTAGTGTCTCGCAGCAGTGTGGGGTTGCACCGTTAACATTCGCCCAACCTGATCAGGGTAACTGGCCCACAAGTTTTTGGGGACCTGGTATAACAGGTTCTCAAGTTCTGGCTGAAGAAGGTGAGGACCTGACTCAATGTCCCACAGGTCAAAAATACCCTCGAGGCAAAGAGGCTTGTGGAGGAGTAGACCAAACCCCTGTCCTTGTTTATACAGCATAAGAGAATATTTGATTCTGAAATGAGTCACCTATAACTGGCCAGTTAGGGTCCTTCTTCAGAGAGCCTTCATATTTGTGTCTGTTTACTCACCACCAAGTACCTGTAGGAAGTGATCTCGGTGGAACCTCCAACAATTACTGTTGAAATCTTGATTCCACGTTTGACTTCTAAAACACATTCATATAGGATATGGGACTGTCAGATTGCAGCTTCTTTTATTTTACCTGTATCCAAGGGGATAGTGCCTAGACAAAGGCTAGGCCAGCAACTCCAATGATCATCAATACATCAGCATTTTTATACACTTTCATACAAGTTCCATATGATCATATGTAATGGTTCTTTAATGTGATTAAAGCAGCCTGCGTCATAGTGCAGAGTTCACCACCTTTCAACTGCCTCCTTAATATTGTCATTCTGATCTGGTCCAATGTAATCCAATTAACATTCATTTTAATTTTGTAATGTCTTTTGATGGGGACTAACTTTCCTTTGTCTCCTTTGCTGTGTTTCAGTGTCTGATGCCAGTATCACACCCTCATGTGACTAAATGGCCTTTGTTGTTGCAAGATATTGCAATACAACATTTATAACTGCTGACAGCTCGTTTGATATTAGTTGCTGAAGTAAGCTTTAATTCTACGTTGACCAAATATAATGTCCCAGCAAGCCTAGTGGTGTATAATGGTTCTATTACTATATTTCCACATCGCTTTTTAACAATATTTAATTTATGTACTAGCCTTTTTAAAACCATCTCCCATGAAGTACATTTGGGACATTTCAGACTTTATTTTATGGATTTCTTTTGGATAAGTATCAATTTCTTTGAGTTTCTTGGAGGGTTTCTTTCCATGAGGCCTAGCAGGTTTTCTTGTGCTGTTGTCTCAAACCTGTCTCACTAACTATCTATTCTCCACCTTAACACCTCTCAAGCTTGTATTTACTGCTCACTGTATCCAAAAGAACTCACCATGACCAGGATATCCCAGAACAGACTGGTGCCCCTGGCAACTCCATCAGCTTTAAAAGACCATTGTATAACTGGACAAGCACCATCAGTCCAGAGTTGTCTGACACAGTTCGTAACATTTGCCCTGGATTTGGCGGATAAGGGGAAAATAGCATCCGGCTTTGTGGACAACTTCTTTGAGGTTCTGAAATTTGGGGTGATCCAGAGTAGAGGTAGACCGGAGGCCATACCATTTAGCCTGCCAGCCTGGTCAGAGGTTGCCATCTGGGACAGTGTGTTATCAGCCAAGAGGAAGAATGTCCAGTATTGAACTTCTGAGCTTGGCCAGGATAAATCCTCTCTCTGCTGCCTCACACACTACTTCTGTTTCTGCAATCAACTCCCAAAAAGGTGGAAGTTCTATCTTCCTCATTATTGCAAGCACCATCTTCCCTCACTCCCATTCACCCACCCCAAACCCTGCATGGGTGTCTACTCTATTACTCACTTGCTTGGCACCCATTAGCCTAAGATCATATGAAATAGGAATAGGCCATTCAGCCCTCAAGCTTGCTCTGCCATTCAAAAGGATTATGGCTCATCTGACATTCCTCATGTTCACTTTCCCGCCCTTTCCACGTAACCCTCGATTCACCTACTGATCAAGAATCTATCCATCCAGATCAGGAACCTGGTTCCAAAGACTCTGACCGAAGAAATCCCTCCTCATTTCAGTCTTAAACTGACATCCGTTTATTCTGAGACTATGTCCTCTGGTGTGAGATTCTCCCAAAAGGGGAAACAACCTCACAGTATTTACAATCCCTTTAAGAACCTGATATGATTTAATGAGATCACCTGTCATTGTTCTAAACCCCAAAAAGTAGAGTCCTAACCTGTTTTGCTTTTGCCCATAAGACAATCCTTACTTAGCAAGAGCTGTACTGAGGGAGGATATTCCCGGAACTACATCCAGGGAAGTTATTTGGATTGAACCGAGAAATAAGAAAGGGATGATCACATTATTGGGATTGTATTATAGACCCCCGAATAGTCAGAGGGAAATTGAGAAACAGATTTGTAAGGAGATGTCGGTTATCTGTAAGAATAATAGGGTGGTTATGGTAGGGGATTTTAACTTTCCAAACATAGACTGGGATTGCCATAGTGTTAAGGGTTTAGATGGAGAGGAATTTATTAAGCGTGTACAAGAAAATTTTCTGATTCAATATGTGGATGTCCCTACTAGAGAAGGTGCAAAACTTCACCTACTCTTTGGAAATAAGGCAGGGTAGGTGACTGAGGTGTCAGTAGGGGAGCATTTTAGGGCCAGCGACCATAATTCTATTATTTTTTAAATAGTGATGGAAAAGGATAGACCAGATCTAAAAGTTGAATTTCTAAATTGGAGGAAGGCTAATTTTGATGGTATTAGGCAAGAACTTCCAAAAGCTGACTGGGGGCAGATGTTGGCAGGTAAAGGGACGGCTGGAAAATTGGGAAACCTTCAACAATGAGATAACGAGAGTGCAGAGACAGCATATTCCTGTTAGGGTGAAAAGAAAGGTGGGTAGGTGTAGGGAATGCTGGATGATTAAAGAAATTGAGGGTTTGGTTAAGAAGAAGAAGGAAGCATATAGGTATAGACAAGATAGATCAAATTAATTCTTAGAACAGTGTAAAGACAGTAGGAGTATACTTAAGAGGGAAATCAGGAGGGCAAAAAGGGGACATGAGATAGCTTTGGCAAATAGAGTTAAAGAGAATCCAAAGAGTTTTTACAAATACATTAAGGACAAAAGGGTAACTAGGGAGAGAATAAGGCCCCTCAAAGATCAGCAAGGCAGCCTTTGTGTGGAACCGCAGGAGATGGGGAAAGATAGTAAACGAGTATTTTGCATCAGTGTTTACTGTGGAAAAGGACATGGAAGAAATAGAATGTAAGGAAATGGATGGTGATATCTTGAAAAATGTCCATATTAGAGAAGAGGAAGTGCTGGATGTCTTGAAATGCATATAAGTGGATAAATCCCTAGGACCTGATCAGGTGTACCCTAGAACTCTGCGGGAAGCTAGGGAAGTGATTGCTGGGCCTCTTACTGAGATATTTGTACCATTGATAGTCACAGATGAGGTGCTGAAAGACTGGATGTTGGCTAACGTGGTGCCACTGTTTAAGAAGGGTGGTAAGGACAAGCCAGGGACCTATATAGACCAGTGAACCTGATGTTGGTGGTGGGCAAGTTGTTGGAAGGAATCCTGAGGGACAGGATGTACATATATTTGGAAAGGCAAGGACTGATTAGGGATAGTCAACACGGCTTTGTGCGTGGGAAATCACGTCTCACAAATTTGATTGAGTTTTTTGAAGAAATCGAAAGTGGTTTGATGAGGGCAGAGCGGTAGATGTGATCTATAAGGACTTCACCGAGGCGTTCGACAAAGTTTCCCATGGGAGACTGATTAGCAAGGTTGGATCTCACGGAATAAAGCAACCACTAGCCATTTGGATACAGAACTGTCTCAAAGGTAGAAGACAGAGAGTGGTGGTGGAGGGTTGTTTTTCAGACTGGAGGCCTGTGACCAGTGGAGTGCCACAAGGATCGGTGCTGGGTGCTCTACTTTTTGTCATTTATGTAAATGATTTGGATGTGAGCATAAGAGGTACAGTTAGTAAGTTTGCAGATGACACCAAAATTGGAGATGTAATGGACAACAAAGAAAGTTACCTCAGATTACAATAGGATCTTGATCAGATGGGCCAATAGGCCAAAAAGTGGCAGATGGAGTTTAATTCAGATAAATGCGAGGTGCTGAATTTTGGGAAAGCAAACCTTAGCAGGACTTATATACTTAATGGTAAGGTCCTAGAGAGTGTTGCTGAACAAAGAGACCTTGGAGTGCAGGTTCATAGCTCCTTGAAAGTGGAGTCGCAGGTAGATAGGATAGTGAAGGCGGCGTTTGGTATGCCTTCTTTTATTGGTCAGAGTATTGAATACAGGAGTTAGGAGGTCATGTTGCAGCTGTACAGGACATTGGTTAGGCCACTGTTGGAATATTGCGTGCAATTTTGGTCTCCTTCCTATCGTAAGGATGTTGTGAAACTTGAAAGGGTTCAGAAAAGATTTACAAGGATGGTGCCAGGGTTGGAGGATTTGAGCTATGGGGAGGAGCTGAACAGGCTGGAGCTGTTTTCCCTGGAGCGTCGAAGGCTGAGGGGTGACCTTATAGAGGTTTACAAAATCATGAGGGGCATGGATATGATAAATAGACAAAGTCTCTTCCCTGAGGTGGTGGAGTTCAGAACTAGATGGCATAGGTTTAGGGCGAGAGGGGAAAGATATATATTAAAAAAAAAGAGACCTACGGGGCAACTTTTTCCACATAGAGGGTGGTACGTGTATAGAATGAGCTGCCAGAGGAAGTGGTGGAGGCTAGTATGATTGCAACATTTAAAAGGTATGTGGATGGGTATATGAATAGGAAGGGTTATGAGGGATATGGGCCAGATACTGGCAAGTGGGACTAGATTGGGTTGGGATATCTGGTCAGCATGGACAAGTTGGACTGAAGGGTCTGTTTCCATGCTGTACATCTCTATGAGTTTGATTTGATTTATTTATTGTCACACGTACCTAAGTACAGTGAAGAGCTTTGTTTGTGAGCAGTAAGACAGATCATAGTAAGCAAGGACATACAGATCATAGGGTGAAAGAAAAACAGACAGCGACATAAGGTTACGCCACACAGGGCTTGCACTAGGCAAGATCAACATTATTTGAAGCTAGAGAGTCCATTATCTGTCTAATAATGGCAGGGAAGAATCTGTTCCTGAACCTCTCATCCGAAACCTATGACATCTCGTTCTAGACTCCCCACCCCAGGGAAAGGACTTTCTCTATTTATCCTATCCATGTCCCTCATCATTTTATAAACCTCTATAAGGTCACCCCTCAGCCTCTGAGGGCAAACAGCCCCAGGCTATTCAACCTCTCCCTATAGCTCAAATCCTCCAATCCAGGCAACATTCTTGTAAATCTTTTCTGAACCCTTTCAAATTTCACAACATCCTTCCAATAGGAAGGAGACCAGATTTGCATGCAATATTCCAAAAGTGGCCTAACTAATGTCCTGTACAGCTGCAACATGACCTCCTAACTCCTATACCGAATGCTCTGACTAATAAAGGAAAGCATACCAAATGCCTTCTTCCTATCCTCTCTACCTGTGACTCTACTTTCAAGGAACTATGAGCTTGCACTCCAAGGTCTCTTTTTCTCCACAACACTCCCCAAGACCTTACCATTAAGTGTATAAGTCCTCCCTAGATTTGCTTTTCCAAAATGCAGCACCTCACATTCATCTAAATTAAACTCCATCTGCCACTCCATCTGGGGCCAATGGGCTGAGGAGATCCCGTTGTAATCTGAGGTAACCTTCTTCACTGTTCACTACACCTTCAATTTTTGTATCATCTGCAAACTTACTAACTATATCTCCAATGTTCACATCCAAATCATTTATATAAATGACGAAAAGTAGTGGACGCAGCACCGATCCTTGTGGCACTCTACTGGTCACAGGCCTCCAGTCTGACACCACCACCACCACCACCCTTTGCCTTTTACCTTTGAGCCAGTTCTGTATCCAAATGGCTAGTTCTCCCTGTATTCCATGAGAACCAGTCTCCCATGGTGAACCTTGTCGAACGCCTTACTTAAGTCCATATAGGTCAAATCTACCGCTCTGCCCTCATCAATCCTCTTTGTTATTTCTTCAAAAAATTCAAGCTTGTGTGTCTGGTCTTATATTCGAACCCTCTTGAAATAAGGGCCAACATTCCACCTGTGTTCTAGCTTATGCGTTCCATTCACAAGTCCGCCCAAGTCCCTTTGGGTTGCAGTATTCTGCACTCTCTTTTTTTTTATATTCTGTCCTTACTTCCAAACTGAACATTTTCCCACCTTAAATTTCATTTGCCAACATTTTGCTCACTGAATTCAATTGTAAACTGTTTGTATCCCTCTCGCAACCTTTCCTTCCCTTTCTATTTTTGTGTCATCTCCAAATTTGGCTAGTGTACATTGGCTTCCTGCCTCGAAGTGATTAATATATACTTTAATGATTAATAAATATATTGTTATATTATTAATATAGATACTGTTACGGCCACAGCACTGATCGCTGTGGAACCCCACTGGTCACAGGTTGCTAATCCTTAATCACCACTCGCTGTTTCCTGCAAATGAGTTTATTCTCTATCCATACCAATATACTGTCTCCAACATTGTGAGCTCTTATCTTATGACAATCGTTCGAGGTACCTTGTCAAACACCTTCTGGGAAGTCCTAATACAACACTTCGGCTGGCTCCCTCCATCACCTTGATTGAAAATTTCTCAAAAAACTCTAGTAATAACATTTATCCTTCTTGAAGCCATGCTGACTCTGCTCGAGTACATTATGATTTTCCACCTATTGCCCAGCAGCATCAATAGCAATGCTACCCACATTTATCTCACTCAATTCTTCCTCTTCTCTCTTCCAGAAGAAAATATCCCACAATAGGACAGAATTAGACACATGTGGTGCACTGCCCAACATTTGGTTTCTTGCCCCTTATGAGGACAGGATCCTGACCCTGACTGTTTCAAGTAGGTGACTGACTGTGCAAAAGCCTTGGAATGATAGCAGAGGCTGCCCTTGACTGAAGACTCTCTCTTTTGACGTGACTGAGGACTACTGATAACCTCGACAAGCTTCCTGGCTGTCTGTCTGCACTAAAAGGCAAGGCAAGACAAAAGTACTGTCAGCCTGTTAGCTCTGGAGTGGCAAAGCACGAAAAGGTAAGGAAAGGTTCAAAGTGAGTGAGTGCTAAGAAAGCAAATGACCAGCTGAGGTGCTACCTGGTCCACCAAAGAACACACCAGATGGCCGCCTTCTTTAGAGACCGCAATTTCCCTTCACGTGGTTAAAGATGCCCTCCAACGAATCTCATCCACATCCCGCATCTCCGCACTCAGACCCCACCCCTCCAACCATAACAAGGACAGAACCACCCTGGCGCTCACCTTCCACCCTACCAACCTTCGCATAAACCAAATCATCCGCCGACATTTCCGCCAACTCCAAACGGACCCCACCACCAGGGATATATTTCCCTCCCCACCCCTTTCCGCCTTCCGCAAAGACCATTCCCTCCGTGACTACCTGGTCAGGTCCACACCCCCCTATAACCCACCCTCCCGTCCTGGCACCTTCCCCTGCCACCGCAGGAATTGCAAAACCTGCACCCACACCTCCTCCCTCACCTCCATCCAAGGCCCTAAAGGATCCTTCCACATCCAAAGTTTTACCTGCACATCCACCAATATCATTTATTGTATCCGTTGCTCCTGATGCAGTCTCCTCTACATTGGGGAGACAGGACGCCTCCTCGCAGAGCACTTTAGGGAACATCTCTGGTTTACCCGCACCAATCAACCACACCGCACTTTGGCCCAACATTTCAACTCCCCCTCCCACTCTGCCGAAGACATGGAGGTCCTGGGCCTCCTTTACCGCCGCTCCTTCACCACCAGACGCCTGGAGGAAGAACGCCTCATCTTCCGCCTCTGAACACTTCAAACCCAGGGCATCAATGTGGATTTCAACAGTTTCCTCATTTCCCCTTTCCTCACCTCACCCTAGTTCCAAACTTCCAGCTCAGCACTGTCCCCATGATTTGTCCTACCTGCCTATCTTCTTTTCCACCTATCCACTCCACCCTCCTCCCTGACCCATCACCTTCATCCTCTCCCCCACTCACCTATTGTACTCTATGCTACTTTCTCCCCACCCTCCTCTCATTTATCTCTCCACCCTTCAGGCACTCTGCCTGTATTCCTGGAGGGCTTTTGCCCGAAACTTCGATTTTACTGCTCCTCGGATGCTGCCCGAACTGCTGTGCTTTTCCAGCACCTCTAATCCAGAATCTGGTTTCCAGCATCTGCAGTCATTGTTTTTACCTCGTCCAGTCCATGAGCTGGGCACTTGTCCCTGCACACAAAGCATTTTCACAGCAGCACTGCAATCCTGGTTATTGGTGTGTCACAAAGTGCAACTCTGAAGTACACAGACATACTGTAAGTGATTTGGAGAAGTACCACATGGGTCCTTAGAGGCTGGCAGATGTTGGCACATTGTCTGTGGAAGGGGGAAGTGATTGCACTAGGTGTCCTTCAGCATACCTTGAGACTCCAAAATGGAGATCTGGAGGAGCCAATGAGCTGAAGTCTTTCTGACTTTCATGTTGGGAATTGTAGATGTGTAGCTTCTTGCAGTGAATAAAAGGATGGGAAACTTATTAATAAAACAAGATTTGCAGTTAATGAGGCTGACAATAGCAATAATTCCAGTTAATGGGCATTTGACCATTGCATAGTGAGAATCTCATCTCCATGCCTGGAATTCTGTTCAAAAATGCAATGGGTTTTCCCCGATGTTGGGAAAGGTCCCTCCCAATTTCCCATGCAATTTTCTCAAACTTCTTCCCGTAGCCTACATCTTTCGAGGACCAATTAGGTTCCATCCTTCATTATGTTAAAAAATGCTGTTATTCTATAGAAAGTAATCAAATGGTTTATAGTGTGTGATATAAGGAAGTATTTTGGAATTTACATAAAACCATAAGAACTAGGAGCAGGACTAGGCCATCTGGCCCTTCAAGGCTGCTCCGCCCTTCAACAAGATCATGGCTGACCTTTTCACGGCCTCAGCTCCACTTACCTGCACTCTCACTGTAACCCTTAATTCCTTCATTGTTCAAAAAAAACTAAGCTTCAAAAACATTTACTGACTTTGCGTCAACTACGTCACTGGGCAAGGAATTTCATAGATTTACAAAACCGGGGGTGAAGACTTTCCTTCTCAATTCAGTCCTAAATCTGCTCCCTCTAATCGAGGCTAGTTTCACCCGCCAGTGGAAACATCTTCTCTACTTCTATCTTATCTCTTCCCTTCATCATTTAATGTGTTTCTGTAAGATCTTCCCTCATTCTTCTGAATTCCAATGAATATAATCCCAGTCTACTAAGTCTCTCCTCATAAGCCAACCCCTCAACTCCAAAATCAACCTAGTGAACCTCCTCTGCACCCCCTCCAATGCCAGTACATCCTTTCTCAAGTAAGGAGACCAAACCTGCACACAGTACTCCAGGTATGGCCTCACCAGCACCCTGTATAGCTGCAACATAACATCCCTGTTTTTAAACTCAGTCTCTTTAGCAATGAAGGACAAAATTCCATTTGCCTTCCTAATTACTTGTCGCACCTGCAGACCAACCCTCTGTGATTCACACACAAGGACACCCAGTTCCATCTGCATAGCAGCATGCTGCAACTTTTTAACCATTCAAATAATAATCCTTTTTACTGTTACCCCTGCCAAAATGGATGACTTCACGTTTACTAACATTGTATACCATCTGCCAGACCTTTGCCCACTCAAAGTATCTATGTTCCTCTGCAAAGTTTCACAGTCCTCTGCACACTTTGCTCTGTCACTTATCTGAGTGTCATCTGCAAACTTTGACACACTACATGTGGTCCCCAACTCCAAATCATCTCTAAAAACTGTGAATTGTGGTCCTAACTGATCCCTGAGGCACACCACTAGTTACTGTTTGCCAGCCAGAATAGCACTTATTTATCCCCACTCTTTGCTTTCTATTAGTCAACCAATTCTCTATCCATGCTAATACTTTACCCATAATGCCATACATCTTTATCTTATGCAGCAGCCTCCTGTGCAGCACCTTGTCAAAGGCCTTTTGGAAATCTAGGTACACCACATCCACTGAGTCCCCGTTGTCCACCTTGCTTGTAATGTCTTCATAGAATTCCAAAAGAATTGTGAAACATGACCTACCTTTCATGAACCCATGCTGAGTCTGCCCAACGGGACAATTTCTACAGAGATGCCTTGCTATTTCTTCCTTGATAATAGACTCAAGCATCTTCCCCATTACAGAGGTTAAGCTAACAGGTCTATAATTCCCCACCTTTTGTCTACCTCCCTTTTTTAACAGTGATGTCACATTTGCTGTTTTCCAATCTGCTGGGACTGCCCCAGAGTCCAGCAAATTTTGGAAAATTACCACCACTGCACTTGCTATTTCTCCCGCCATCTCTTTTAAAGAGTACCCTAGGATGCATTCCATCAGGGCCAGGAGACTTGTCTATCCTTAGTTCCATTAGCTTGCCCAACACTTCCTCTTTGATGATGATAATGATTGTTTCCGGTCCTCACCTACCTTCATCTCTTTGTCAATTACTGGCATGTTATTAGTGTCTTCCACTGTGACCACTGGCACAAAATACCTGTTCAATACCTCGGCCATTTCATCATATCCCTTAACTAAATGCCCCTTATCCTCTAAAAGACCAATGTTTACTTCATCCACTCTTTATTATTTTATATTTTTATAGAAATTTTGCTGTCTTTATGTTCTGTGCTAGCTTTTTTTCTCATGTTCTATCTTACTTTTCTTTATAGCTTTTTTTGTGGCTTTCTGTTGATCTTTAAAGTTTCCCACTATTCTGGAAGTGTTGGGCAAGCTAATGGAACTAAGGATAGACAAGTCTCCTGGCCCTGATGGAATGCATCCTAGGGTACTCTTTAAAAGAGATGGCGGGAGAAATAGCAAGTGCAGTGGTGGTAATTTTCCAAAATTTGCTGGACTCTGGGGCAGTCCCAGCAGATTGGAAAACAGCAAATGTGACATCACTGTTAAAAAAGGGAGGTAGACAAAAGGTGGGGAATTATAGACCTGTTAGCTTAACCTCTGTAATGGGGAAGATGCTTGAGTCTATTATCAAGGAAGAAATAGCAAGGCATCTCTGTAGAAATTGTCCCGTTGGGCAGACTCAGCATGGGTTCATGAAAGGTAGGTCATGTTTCACAATTCTCTTTCTCTTTCAATTTGATAGCCTCCCTTATCTCTTTAGACACCCATAGCAGATTACCCCTTTTCTTACAATCCTACCTTTTCACTGGAATATATTTTTGCTGACCAAATTGAAAAATTGCTTTGAACGTTGTGAGAGACGATTTCGGTACAAATAGTTAAGATGTGCATGACCTCAGAGTCTAAGGGGAATAGAGCCGTGGGGGTAGGGTAAAACATGCTTCTCTATAATAAAGGATGAGACAGAGTAGAAAAACAAGTCCTTGATTGATAAGACCACTAACTCTGACAGAGAAGAATAAGTCCTTGACTGATAAGACTGCAGGCTAGAAAAACAACTAGGGAGACATATACTGCAGACTTTGTGATAAGGGTCCAGAATGGAAAAATAATGAATGTTCAGAATGTGAACCTCGTGACTCTTTAGAGCTATAGAAGGGAGGAGCTTGAACTGTATTTAATCAAAAACTTTGTTAGCCTGGCGCACTTTTCTCAGAAGAGTGCCCAACTCTGCAGACTTGCTAATAAAACTTTGTTTTCCTGAATTTGTCTAGATAGATTATTGAGAAGCGATTTTCGTTTCTAACAAACTTGGGGGCTCGTCCGATCAACACTCCGGCCGCGAGGGGGGGCTGAGGAAGGACATCGGAGAAGGTGCACCCTGCCGAGTTGGGAAGTCCCTGATTCCTTGCTTGTCGCCCCGCGCGGCTTGAGCGAGTGATATCCGGAAGGCTCAGGAGAACAAAGGAAGGGTGTGGTCGAGGCAGTGGGGACGGTTAACGATCGAGTAATTTCGGTGCACCGAACCCAGGTAAGAACAGACTTGCGGGAACCGTCTTTCCGGAGGACTGGGGACCTGCGGAGTGCCTGTAGATTTTTCTACAGAGACGTGGGACTCAGGAATCTAGAGACCGGGGCTCGTCTGTGCGGGATTTTGCAGAGACCGTGTTTGCGGAGGAACTTAGACCTACGGGGTGCCTGTGATCTGTTTCACAGAGACGTAGGACACAGGAATCCAAAGACCGGGGGTGCCTGCAAAGGGACCTGGGCGATCACGGGACTGAAGATCCGGGAATTGGCTAAATAGTGATAGATTATCACGGGATAATACAGGAATCTCCGATTTTACAAAGTCCTCGGCAATGGGAAGTAAGGGATCCAAGACGAATAAGGGAAAGGTAGGCTTGAGTGTAGACAATGAAAAATACCCCGGGGTACCTGACGATAGTCCGTTAGGAATAATGTTAAATAATTGGGATCAGGGTAGGAGAAAAGGAAAATCTAGAAAGAAGATGGTGAGATACTGTCAAACGTGGTCCCCAACACCTATTCAGGGAGACTCAGTGTGGTGGCCTAAATTCGGCACTGATGAAGACTGGGTCTGGCAAGCTCTAATTTTATATGTCAATTCGAAACCTAATGTTACTCGGGGGGAAAAGTGATTACGCCCTTTGTTGGCTGCCAGTCACACTATCTTGCAAAATGAAGGTAACCAATGAAGACTCGAAAGGGCAGAAAGAATGGGAACCTTTAGATCACTTACCGCTGCCCTACGTGACCCCGTCGGCCCCACAAAATGGTCCTTCGGGTGGCGACGATTCAGGGGAAGGGGAAGAAAGCGGGGAGGAACCACCAGGTGCCTCAGGAGTACAGACTAGATCTCAAGCTGAAAAGAGTCACAGACGGAACTCTGTCCCGATTGCAAGAATGAATCCACTCCGGGAAGTGCCCATGGGAGGCGCGGAAGGAGGGACGGGATATGTGAACGTCCCCTTAACGAGTACTGAAGTACGGAATTACAAGAGGGAGATGAAGGGCCTACTGGAGGACCCCATGGGCCTGGCTGAACAATTAGATCAGTTCCTGGGGCCAAATACTTGTACGTGGGATGAGATGTATTCCATCATGGGAACATTGTTCTCTAGCCAGGAGCGACAGATGATACGACAAGCTGCGCTGTTGGTCTGGGAGAGAGAGGGAGGAGCAGGAGGGGAGCAGAAATTTCCCCTCACCGACCCCGAGTGGGATAAGCAAACGGAAGAAGGAAGACGCAACATGAGGGATATGCGGGAATATTGGATAAAAGGAATAAGGCAGGCAGCCCCGAAGGGGCACAATTTTACCAAGGCCTTTGGGAATCATCAAAACCCGGAAGAAACCCCTACAGACTTCCTAGACAGGATTAGGAAGAACTTGCAGCAGTTCGCTGGGGTGGACCCTGAGACGGAAGTGGGACAGCAACTCATACGGGTAGAGTTTGTGTCAAAAGCCTGGCCGGACATACGAAAGAAGTTAGAGAAAATGGATGATTGGGATAGTAAACCTCTGAGTGAACTACTACGGGAGGCGCAAAAGGTGTTTGTGAGAAGGGACGATGAGAAGCAAAAGAAGGCGACAAAGATAATGATGCAGACGGTGCAACAAGTGACAGCTGGAAGGAGGGAAAAGGGGGAGCCGTGGCAGGAACCGGAAAGGGGAGAGTCGTGGCAAGAGAAGAGGAAAAGAGGACCGGGGCCGAAACAAAGGAAGGGTGGAGGAACTCGAGGCCGCGACAGGGAAACGAGGAGGATACTCAGATGTTACTACTGTAATGAAGAGGGACATTTTAAGCGAGAGTGCCCCCGCTACAAGCGGGAAGTGCGGTCGTACGCCCTGATGGAGGAAGATTAGGGAGGTCGGGGGTTCCTACCCTTGGGGCAAAAGGACTATCGACAGGAACCCCTGGTAAACTTGAAAGTAGGGCCCCAAGAGTCGGAGATCACATTTATGGTGGACTCGGGAGCCGAAAGATTAAGTATAATCCAAATACCCCCCGGCACCCGAGCAGGAAGAACAGTTATGGGGGTATCTGGCATTGGAGAAAAGACATTGCAAGTCCCAGTAGTGGAGGACGTGGAAATTAGGTATGAAAACAGAACTACTAAACGAGACCTCCTTCTACTGCCATCGGCGGGGTTTAATTTGTTAGGAAGAGACTTGCAGGTCAAACTAGGGATCGGAACGGTACCAAGTAACGGGGAAATGGTGGTACGGTTGTTCGCCCTCACCGAAGATGATGATCAACAAATAGACCCGGGAGTTTGGTACCGGGAGGGGAACAGAGGGGGGGCTAAACATCAAACCTCTCCAAATCACCATGTTACCAGGAAAAGGCCCAGTAAGAAGGAAACAGTATCCGATTGCTATAGAAGGACGGGAAGGGTTACAACCTGTGATAGATTAATCACAGATGGACTACTGGAGGAATGTATGTCCCCTTTCAATACTCCAATACTCCCTGTGAGAAAGCCGGATGGGACGTATAGGCTGGTGCAAGACTTGCGGGGGTTGAATGAAGTAGTCCAGGCTAGATACCCGGTGGTACCCAATCCCTACACGTTAATGAGTAAAATTTCCCCCGAACATGAATGATTCAGCGTAATAGATCTGAAGGATGCCTTCTGGAGTTGCCCCCTTGGCGAAGAAAGTCGGAACCTTTTTGCATTTGAATGGGAGAATCCCTTCACAGGACGAAAGCGACAGTTAAGATGGACAGTCTTGCCGCAGGGATTCACGGAGTCACCCAACTTGTTTGGACAAATACTAGAGCAGATCTTAGGAGGATTTCGGTGTAACGCGGAGAATCAATTGCTCCAATATGTCGATGATCTCTTACTCTCAGGACCGAGAGAAGAGGAGGTACGAGCAGACACCGTTGCCCTGCTGAACTTCCTGGGGAAACAGGGCCTACGCGTCTCCAGGACAAAACTCCAGTTTGTGGAGCAAGTAGTAAGATATCTGGGCCATCAGGTTAGTAAGGGGCATCGCCGTATCACGCCAGAACGAATATCGGGGATTACGGGTATGCCAATACCCAGGACGAAGAAGGAAATCAGACAGTTCCTGGGGCTAGTAGGGTATTGCCGGATATGGATTGAAAGTTACACCACTCTAGTAAAGTTTTTGTACGACAAACTGGGACAAGAAGAACAAAAACTGGACTGGTCAGATGAGGAGGAGCAGCGATTTAATATTCTTAAAAATAAACTGATCCGAGTTCCGGTATTGGCTTTACCCACCCTGAAGGAACCGTTCCAGTTATATGTTAATAGCGCCGGCGGAATTGCCCAGGGTGTGCTTACCCAGCTGCGGGCAGGGAAACGTCAGCCGGTTGCATTTTTGTCAAAAATGTTAGACCCTGTGTCACGTGGATGGCCGACCTGTATCCAGGCAGTGGCAGCTACGGCAATGTTAGTAGAAGAGGCCCGGAAACTTACCTTTGGAGGAAGAATCACAGTATACTCCCCACATTCGGTTAGTACCATACTGGCTCAAAAGGCTCACCGCTGGTTAACAGACTCGCATCCTGAAGCATGAGACGATTTTGATGACCGGAGACGATCTCAATTTTGCAAAAGATCTCAGTTGCAACCCTGCCCAGTTTCTATACGGACGTCCTGCAGATGGGGAACAGGAGCATGATTGAGTGGAATTTGTAGACTTACAGACCAAAAGCCGAAAGGACCTGCAAGAGGCTCCGCTGGGTGAAGGACAGGAACTGTACATCGACGGGTCCTCCCGGTGCATAAATGGGGTACGGTACAGTGGCTATGCGGTCGTAGATGGCGCAACGAAACGGACGATCGAGTCCGGACGACTGTCCGGGAAGTGGTCAGCCCAATCCTGTGAGTTGTACGCCCTCCAGAGGGCCCTGAAGTTGTTGGAGGGGAAAGTGGGGACCATATATACTGACTCAAAGTATGTATACGGAATTGTTCATACTTTCGGGAAAATCTGGAAAGAGCGAGGATTGATAACTTCCCGGGGAAAGGAATTAGCTCACGAACAAATGATCAGCCTAACGTTGGAAGCCCTGGCGTTGCCTACAGAACTCGCAGTAGTCCATGTACCCGGTCACCAGAAGGGGTCGACACCGGAAGCGGTGGGAAACCGGCTGGCAGATGAGGAAGCCAAGCGGGCAGCGGTCGAAAAATCCGTCCAATTATTAACATTAATACCGTTGAGGGAAGGGCTCGCTAAACAACCCGTCTTCACCCAGGGGGAGATTGATAAAATGGATCAATTGGGTGCCCGGCTAGAAACTAACGGGAAGTGGACGGTTCCTGATGGGAGACAAGTACTGAACAAACAGATCACCCGGAGTATTCTGCACCGATTACACCATCAGACCCACTGGGGGGTGCAAGCCATGTGTGACACGATTCTGAGAGACTATGTATGTAGGGGGATATACACGTTAGCCCAACAAGAAATAGTCGGATGCCCCACTTGCCAGCGAATTAACAAGAAAGCCATGCGTTCTATGCCAGCTGGTGGTCAGCCCCTCGCAATTAGGCCATTCCAGAGGATCCAAATTGACTTTACAGACTTACCCCCAGTACAGAGATGGAAGTATCTGCTAGTAATAGTAGACCATTTCACTCACTGGGTAGAGGCTTTCCCAACCGCCAAAGCTGATGCACCAACCGTGGCCCGTCTATTGTTAGAGAACATAATCCCGAGATATGGCATAATGGAATCTATCGACTCAGACTGCGGGACACATTTTGTTTCTAGGCTACACCATTTGATCTGTACTGCCCTGGGTATCCAATGGAAATTCCATGCACCCTGGCATCCTCAGAGCTCGGGTCGAGTTGAGAGAATGAATGGCACGCTCAAGACCCAATTGACTAAGCTGATGTTAGAAACTAAGTTACCATGGCCAAAGTGCCTTCCCATTGCCCTATTGAGGATACGTACAGCACCTCGCAGGGATATCGGGGTCTCCCCCTATGAGATGCTGTTCGGATTACCATATTGGAGTAAGGTTGATGGGTGTCCCACTCTACAAGGGGGAGATGTATTTGTCAGAGACTATTTACTGGCCTTATCCCGTTCTTTTGCAGAACTTCGGAGGAAGGGTCTCCTGGCTCAGACTCCGCCGCTCGACTTCCTCTTGCATAAGGTGGAGCCCGGAGATTGGGTACTTGTAAAGACCTGGAGGGCCGAAAAGCTCCAGCCGCAGTGGGAAGGACCGTTCCTGGTCCTGTTAACAACTGAAGCCGCTGTTCGGACGAAAGAAAAAGGGTGGGCCCACGCATCGAGGATAAAGGGGCCTGTTCCGCCAGAAGGAGAGAGCACTTGGACATGCGGGCCAGGGGACAAGCCATTGGTGGTAAAGCTGAAAAGACAGCGACAATGAACTCTACCTGGACTGTATTGGTGGGGATATTGATCGGTTTACTCCTGTATGTGGGGGAGGGCGAGGGGAGATGTGACAAATGTCGGACTACGGTGAGACTTGGGAGTCAGATCTACTCGGGATCATTTGTGTCTCACTCCCATGTGAACGATCGGTGTTACGATGTGAATGCACGGCAAGAATGTTGGGGGGATGGAAAACCCTATTATCAAGTGTATAATAAAGGGTACGGTGGCAAAGTCCGTGGGTGCCCTAAAAATGACCGCTGGGTGTGTGTTAACAAAGATGGGCAGTGGGGCCTACCCTCCGTGTTGCTCACAGAGCAGGTTGACAGAGTCAAGGAGACCAGAGTTCAGAACACTGAACGGGAGTTAGAGAAAGAGAACGGTCGTTGTCTCTAAAGTGCCATCTATATACAAAGAGGTAGAAGAGCAGATTGAGCTCCCTGATGTAACACAAAACCTGTTTATTGATCTCACCTCTAGGATTGCCACTGTTTTAAATGTTAGCAATTGCTGGGTTTGTGGGGGGCCACATATGTCAGAACAATGGCCGTGGACTGGGCAAAGCTTAGACATATGGGAATTGCTTCAATACAATTGGACACATGTCAACGAAAGGAAAAGCCAGGGGTGGAGACTGACAAATAGCCCTGAGGGCCAGTTATGTGTTGAAGGCAAGGGGACCGTGGAGGTAGGAATTAGTCCCTGTCAGAGTGTATTGAATGCCACCACACAAGTATGGTGGCCTGAGAATATTGCTTGGTACATTGCAAACCGAGATCATCAAAATTGCATTCGGTTACGTTCTGATTCCTCCTCTTACGAGCTAAGTGCTGACCCTTCCGATGGCATGAAAAGAGTGTGGAGCGGTGGTTGTCAGGGGAATCAATGCTGGAATAATCCTGTCTCTGCCATGGGGCCAACAATCCGAATACTGGAATTGCAGTGGTCCTGGTCCTTATGAGAGCGTCCCTGGGGTAAAGGAGTTGTGGGATGACGTTGTGAGGCAGGGAGGGCCTGCTCCAGATGGCCTATTTTGGATATGCGGTAATCAGGCATATTCCAAACTGCCCATGGGATGGGCTGGAGTATGCTTCCTGGGTCTAATAAGACTTGAATTCTTCCTATTACCCCGGGAGGAAGGCGATGATTTGGGAGTTAAACTCTTTGACTCCCTGCGTAGGTCGCCAAGGGATATCCAAGTCGGTGATTGGGGGGATGAGTGGCCACCGGCCCGTATTATTGAATACTACGGGCCTGCTACGTGGGCACAGGACGGATCATGGGGATACCGTACTCCTATCTATATGTTAAACCGAATTATCAGGCTCCAAGCAGTCGTAGAGGTCATTACTAATCAGACCGCCCTGGCCCTGGAGTTGCTGGCTATGCAGCAGGATCAGATGAGGGCTGCTATATACCAAAACCGGCTTGCCTTGGATTATCTGTTGGCCTCGGAAGGGGGCGTGTGCGGGCAGTTTAACCTGACTAACTGCTGTCTGAAAATTGACGATAATGGTAAAGCGGTTTTGAAGATTTCCGATAGATTTCGGAAACTGGCCCAAGTGCCGGTCCAATCCTGGCGCCCTCTTGGTGGCATCGGATGGTGGGATGGTCTCCTAGGTGGTAGTTGGTGGCGCACGGCGTTACTGGTGGCTGGGGGGGCGTAATGCTTCTACTCATCTTACCCTGCCTGATCCCCTGTGTTCAATCTTTAATCCAGAAAAATATTTCCCAACTCCAGGCAGTGGCGGTACCCCAACATGGAACGCAGGAACTTAAGGTGCTGTTGCTGCGAAAGACCAAGGATTTCCCGGGCCCCTGATGGGAGGACGCTTGTCTTTGTCATGCACATCTTAAAAACAGAAAGGGTGGAATTGAGAGAGACGATTTCGGTACAAATAGTTAAGATGTGCATGACCTCAGAGTCTAAGGGGAATAGAGCCGTGGGGGTAGGGTAAAACATGCTTCTCTATAATAAAGGACGAGACAGAGTAGAAAAACAAGTCCTTGATTGATAAGACCACTAACTCTGACAGAGAAGAATAAGTCCTTGACTGATAAGACTGCAGGCTAGAAAAACAACTAGGGAGACATATACTGCAGACTTTGTGATAAGGGTCCAGAATGGAAAAATAATGAATGTTCAGAATGTGAACCTCATGACTCTTTAGAGCTATAGAAGGGAGGAGCTTGAACTGTATTTAATCGAAAACTTTGTTAGCCTGGCGCGCTTTTCTCAGAAGAGTGCCCAACTCTGCAGACTTGCTAATAAAACTTTGTTTTCCTGAATTTGTCTAGAGCGATTATTGAGAAGCGATTTTCGTTTCTAACAAACGTTGTTGGGGAAAAGTTAACATTATTTGCCTGGAAGCCATTTTCCTGATTCGGTTGAGAGTTCCATTTTGTGTCCCCAGCCAGAACTTTGCTGGCTATGCATTCCTTACTCTGAGGTAATGTGAAAGGTTGTCTTTATCTTCCTTCTCAAGATAGTGTCTCCTCCCTTTGCTGAATGATCAGCGCAGGCTGTAGAACCAGTCAAGCTGACATAGACTTTCCAATTAGTCCCCCTTCCTTCTCTGGTTATTGCCTCTTCACAGTCATTCAGCCAATTAGGGATATCTCTGCTTAGTATTAGCTATCTGTGTAACTAGAGCAGGTGGTGATACCATTTGATCTGTCCACTTGTAGAATGCATAATAGTGCTTTAGTTTTGAACTTAATGACTAACCTCTAATTTAGTACCAACTTGTAAGCATGCCAAACTGTGTAATTAACGATCAACTCCTTTCTGTTTTCTCTATATAATCCTGTAGTATCCTGATGTACTTCAGAATAACACCGAGCCATAGTTAGGACGGTGAATTCCCCATGATATATCATGTAATAAACTAATCAGTTCGCAAGGTCAGAGTCTCGAGAGTTTTCTTCAACAAAAGTCCTCCACTGCTCATCAACTGACCCACCATAAAATCTTTGTTTCCAGTCTACTTTAGCCAAGCCCTCCCAGATTCTATTGTAGTCTACCTTGTTTAAGCACAGGACCCCGGTAATGGATTTTATCTTCACACTCTCCATCTGTATTCTAAATTCAACCATACTGTGATCACTCCTTCCAAGAGAATCCCTAACTATGAGGTCATTAAATATTCCTGTCTCATTACACAGGACCAGATGGAGGATAGCTTGCTCCCTCGTTGGTTTCATTACATAATGTTCAAGAAAACTATCACTGATACAGTCAACAAACTCCTTCTCAAGGCTACCCTGGCTGAGCTGGTTCGACCAATTGACATGTAGATTAAAATCGCCCATGATAATTGCCATATCATTTTTAAAGGCATTAGTTATTTCTTTGGCTATTGCCCATCACGATGTGATGTTATTATTTGGTGGCTTATAGACTATGCCTATCAGTGACTTTTTCTTCTTAGAATTTCTAATTTCCACCCAAATGGATTCAACCTTATTGTCCATAGAACCTATATCATCTTTCAGCATCACCCTGACATCGTCCTCGAATATCAGAGCTACACCATCTCCCCTTACCTTTCTGTCTGTCCTTCCGAATAGTCTGATACCCCTGGATATTTAACTCCCAGTCGTGACCAGCCTGTAACCATATCTCTGTAATGGCTAATAAATCATATCCATACTAAATCATATTTATAGTAAGTTACATAGGGAAGCATATTTATGTTTATCATGGGGTATGTCAGGAACAATATTTAGGCTTATGGTGGGTTTGGCGAGGAACTATAATAGTGGTTGCATCTCAGAAATTTGAAACTAGGAAGTAATTCTTTTCTGTAATATAAGTTTTCAACAACAAAAGTAAAAATTATGTTAGAAATAAAAGAATTGTGAATCCATGGGATGTGCAAACACTTAACATTCAAATTAAATTCAAGTGTTTGAAATTTTTGCATGTAATTCCACTTTCTAACAATTTTACTGGAGGCCTAATCCATAATTTTAAGACAATGTAAACAGTTACTTGATATGGAAGTAAACTGACTGTGATTCCTTGTGCACCAGGCAAAATATAAATTAGAATATTAAATTCAAATTGGTGGAAGCAATCTAAAATAAATAGTTGGAATAAAGAGAGAACAATAAAAGACAAAAAGGAAGACTAAAATATTTTTAAAGAATCTTCAACAAAAACAAAACTGGAAATAATTACGACACCATCCTTATAAAAGTGAATTTTCATTGCCAAGGAGCATATTTACAATAATTAAAATTATCACACAATTAAAAGGGTTACTCACCATATTATCTACTCTTTCCACACTGATGTGTTAAACTAAAGCAAGCAACAAGGAGTTAAGCAGAAATGTACTAACTTCTTGAATTTATTCTCCTGTTTAATTACATGGATAAAAATACTTTACACTGATATTTCCTTTCAGCTTTTTTACTTGATTATGTGCTGCTCTAAGCTAACCTGACTTGCTGCATTTATCAATTTCTTTTGATAGTACAATGCAGTGAACTACCCCATGAATATTCCTGTTCCATTTGCAACCTGCCAACCTGATGCCAATGAAGCCCAGTCCTTACAATGCATCAGACTATGTGGAAGACAGCCAATGCATTATTGAGCAAACAGCCATTTTGCTGTCAGAAGGTAATCCAGTCTGTTCTTGGCCAGTCAACCAATGTAATATTGGACAGGCAGCTACTGTGCCATTGAGTGATCAACTAGTGTACTATCAAACAGTGAGCCCGCATGCTTTTGAGTGGTCACTGAATATGTTATCAGCTACGTATTCCACCAATCACCATTAGTTAAAACTCAATTCTTGGCCTTCATGCTTTAATAAAACCATCATGTCATCAAAACTTTACTTTCATTATGCTCACTGTAAATCAGCAGTTCCCAAACTGTGGGGTGTGACAGCAAATGGGATTGCAGAGTCAGCAGAATGACTGTATACCAGGGAGCTTCCAGTCCTGTCCTTCCTTGTCTCTTGGTCTCTTTCTCCAGTTTGGTATGGAGAATCTTGCTCGATATCCACACCATGAACAAATTCAATGTGCAAGTCTTTGATTTTCTCTTTTCCTATTTTATCCTTATCCCATTAAATCTTTCTAATGGATTCAATCTAACCTTTTATAGCATAATTCCTGGGATTCACTTTCTTCGTTTCAAGATCATTTATACAAGTCATGTTGGCAACTTACTAACCTGAGAGTTTCGGTATTGGAACCTGGTGTGCACTGAAAGTTAGAATGGTGGGTTAACAAACCATTTGATCTGAAAAAAAGAAATAATTGGAGCCTGAGGAGTTGTTCTTACATTTAGATTGGTGATGGAGGATGTGAGGAAGAGGTAAATTAGTGAAATTGTAACCTTTGTAAATATTACTTGATATAGTATGAATCAATTTCATCCCAGAATCAGTTTATTCCAGTTAGTAACAGGAAAATAGAGGTGTGACTCAGCCGTAGACCAGTTCAGTATTTCTCCTCTGATTGCCCAGGATGGCTGAACTGTATGGAATGAGAGAGACTGATTAAATGAACATGCCTGTCTGTAAGTTTGGGGAGGGGAGGATACATGTTGGTCGCTAATAACTTTGTTTTGATGTGGATGTGGAGAAAGAAGGGCCTCACTTAATTTGCGACATTAGGGCGTATGAAGACCTTGGCTGAAACCTTGGGCAGAATTTTGCACTTTCTGGCAAAATCAATGGCGAAAAAGATGGGAAAATACATTATGATAATGAATATAAAAGATTTTCAACTTCAAGAAAAGTTTGTCTGAAATTTGGCTCAAGATTGAAATAGCGACTTTAGAATCTCATTTTGAGTAGCGACTCTTATTTCCATGTATTTTTTTCTCATTAAACTCCACACTGCTGCATTTTCCCCCATTTCCAATTTTCCAGTCCTCCACTGAGAAACCAGATGGAACATTTCCTGACATGTAAATTAGAGCTGGTATCTGGCAGCTGCATCTTTCTGAATGCTTCTCCTGGCTTTCTTCAGAACAATGTCCCTCTTGGTTAATGGCCACCCTCCTCCTTGAACTCTTCCTCCATGCAGATCAGCATCAGTAAATCACTGGCCTCAGCACATCATGCCTGCTCTTGGACAGCACTTCTGCCTTTCAATACTTTACCTCAGACCTTAGGGACACATAAAATTTGCACACTTCTACCAGGGTGCATTGGGCACAGGGCCATGCAGCTACACAGGATGCTGATACTGACATGAACATATGTTATAACTAAGTCGTTTCTTCATGTTTACTCACTTCACTTGTTTGGTTGCTGTCAGACTCTGTTTACTTCACAGTGCTTTCTTGGTGCACACTAACAGGCTGTCAGACTTCGTGATTTACTTTACCTTTTGGCATGATGTGTGAAGCTGGCAGCTAATAATATTGGAGTTCACTAAACAATCAATCTTCAATCAGATAGAGGGTGGACATGTCACTTTGCTACAGCATACTATGTCAATGTCAGATCTGTAACCTGCACCAGCAATTTGTGTGGTAAACGCATTACCATTTGCTTGAAACACACAATATGTGAACATCAAAGGAAATCAGCCCTTAATGGGGTCGGGGAGAAACAAGTCATTTAGGGGCTCCACATAATTAGCTTACATGACGAGGGGGGGTGGTCACTGTCATGGCGGTGCTTGTTTCTAAGAGAATCTGGAGATCAGTGTCATTGCAGTTTGGAAATTGGGTCATGGTTCAAGTGAAAGTCTGGGGATTACAGGTAAATCAGATGGGGTGGTACGGAGATATCAATTGAAGGAGTGGGAAATGGTCAGTTAGGGATGTCCTGCCAAACAGGCTTGGGAGTTGACAATGGTCAGTCCTGGGAATTTGAGCCGAGTGTGGTGCTGGAAAAGCAGAGCAGGTCAGGCAGCATCCAAGGAGCAGGAGAATTTCCATTTTGGGCATAAGCCCTTCGTCAGGAATGAGGCTTGTGGGCTGGGTAGCTGGGAGATAAATGGCAGGGAAGTAGGGTTGGGGGGGGGGGGGGGGGGGGGGGGAGGAAGGTAGCTGAGAATGCAATAGGTAAATGAAGGTGGGGGAAAAGGTGATAGGTCAGAGAGGAGGGTGGAGCAGATAGATGGGAAAGGTGATGCACAGGTCAAGAGGGTGGTGTCAGGTTGGAGGCTTGGGACTGGAATAATGTTGGGGGGGGGGGGGGGAGGGGGGGGGTGTAAATGAGGAAACTGGTGAAATCCATATTGATCCCGTGTGGTTGCAGGGTCCCAAGGCGGAATATGAGGCATTCGTCCTCCGGGGGATGCTGCCTGACCTGCTGTGCTTTTCCAGCACCACACTCTCGACTTTGATCTCCAGCATCTGCAGTCCTTACTTTCTCCTAGTCCTGGGGATTTGGCTTGTCAGAGGCAGATCATAGAGTCCTGGGCATACCAGACAGCTCAGGACTGGAGGTGGCTTCATTGTACTGGACTACTGAAGGAATGACGACAGTGATAAGCTGCAATCAAGATCATAATGACTGGAGAGGACCAGGAGATCTAAAGGGGAGGCTTCGAACACGCCATGGTGACTATGGCCTCTATATAGGGAGGTGTAGGTGCAAAAACGACAACCCTCTGGTTTACCACTGATCATTGACACATTCTATGTTTTTTTTCCACTTTGATGTTATCCTTAACGTTTTTAGTGAACAAAAGTTGGCTGATACTTCTTCCTCACTGGAATATATATTTACTGTGAGCCATGAACTACTTTCCTGAATGTCTGTCAATGTTCCTCAACCACCTTTTTTACTAAACTCCGTTCCCAGTTCACTTCAGCTAGCCCTGCCTGGATTTGTTTGTAATGAACCTTATTTCAATTTAGCACAGTTGTTTCTGTCTAAGGTTTTGCACCCTGAAACTGAACTTTAAATTCTACCATGTATGGTCACTGTTTTCTTGAGGATCTTTTACTCTGAGATCATTATTAAACTTGCCTTGTTGCACATTACTGGGTTAAAAAAAATTCCTTGTTGTACCCAAGGAAACCATCCCAAAAATACTGAATTTTTCCTTGTGGTTCCCTTTACCTATTTGATTTTTCCAATTTGCATGAAGATTAATGTTACCCACAATTACTGTACTGCCTTTGTGACAATCCCTCATTACCTTCCGATTTATTCTCCTTTCCACTGCACGGTTATTAGATTAGATTAGATTACTTACAGTGTGGAAACAGGCCCTTCGGCCCAACAGGTCCACACCGACCCACCGAAATACAACCCACCCACACCCATTCCCCCACATTTACCCCTTTGCCTAACACTACAGGCAATTCATCTAACCTGCACATTTTTGGACTGTGGGAGGAAGCCGGAGCACCCGGAGGGGAGAATGTGCAAACTCCACACAGTCAGTCGCCTGAGGTGGGAATTGAACCCAGGTCTCTGGCGCTGAGAGGCAGCAGTGCTAACCACTGTGCCACCCACTAATTGTCTATGGTCTATTCCTAGCAGTGCCTTCTTCACCTTGTTATTTTTTTACCTGCACCCATACGTATTCTACATCTCCTGATCGAAGAGCATTTCTTGCAACTGTATTTATTCAATCTGCTTTTCCAATATTTAATTGGAAGATATTTCTTCTCATCTAGTACTAATGTCAAATGAGCAGTATAATAGTTTAGTAACAATGCGGGAATTAAAATAAGTGGTTAGTACAATTAGTCCAAGGTACTTTTGAGAGTTATAAGTGTATATAGTAATTCATGCTGAAAAAGCAAGAAGTGGAATTTACTGTCACTTCAAATTTGTAGAAGTTATTGTGTGTTGCAACCTGGTCATGGTATACTTTTCACTTGTACTTAGAATAGAATAGAACAGCCTTTATTAGATTAGATTAGATTCCCTACAGTGTGGAAACAGGCCCTTTGGCCCAACCAGTCCACACCAAACCTCCGAAGAACAATCCACCCAGACCCATTTCCCTCTGACTAACGCACCTAACACTATGGGCAATTTAGCATGGCCAATTCACCTAAAAAAGCTGCACATTGTTTTGATTGTGGGAGGAAACCGGAGCACCTGGTGGAAACCCACGCCGACACGGGGAGAATGTGCAAACTCCACACAGACAGTCACCCGAGGCTGGAATCGAACCTGGAACCCAAGGAAATTGATCGGGCATTTTTTGCACATGCTCGTCATGTGCACTTAATGAGTTCAGTGAAAAGTTTATAATGTCACCTCGGCGCCACCTTAGGTATGGACTAACTAGGTACAGATACTTGAAGAGTTGCTACAGAGTAAAAAAAAGGTAAGCATGGGAATAGAATTTAAAATGTCCAGAATGTTAATAAAAACTGACTATAGAGTACATAAGTTCAATAAGATCTAACCCTTTTCCAACATGAGTCTGTGCCCTCCGGCTTCAGAACAAAAGGCCTCCATGCTCTGGCTTCTGTCCATTACTTCCTCTGCTGCCACTTCAGGACCTGGTTGGCACTTGCTGTGATCGTGGTTCGAGGCTTGGCCCACGCACTCTGCTGCCATTACTTTTGGGACTCAGCCTGTGCTCGCTCTGCTGCCGTCGATCCGGGACCCGGCCGGTGCTCGGTCTGCACTGCAAAGAGGAGGAAAAAAAGAAAAGGAACTGGCGAGCAGAACAGCTCCAACTACAGTGTCTTACTCTGCCACCATTTTGGAGACATGACTTAGATAACAATCAGACAGGAGTGTTCCCTCCCAATTGGAGAACACGTCAGCGGTCTGGGACATTCAACCTCGGATCTTCGGGTGACTGTCCTCCAAGATGGACTTCAGGACAGGCAACAATACAAAGTGGTTGAAGAGATGCTGAGATGTTTGGTACTCATGGGGATGGCCTCAACTAGGACCTTGGGTTCATGTCACACTACAGGTGACCCCACTGCACTACACACACTCCTACACACAAACACACACTCCTACAGACCCATACGCTCATGCAGACCCTCTCTTATACGCTCACACAAACATTGCCACACACATCCTCTCACAGACTTATACCCCTTCTACGCTCACACACTTATATGTTTGTGGGGTGAATTTGTACTTGCAGAATTACATTTTACTTTGCTCAAAAACTGCATGAATCCATGTAAGATTCTGTAAATCCGTTTTTTAGATTAGAATCAGTCTGACCAATGTGGCACAGACAGCCTCACACAGGGCAGCTCACATCTTAAATACATTATCTGGGCTGACAATGACACCAATTGTTAAAGTTCACTTGAGAACGTAACTTTAAAAATGTTCTGCAAGAACTGAAACCAACATGTTCATTCTAAAAGACGAGAGACTTAACAAACAATCCAGGTCTTTTTCAATGTATAATTTCAGATACATCATACTGCAAATCTTTGCTATAAATTCAATGTCCTACGATCTTATCCTCTACAACCACCTGATGAAGGAGCAGCGCTCAGAAAGCTAGTGCTTCCAAATGAACCTGTTTGGACTATGACCTGGTGTTGTGTGATTTGTACACTCCAGTCCAACACGGGTACCTCCAAATCTTGACTTAGAGACGGCCTCTTTGCAACTCTCTATGTAACTTGATGGACCTCTCAGCTCAGCAACATGACTCTCCTCTTTTGAATTGTATGCCATACGATGGTCATGCTCTTGTTTACAAGTCCAGGCTCCCTGCAGCCTAGCTGCCGCAACCTGCATATGTTGTCACCAAACGCAGCGTCCTTTGAAGCCGCCGCCCCGCCAGTGCTGCAGAATGCAAAAGGTGCCGGCCCTTCGCCTCGAGACAGCGGCCGTTAGGATTCGAGCGGCCGTGTTCTAAATCCGGCGCGTGACGGCGGCTGCTGGACCCTGATTGGTCTTCGCAGTTTCCCACGCGGATCGGCTCGCTCGGCACTCGATCCGTCCAGCCTAGGAGATGGGAAGAGTAATCGAGTCGAAGAACGGGTTCGGGCCTGTTTGTTTACGTTATCCGAATGTAAGTTTTGTAAGTGCGGGAAATACAATTCCTCTCGTCATAAACAGACACCTTTTGCTCAACCTGTTTAGTAAGGATACAGTATATGCTTTCATAAAGGGTCTTCCACAAGCATAAATACTCTTAATATTGTAATCAACAAAAAGTTATTATTACTGTGTGGGTGAGAATTTCTGTCTATCCTATCGTGTTCTTTATATGTTAAAAGATTACTAAGTATCACCAGGACATGTCCAGCGGCCTATGTGTTCCAGAATGTCTACAAATTTGGGATGCAGACTTTGCGCTGTTTTGGTCTTGGCTGAATAGAAATTTTTCTATCAAAGTGCTTTTCGAAGTAGTAGCACTATATCCTTTAAAAACTTTAAACACCCCCCCCCCCAAAAAAAATCCAACATTAACTTATCTCCCAACCCTCAAAAAATCTCTCGATGATTAATGGTTTTAGCTGGTAATAGAGACGTAGTTGTAGCCAAATGATTGGATCCTGGGCTTTTGGGATTCTGTTTGAACATGTCTCTGTTGACAAGATCCTGTGGATTGATGCTTTTTAGATGCCTATAATTGTTCGTCAATTAGGGGATGATGTGTACCCAATGTCCTGAGTTTCAACTAAAGGTAGTTTTATGATCAAACAAGCAATTCTGTACCCATTGACCTCTGAGCACTTGGACCAGGAAGCTTGCTGAAGTGAGAACGTGAGTGCAGGATTTGCTTTTTTTCTTCCTGCAGCAACTATACTTTGTAATTAGGATGCTGTGAATCAAATCACGTTAAAGCTGGATGGATAAATTTTCATCATTGTGTAGTGAGCTTGTCCCTGGCGTTAATGTCAATAAATACTATGCTTTGAATAAAGCTTCACCTTCTTTATAGCTCTTGTATGTTCCCCGCGAAGGCTGGCAGTTTCAAAGTTGAGAAGATAAGAGTTGGCAGTGACCATCTGGCCATGGTGACCAGTTAATTGAATTTAATATTGCAGAAATTTTGCCTGAAAGTTTGTGCAGTTGACTTCAGGAATGATACAAGTGCAGTATTTGTTTGATATCCTGCCCTTGAATCTGACTGATGTGATACATAAATTACTGGTCATATTTCTCTTATGCTCTAACGTGTCACTGGTACTCAGTCCAGGTCTTGCTGCAATACAGGAGTGTGGTGGTGACTGATGCTCTACAAACTTATGACAGCATTAGCTTTGCAAACTATTGGTCATTGTGTTGACATTTGAGTTGCCTCAAGGATCTTAGGAACAAAATTGCAGTAAGTTGGTAAAATTAGAGCTACAAGGTCTGAAGAAATTTGCAACACCTCCAACAAATCCTCATTGTGGTGTTTGAAGTTGACCTGAGAAATTGTGGAATTTTTGATGAGAACATTTATAGGAAGAATGGAACCTTTGGAGAGGGTGCAAAAGAGGTTTGTCAGGATGTTGCATGGATTGGAGTGTATTAGCTATGAGGAGAGATTGGACAAACTTGGATTTTTTTTTGCTAAAGCATCAGAGACTGAGGAGCAGACAGGCAGAAGTGTATAAACTTGAGAGGCATGGATAGTTGGAGTCTTTTTTTCGCAGGGTGGAAATGTCAAATACTAGGGGCATAGGTTTAAAGTGAGAGGGGGAAGGTTTAAAGGAGATGTGCGAGATAAGTTTTGTTACACAGAGGTTAGTGGGTGCCAGAAATGCACTGCTAGGCAGATGGTAGAAGCAGATACTATACCAATGTTTGAGGCATTTGGATGGACACACGAACAGGCAGGGAATAGAGGATACAGACCATGCGCAGCCATTGGGATTAGAATGGCATCATGGTCGGCACAGACCTAGTGGGCCCAAGAACCTGTTCCTGTGCTGTACTGTTCTATATTCTATAGGGGCCTTATTTAGGAGCAGAGCAACACAGAAAATAGGAGCAGGAGTAGACCTTTTGGCCCTTCAAGGGTTACCAATTTAACATGACAATGGGTGATCATCTAAAATAGTATGCTGGTCCTGCTTTCTCAGAATTGTTACAGCACAGATGGAGGCCATTAGGCCTGTTGTGATTGCATTGGTTTGGATATCTTGTGCCGGTCTCCTGCCTTTTCTCCATGTTCCTGCTTGTCATTTATATCCAAATAATCATCCAAAACTGTCTTGAATGGTACAATCTGCTTTCAGCACATTTCATGGCAGTAAATTCCATACTGGTTGCTCTGTGAAATATTTTTTCTCACATCACCCTTGCTTCCTTTGCGCATCACCTTAGATCTATGTCCCCTTGTTCTTTTTTCTTTTGAGTGGAAACAGCTTCTTCCTATCTACTCTGTTCAGTGTGTTCACGATTTGAAAAAGTTTTATCAAATCCCCTCTCAGCCTTCTCTTGAAGGAGAACAGCCTCAGTTTCTTAAATCTATCCTCAACTGAAGTTTTTCATTCCTGGAACAATTCTTGTAAATTGCTTCTGCACTCTATAATGTATTCTCATCTTTCATACAATGTGGCAGGGGACGAAACGTTTGCAACAAAAACTTCCAGCTCAGCGAACAGAACCACAGCAATGTGGCATTTACAATTATACACAATACACTAGCTGAAGTCTAACAAATGTCTCATACAAGTTCAACATCACTACCTTGCCCCAATTGATACAGCCAAAAACATGATGCTTTATTAACTGCTCTTCCCAACTGTCCTGCAACTTTCAGTGAACTGTGCACACATACATTGGTCCTTTTGCTCTCCTCAACTCATTATAGAGTTTTGCCCCCTATTTTGTGTTGTCTTTCAATGTTCATCCTATCAAAATGCATCACATCTCCTCTTTAAACATCAGCTATCAGAGATTGCAACACAGAAATGTGCTAAAATCAGGAAAATGCTGAGTTTTCTCATGTGACCACACCTCATACCATGTGCTACTTACCCAAAATCTTGAAACCTATATTGCTTAGTGCCTGTGCCATCATTTAATGAGAACAGCTTTTCTTTATATATCTTACCTAAACTTGTTGTAACGTTGTACACTTCTATCAAAGCTGACTTGCTATCAAGTGAACAACCGAAGCTACTCCAACCTAATCGTGTAACTAAAATTCTTCGAACTGATCCTTGGAACCATTCTGTTAAATCTCCTCTATGCTTTGACAAGGACTCTAGCCATCTTACTGAAGTGTGATGACCAGAACTAGATGCACCATTCTTGCTGTGGCCTAACTAGAGCCTATCAAGGTTCAACATAACTTCCCTGCTTTTATTGGTCAAAAATCTTCAATAAGAATCAGAAATGTGATAAGTAAGGTGCAAAGCTGAGAATGAAACTCAAAATGAGATAAAATAGAGTGTTGTAAATCACAAATCTCCAGCAATCTCTTGCAAGTAAATTTGGTATGTTAGAGGAATGAGAGTTAAGGAAAAAAAGGAATTGCCTGATGAAGGAGCAGAGCTCCGAAAGCTAGTGCTTCCAATTAAACCTGTTGGACTATAACCTGGTGTTGTGTGATTATTAACTTTGTCCACCCCAATCCAACACCGGCATCTCCAAATTAAAGAGCCAAGGTCTTTTCCCCAGGATAGGGGCATCCAAAACTTGAGGGAATAGTTTTGAGGTGAGAGGGGAAAGATTGAAGAGACTTAAAGGGCAACATTTTCACAGAGGGTAGTTGAACAAAGTGCCAGATGAAGTGGTAGAGGTGGATCCAAATACAACATTTAAAAGACATTTGAGCAGATACATGGATGGGAATTGTTTAGAGGGATGTGGACCAAACACCGTAAAATGGGACTGTTCAGTTTAGAAAACTTCGTTGGCATGGATGTATTGGGCTGCATGACTCTATAACATTTTCTGTGGAAATGCTTTTGTTGTATTGCTTTTGTTTCTTTTGCCTATCACTTTAAGTCAATGCTCTCTCATTCTTGACCTGTTCATGAGTGGGCTAGGTTCTCCAAGTCAACTTTGTCCATACCCCTTGTGATTTTTGTCACCGTCAATCTTGGCCTTCTCCATGGAAATCAATCCCCTCTTCTCCAATCTATAATCACAATGGAAATTTCCAAACGTTTAAACATTTGAATGTCTTTTACTCATACTATCGCCATACCACTTCATGTCATTGGTAATCAGAAATCCATCAAACTTTACTCTAATTACACTTAAAATCTGAGCTTCCATAGCTGTTTGGGGTAGAAAATTTAATAGATTCATGACACTCTGATTAAAATAATTTCTTCTCATTTTTCCTAAATGAGAATATCTTTAAATTGTGCCCCCTGATTTTAGACTTCCGCATTTGTAATTGGATTTACTCTGTCTATCCTTTTAAGTATTTTGCAATTATCAATGAGATCACCTCTCACTCATTGAAAGTCTAGAGAATACAGGCTCAGTTTGCCCATTCTCTCTTTGTCGGACAGTTTTGCCATCCTCGGAGAAGTCTGGTGAATCCTCGTTGCATTCCCTCTATAGCAGTAATATTTTTGCTAAGATAAGAAAACTAAAACTGCACAAAGTATTCCAGGTACAATCTAGGAGATAGTGAGGACTGCAGATGCTGGAGAATCAGAGTGGATGAAGAATGCAGCTGGAAAAAGCACAGCAGGTCAAGCAGCATCAGAGGAGAAGGGGAGTCGTGTCTTGAAAGGTTCTGACCTGAAATATTGACTCTGCTTCTCCACAGGTGCAATCTAATCAAGCTCCTGTATAATTGAAGCAAGTCTTCACTAGTCCTGTACTCAAATCCTTTTGCAATAAAAAGTTCATATTCCTGTAGTCTTACATCACCTTTGTGTTAGACTTCATTAGCTGTAAAGATTAATTTGTTGAAGTGCAGTACCCTGGCAGAATCTCACTTGATGCATTGCACTAGGTAGTGACATCTTGGCTATGATACTAGTGTAATTTCTCAGTTGGAAGATTGTGGTTTTAAGCTCTCTTCCATGACATAGTACATAATGTAGATGGCCAATCCAGTGCAGTACTATGCAGTTTTAAATTGTGGTCACATCTGCTTCTACAGGTGGCTGTAAAACTTAAGATCACAAGAGCTGGTGAGTTCTTTTTGGGTCCTGCCAATATTAGTCCTTCAAACAACGTTATTTTAAAAATCGTTGTCTATCTCATGATTTGTAAATACTGTTGTGTGCAAATTGTATGCCAAGTTTCCCTAAATTATAATTGTCGTTATACTGCAAAAGTACTTACTTGATCACAAAGAACTTTGGGACATGTTGGGATCATGACATAGAAGTTTTGTTATTCTTCAATTGGTTTGAGTGCAGGGGCCATTCCTTTGTGTGAAGTTCACAGTAAATTACCCTTTTTTTGCCTGGGGCACTGGAAAAGCCATAAAGGAAGCTTATGTGTATGTAGGAGCTAAAACCCTTTTCATTGTACCACTCCTTTAGATGGTTATTAGTTAGGAGAGCAAATTAAAATGGTCCCTTGGATTTGTGGGCTTCCATTTCATTTGTAAATGTGTTCCATAAGAGAGGACTTTTAGAAGAGATGTAAAAGAATGTAAATGTTTGAAGAGATTTCATGAATGTATGTAATGATAGATTTTGTACAATTATATTTTTTCTCATGTTATTTGTCTGCAAATGCCTAAAGGTCTGTCCAAGTCAAAGTAGACTTAATTATGAATTGTAGTTTTCTTAAGATATTATCCATATTACATTTTTTTATTTCTTCTTGTCTTCCCAAGCTACAAGCAATCCGAGGCAGGTAGTTGAAACTTACTAGGTTTCTATCAGTGCTTTTACGAACCTACTCACCAAAAGGAATTTGGAATGACTCGATTGCACTCTGTATCCCCACCTGTGAGCACAGCACCCCACCCCATCTGAAACTCTCTTCACCTAGTGAAGCTGCATTCGGGAGTCTCATTAGACTCCGGAATCAAATCTGCAATTAAGTAGCAGATAGCTTTTTTTCACCTCCAAGTTTACAGTTTCATCATGAACTAAAAATAAGAGCACTGATGAGATTAACGAGTATTTACTTCTGTTATTTTGGATCTTTCCAGGTCGTCTTTGTCACTCTGTGTAGCACTGCACTGAGAGTCTTGTCATGGTGGATGTTGGGAAGTGGCCGTTATTTGCCTTGCTTCCACCACAAGACCTCCGCTCAATTCGTCTGGCCTGTGTCTTTGGCACGTCTGGTAATGAGACCTTGTATGTTACAGAAAATGATGAGGTAATATCCTTTCTCTAGCCATCTCAAGTCACACATCCTGATTCATAATTATTGACTCAAAATTGATATGAAAAGATGTTTCCTTTGAAGTAAGCAAACTTTTTAAACTGACTCCTAATGAACCAGCATACTCTATAAACCGGCAAAAATTATATAATTGAAATACCGTATTCTTGTAATCTCTGATGTCTGAGTAGTCAGTTGAGAGTGCGAATGAGAAGGCTGTCTGCCGGTAAGTTTTGTTTAAGGCAAAGTTTCATTATTATTTACTTTACTTAAGCATAAATTACTTAACAGTGATCTATATCCCCTGCATTATCTTTCTACTACTTAATGTGTGTTTTTACATTGATTATGTGGACCTCTTGATTATTTGATCAACTGGTGCATTCCTGGTTCATTCGTACCAGTTAATAAAAAGTTTGCAGTAATGCTGTGACTATAAAATGGAAATGCTTCCTTCATGTTGAACTTCAAAATTTAAAAAATACTTTTTTCAATTGCTGATGTACTACTTCCTGGTTTGCTTTAAGTTTGAATCTCCCTGAACTGGCTCTGAAAAGAACTCATTGACCAGAAACATTAAACCTCGCATTTCTCTCTTCACGGATGTTGCCTGATCCAGCCAATGTTTCCAACATATTTTTCTTTTATTCCAGACATTGGCTATTTTGTTTTGTTTTTACATTTTCCATTCTCTGTTTTCCTTTAGCAGTATGTAGTATGAATGACGCAGTAGTAGGTGTAATGCGTGGTCTAGAAAGCCAGCAAAGCTACTGCTTTTGTTTGTTGTTAAACAGCCGATATTCAATGGTACCTAATGGTTTAATTGTTATTGAAGTCTCATTGCTTTCAACAGAGTGAGATTAAGAATTCTGTATCCAACAAAGGAGGACAAATTTCTTTCTACGATCTGTCCTATCTTATTCTGTCTTAAACTATTTTATCCATCAAAATGTTTGAAAATATTATGTTACTATATGGATGAAAATATTAATTGGACATGGTGGTGTGCCAGGTGCAGAGATCTGTGGGATGTCATTTGTTGAGAAATGATGTGTTCAATCTGTTCCTGAGAAATAAGTTAAAACGTTAAGCATTACAAAACTGGCTAAAAAGTTTAGATTTGACTTCAGTCTTGTTTCTATAACAGGTGTTTGCCTTTGGTACTAACTGCAGTGGCTGTTTAGGAACTGGAGATATTCAGAGCACAATTGAGCCCAGGAAAATAAACATTCTGTGTGGTAAGAAGATCACTCATCTAAGTTATGGGAGTGGACCCCATGTGGTGCTTACAACTTCAGGTAATACATTTTGATAAACAAAGAAAGTATGAATAATACCTGGACTGCTCAGCTGTATTGTTTTGACAAATGCTCTGAGAAAGCTGCTGCCAGCTGGAGAATTCCTTTAGTTTCAGCATTTTAATTTAAGTTTCAGGTAAGTAACTCCAGCTAATTCTACTTGGAACTTGGAGGAACTTGTAATGATTGTAACTTCAGTAAATCATTGTTAGATCTTCAGCTGTTTTACTTAATCTAAGTGAATATTTAAATTTCAATTAGGCCTTTTGCCTAACAGGAAATCATTGTGTTTTAACCTACAATGAATAAATGTTTCTGTTTGATCATTGATTTTACAACATCAACCTCAAACTTGGTGTTTAGTGAAATTGAATGCTAAAGCATTTGACCATATAATAAGGCTTGAGTCATTTCATAATATATGCTTATTAATCTCTCGTGTGTATTAATCTTTATATCTTCTGGTTTCTAATCTTCTAAGTTGTGACTTGCTTAATTCATTATAAAATAAGGTTTCATGATGGAGAGCAATAGTCACTGGGGACTCGATAGTTAGGGGGACAGATAGGAGATTCTGTGGGAACGAGAGAGACTCATGGTTGGTGTGTTGCCTCCCGGGTGCCAGGGTCTGTAATGTCTCTGATCGTGTTTTTGGGATCCTTCGCGAGGAGGGAGAGCAGCCCCAAGTCATGGTCCACATTGGCACCAATGACATAGGTCGGAAGAGAGATGGGGACTTGAGGCAGAAATTCAGGGAGCTAGGATGGAAGCTTAGAGCTAGGACAAACAGTTGTTTTCTCTGGTTTGCTGCCCGTGCCATGTGCCAGTGAGGTGAGGAATAGGGAGAGAAAGGAGTTGAACACGTGGCTACAAGGATGGTGCAGGAGGGAGGGTTTCGCGTTTTTGGATAATTGGAGCTCTTTCTGGGGTAGGTGGGACTTCTACAAGCAGGATGGTCTTCGTCTAAACCAGAGGGGTACCAATATCCTGGGTGGGAAATTCGCTAAAGCTATTGAGGTGGATGGGAGATGGGAACCAAAATTGTAGGATAGATACAGAAGAGGATAAGAGTAGGGAGTTCCCATACTGGCAACTGAGAACCTGGTTTGAAGTGTGAGTACTTCAACGTGAGGAGCATCCGAAATAAAGTGCGTGAACTGGCAGCGTGAGTTGGGTTACAAGGAAGTCAGGAAAGACCTAAAGAGAGAGCTCAGAAGAGCCAGGAGGATTCATGAGAAGTTGTTGGTGGATAGGATAAGGGTTAAGACAGATGTCAGAGGTAGGTATAAGACAGATGTCAGAGGTAGTTTCTTTACTCAGAGAGTAGTAAGGGTATGGAATGCTTTGCCTGCAACGGTAGTAGATTCGCCAACTTTAAGTGCATTAAGTCGTCATTGGACGGGCAAATGGACGTACATGAAATAGTGTAAGTGGGATGGGCTTCAGATTAGTATGACAGGGCCTGTACTGCGCTGTAATGTTCTATGTTCTATGGCATTATTTTATACGTAACCTTAAACATTTGGGCAGTCATTATGCCTAAAATGAACACAGGTGTTATGCAGCCAAACTGTTTTCCTGAAGAAGGGCTTATGCCCGAAACGTCGATTCTCCTGCTTCTTGGATGCTGCCTGACCTGCTGCGCTTTTCCAGCAACACATTTTTCAGCTCTGATCTCCAGCATCTGCAGTCCTCACTTTCTCCTAGTTGATTTTAACCTACTGCGAATCCTCTTGCAAGGATGCCTTCCTTGAAGAAGCTCTCTTCCTCCCTCTACAAGGATTTCAGTGAGTCCCTCTCTCACTTCACCCCCCCAGGTCATCTCCTCCGCCTTGAAGCTCTTCAGCCATTTTCCTGAAGAAGGGCTTATGCCCGAAATATCGATTCTCCTGCTCCTTGGATGCTGCCTGAACTGCTGCGCTTTTCCAGCAACACATTTTTCAGCTCTGATCTCCAGCATCTGCAGTCCTCACTTTCTCCTGTTCTGTGAGAATTATTTACTCAGATTCTTGGTGGCTGTTGGGTGCAGTATTTGACCAAAAATCCTGAGTTAGGGATGGGGAATGCAGTTTTAGCCAGAACCATGACTATTACTATAACGTTTGATTACATAATTCCAACTGGACTAGGGTAGGGCTTCAAGGTAAGGTTTACAGCAGTTAAATAATCTGCAATTCTTCCTATGAAAGCTCTAGTGACGGACTTGGACCTAAGAGTGGCCAGTACACGGAGAACTGCACTTTAGTGAGTTAGTGCCTTCAAAAGCAGGATAGGAGATTTTAAAGAAGCAAATAGAAATTGGTACATTGAAAAAAATACTAATTTGGGCAACATAGTACAGGGTTCCTCAAACTACAAACGCAATACCATAATGGGGTATAATTTTAACGGCCCGACATATAAACATTTTCTGTACTTACAAATGGCTGTTTTAAATTGTACTACGTTGTGTTTGACTTGCAGATGAATTGACTTGTGAGCGAACCTTGTTCACAACCCAGTAACTGTACTTTGTGCAACTTTAACCTTTTTAATATATTGATGATATTACTCGTCCTTAATGTATTCACTGAAATATCTGGTGAAGTTATAAGGATGTTTTCTTCAGACTTCTTCAAAAACAGTTTGCGCAAATTATTAAACATTTCTGTATTGTCAAATGGGTAAATGGGTTCAAGATTGGCAGATGGAGTTTAATTTTAATAAATGAGATGCTACATTTTGGTGCGGTAAATCAGGGCAGGACGTGTTAATTTAATGGTAAGGTCCTGAAGTGTTGCCGAACAAACAGACTTTGGGGTGCAGGTTCATAGTTCTTTGAAAGTGGAGTTACAGGTAGACAGTGAAGAAGGCGTTTGATGTGCTTGCCTTTATTGATCAGTGCATTGGGTGTACAAGTTGGGAGTCATGTCGTGGTGATACAGGATATTGATTACGACATTCCACTTTTGGAATACTGTATTCAATTCTGGTCTCCCTGTAATAGAAAAAATGCTGTGAAACTTGAAAGGGTTCAGAAAAGATTTACAAGGATGTTGCCAAGTTTGGAGGGTTTGTGGTGTAGGGAGAGGCTGAATAGGTTTTCTCTGGAATGTCGATGGCTGAGGGGTGACCTTACAAAAGTTTATAAAATCATGAGGGGCAATGGATAGGGTGAATAATCAGATCTTTTCCCCAGGGTAGGAGAGTCCAAAACTAGAGGGCATAGGTTTTAGGGGTGAGGGGAAAAATTTTAAAGCGACCTAAGGGGCAACTGCCAGAGGAAGTAGTGGAGGCTAGTACAATTACAACATTTAAAAGACATCTGGATGAGTATATGAATAGAAATGGTTTAGAGGGATACGGGCCAAACGCTGGCAAATGGGACTAGATACATTTAGAATATTTGGTTAGCGTGAATGAGTTGGACTGAAGGGTCTGTTTCTGTGTTGTACATCTGACTCTTTTTTGTTTTTAGAAACTTATTAGACTGCTGGAGAAACACAGGTCTGACAGCATCTGTTGAGACAAAAACAGAATTAACTTTTCGAGTCCAATGATTCTTTGTCAGAACTTAAAAAAAAATTCTTCTTGGTTTGCAGATGGAGAAGTTTATGCCTGGGGCAATAATGGTTACAGTCAGCTAGGAAATGGGACAACAACTCAAGGTTTATCTCCTTGTCAGATTTCCACAAATTTGCTCCACAAGAAAGTAATCGAGGTGGCATGTGGATCCCATCATTCTATGATTCTGACATCTGATGGAGAAGTGAGTAAAATCTTTGTATGGAGAAAAGCGATGTTCATTTCAAAAAAATACTTTCTGTACCATAATTCTTCAAACATCCCTGTTTTAGGAGTTTGTAAGAAAGTGAATTAGCTATGACGGCATTCCTTTGGATGGATTGTTGAAATTGCTATCACTATAGACTCTTCCAAATTGCAGACGAATACATCCAAATATGAATCGAAAGTTGGAAGGAAATGGGTGTTGGTGCGTGTGTAAATCAGCAAGCCTTGTTTAACTGGTACTTTGTTTTGAAGGTCAGCAGTCTTGGGCTGCTCTGTGGCCTTCCTTACAAACCTCTGGAGATCTATACTGTTTTGTGTCTCAGCGTTGCAGCCATGTCTGTAGCTATGCAGGCCTGAAGCTCTAAAGGTTCCTCCTTGAACCTTTGATTTTCTACCTCTCTTCCTATAAGAAATACTTTAAGAATCATCCTTCTGATCATATCTCTAGCCACCGCTCCTTATATAGTTTTTTCTATTTTGGCTTAGTACCATTTTTATGACTAATAGTGCTTCTCTGTTATTTTGTAACATTAGAAGCATTATTTAAATTCACAATGCAGTTGTGCAAGATCTGACCTGCATTTACTTTTTCCTAGCGCGATTGTCCTGGGATTTGGAGGTCAGTACCAAATCCAGCTTCCACTTTAGTGTACACTGATTATTTACAGATCTCTTCCCAGTGGAGGCCAGTTTAAAAGAAAAATGCTCACTCAATTTTCAATCCTTGACATTCTTTAGCTATGTCACCTTTTCACTTTTTGATTAGTTGACAGAATGGTTTTTATTCAGTTCTTCTTGCCTCGTTGCCCTCCTCTATTTTTGCTACAAGATGTATGGTTTGAGGTGTACAAAACTGCCCAGCTGGGTGTTGAAACATCAGTTAAGCCAGAAACTATCTAAAATATTTCTGTGTGACAATTATTCACTGTTCACTGGTTTTATTAGGCTCATAATTTATCAACATTGTAGCTTTTAAATTATATTTAGTACAGATTTGAAAGTTGTTAATATTTTTATTGTTATGCAAAACTGTTTGAATATATATTCCATTTTGTTTCCTGTTTATACTTGTTCTTAAAAAAATCTTTTTCTCTGATTGGTGGGGAAGCAGAATTAATATTGTATTAAAGTGCAGAATCACTTGCTGTAAAAAGGTTTGTGATCCCATACTTCTGTTCTGCATTCAGGAACTAATACTAATGTTTTCTTATGTTGCTGATACAGTAAGATTTTGGTTCTGGCTTTTCCATTTGAGATATAGCATATCTTTGTTGTGTAGGAAGTGCTTCAGTGGGGGGAGGGGGAGGGGGGGGGTGCAAGATGGTGGCGGCCTGAAAAGTCTGCTGTGTTGGGCTTTGTGCCATAGATACCCGGCTTATCTGGCTAGGAAGAAAAGTGCTCCGCAGTCCATTGTATCTATTATGGAGAGAGCTGGTATTAATGCTGGATTTCAGGAATTCTGTGCAGTGTTATTCTGTCGGAGGGCTGTGGGGTGCAGTAGCGAGAATGGAACCCTTTTTTGAAAACCTGGACCTCCCCGGTATAAACACAGAGCAGGCCTCTCTTTTAAATGCATCCCTTACAATACAAGAGATGCAGGAGGTGGTATGGCAGTTCCAGAGTGGCAAAGCACCTGGCCCAGACAGGTTTCCAAGTGAGTTTTACAAGGTGTTTATACATATGTTGGCTGAGCCACTTCAGGGCATCTATAGTCACTCGTCTAGCCAGGACTGCCTTCCGCCCTTCTTTAGGGAGGCCATTATCTCCCTCGTTTTAAAGAAAGGAAAAGACCCCGAGGATTGTGCCTCGTACAGACCTATCTCGTTATTGAATGTAGACCAAAATTTTATCCAAGGTCCTGGCCCCGAGGCTGGAAAAGGTACTGCCTGTTATTATCAAAGAAGATCCGATGGGTTTCATTAAGGGCCATGGCTCCTCTAATAATATCAGGACGGTACTGAATATAGTGAAAGTATGTCAGCAGAAATTGATTCTGGGCTTGGTGGTCACCCTGGATGCCGAAAAGGCTTTTGATTGAGTGGAGTGGTCATATCTCTTTGGTATTCTAGATTGTTTTGGTCTTGGTGGGGCTTTCACTCAGTGGGTGGCTGTGCTAATATAATGGCCCCAAGGCGGGGGTCATCACGAACTGTGTAAAATTGCATAATTTTAGTATTGGGAGAGGCAGCCGACGAGAAAGAGATGTCCTCTTTCGCCGCTATTTACTTTGGTAATTGAGCCGCTGGCAGAGGCCATCTGGAAGGTCCCTGAAATAGCGGCACCAAAAGTAAGAATTGAGGAGCACAAAATTACTCTTTTTATGCGGATGATCTCCTTCTGTTTCTGGTTAACCCGGAAAAGCCTATACCCCGGCTAGCACAAAAATTTAAATTATTCAACAGTTTTTTGGGGTACAGCGTAAGTTTCACAAAGTTGGAAGTCATGCCTGTGGGAGGATTGGTAGAAGTGCCTGAGTTGGAGAATGGAACGCAGTTTCTTTTTCGGTGGTCACAAAAAGATTTTCTCTACCTGGGAATTTTATTACCCCCCCTTCCATCAGTTGTGTAGAGCTAACTTTGTGCAACTGTTGGAAAGGATATAGGAGCAGTGGGAGGGGCTACCAATATTGTTGCTAGAACACATAGCCCTGATTAAAATGCATGTTATTACACCCTACAAGGGCGCTCCCGTTTTTGCTGCCCAGGCAGGTGCTGCGGAGCTTTACTGGCTGGTTTGGGTTCTTTTATTTCGTGCTGTAGGCATCCCTAATTAAATTGACTAAGCTGCAACTTCTGCAGGGTATTGGTGGGGGTGGTGGTGGGTGGATCTTCCAGATCTGAAGAGATACCAAATAGGCGCCCTATTGTCACATGTGGGTGACTGGGCGCATAAGGATTCACTGTCGATATAGCTTGATGTTGAGGCCTCACAGGCAAGGTGTCCTCTCGTTAATTTATTGTTTATGCATAAGATGAGATCCGTGGCTGAGCATTGTGAGAGCCGACCTATCTTAAATACTGTGAAAGCATGGAGAAAAATGTGGCAGGGTGAGGGCAACTTTCTTAAGACCTCGCTGTTCACCCCATTAGTGGGAGCCTCAGGATTTAGGCCGGGGTCAATGGACTCCAGCTTCAAAGCATGGGAGGGTAAGGCATGGGAGATTTATTTGAGAGACAGCTCTTGATTCTTTTAACCAGTTAAGTCAGAAATACGGGATACCTAGTAGGGACCTCTTCCGATATTTTCAGGTTAGGGATTATATACAGAAAAAAAACATGTTCTTGGTTCAGCCCTACAAGTCAGACATAGAGAGAAGAGTGCTCCGCTGTGGGAGTACTCTTCGGTTAGTACCATATATCTTTTGCAGAGAGGGAGTGCCTTGGGGGATATAGAGAGGCTCCATGGGATCTGGAATCAGGAGCTAGGAGAAGAAATCTCATCGGAAACATGGGAGGAGGTATGGGAGAATGTGAAGAAAATTTCAATACGCAATAACGCACAAGCGATGCAATTGAAGATCCTTCACAGGGCCCATATGGCGCCAGAAAGGTTAGCAAAGTTTAAGAAAGGATCCTCCCCAGGATGTCCAAAATGTAAAATTAGTACAGGCACCCTTATATCTTGCTTTTGATCCTGCCACAAGATTCGTGGATATTGGAGTGCCAGCATGAATGAGCTGGAGAGGATCCTGGGAATTGAAGTTAAGGCGGACCTGGTATCCCTTTTGGGTCTGCCGAACCATGCTCTCTAGGTGAACACGGGAAGAGGTTATTTAATATTCTTACACACTGTGCCAGGAAGAACGTCCTAGTGCACTGGATATCAGAAAAAAACCCAGGTCTTATGGGGTGGCATAGACTTGTGATGGAGCATGTCCCCCAAAACTATCTTACAAATGTGGTACACCATAGAACAGAGCAATTTTATAAGATGTGGCAGCCCTTTCTAAATTACATTAATATGGATTTATCTGCGATACTAATTAGGGCCTTTATACAGCCCTAAGGGCCAAATTTGGTGGTCTGGGGACTCCAGGGAGAGGAGGGTTAGTAAATACGTGTATAATAACTGTTGCTCTCGTGGATGGGAGCTTTGGTGGAGGTGCAGTGAGTGGAGTAATGTAATCTAATCTAATTTAATTTAATAGTAATTTAATTTCATTTCATTTTATTTAATTTTTTCTTAACTTAACTTGGGTTAAGTAAGAAGGAGATGATGGTTCTCTGTAGAGTAGTCAGTAGTTTATTGTTAATACTGTTGTAATATAATTTATATTATCTCTATTCTACTGTATCTTTGTATTTTTACAACTTTTTTGTAAAAGAGTAAACATAATACAAATAAATAATTTTAAAAGTGCTTCACTAGCTTGTATTGGTGCACTGAAATAATGGCCTGTATATGTGGTCAGAGTAAAATTGGTGGCATTGGCCATCATTGTCACCTGTCAGTCTAAGCAGTTTAGGAATCTCTCATCAGGCAGTCCCTGTGTGGAACTCCACTTGCTGCAAGTGGGAAATCACAGGCCTGTGACCTCTTGTTTTCAGTGTGATGTAATGGGATGGGCTGCTGCTATTCCATAGAAACACAGAAAATAGGAGCAGGAGTAGGTAATTCATCCCTTCAAGCCTGTTCCGCAATTCAATATGATCATCTAACTCCACACCTATTCCTGCTTTCCCACATATCCTTTGATCCCTTCAGCTCCAAGAACTATATTTAACTATTTTTAAACGTTCAGTTGTTTGGCCTCAACTGGCCAATGGCCAACCCCCAATCTTTAGACTGTCACTCCAGGTTCTGGACATCTTGGTCTTTGGGTACAATCTTCCTACATTTACCTTGTCTAATCCTTTTAGAATGTTATATGTTTTCTTGAGATTTCCTCCTCATTCTTCTAAACTCCAGTGAGTTTAACAATCTAATCTCTCTTCATATATCAGTCCTGCCATTCCAGCAATCAGTCTAGTGAACCTTCCTTGCGCTCACTCGACAGTCAGAACATTCTTCCTTAGATAAGGAGGCCAAAAGTGCACAAGTGTGGTCTCACCAATGACGTGTGCAATTGCAACAAGACATGTCAGCAGCTGTAATTGAATATTTCCACTATGATAACCAATGTACCATTTACTTTCACTGCCTGCTGCACTTGCATATTTCCTGTCTGCCAACCAGTTCTCTATACATGTCAGTAAACTACTGCCAATCCCATGTACTTTAATTTTACATGTCAATCTCTTATGTGGGACCTTATTGAAAGCCTTCTGAAAATCCATTAAACCACATCCACTCTCCCCTTTATCAACTCTACTAGTTTCATCTTCGAAAAATTCCATTAGATTTGTAATGCATGATTTCCCTTTCGTAAATCCATCCTGCCTCTGACAGTTGCTAGCACTGTTTTCCAATTGCTTTGCTGTAAAGTCTTTCGTAATAAATTCCATGATACCGATATCAGGCAAACTGGTCTGTAGTTCCTGGTGTCTCTTTACCTCCTTTCTTTATATAGTAGGATTACAATAGCTACTTTCCAATCTTTTGGATCTGTTCCAGAATCTATAGAATCTTGAAATATGACCACCAATGCATATACAATTTATTTGCTTAAGTACTCTGGTATGTAGATCATTGGCCCTGGGATTTGTTGGCCTTTAATACCATCAATTTTCCCAACACAATTTCCCTATTAACATGGATTTCCTTTAGTTGCTTTCTTTCACTAGACCCTGTGTTGCCCAATATTTTTGTCTTGTTATTCCCAGAAAGTGTTGCCAAATGCTGGGACGACTCAAACAGGGTATTGGATCTATCATCACCAGAAGGAGAATTGTAATTTTATGTTTTGTTTTCAGAAAATTGGTGAGCAGACAGAGTTTAAATCATCTTCTGATAAAAGATATTAATGTCCTTTGTTGTATGGGACATTTTTCTTTTGTTACAAGTGAAGCAATGTCTAATTCATATTTTGACTCAATTGCAAAGACTAACAAAATTCTATTTTCTTTATATGTTGTGGTAGGTGAGCTGAGATTTTAGCACATCTCTATATAGTTTCACTATGTAGTTTCGTACTTGTTAATAGATGGACTTTGCTGTTTGCTTTTGGGTTATGAGCATCACTAGTAAGGCCAGAATTTATTGTCATCTCCTATTACTCTTCAGAAGCAAACTTAGTAAACCACCTTCCTAAATTGCTATAGTTCATGTGGATACCCCCATGCTGTTAAGGAAGTCGTTCCAGGATGTTGACCTAATTGTTGTGAAGAAATGGTGAGAGTTTTAAATCAGGGTGATCTGTGACATGCTGGGGCAGATGGTGGTGTACCCATGTGTCTGTTGCTGCTTTTCTTTTAGTTGGTAGAGGGCATGGGTTTGGAAGGTACTATTGAAGAGCCTTGGCAAGTTGCTGCAGTGCATCTTGTAAATGGTGCACAATGGTGGTGGGGGGAGTGAATGTTGAAGATGGAGAATCAATGGGATGCCAGTTAAGTGGGCTTGTTTGAGCTTGGTGCTGTTGAGCTTCTCAAGTGTTGGAGATGTGTTAATCTTGGCAACTGGAGATAGTCAATTATATGTTGACTGTGTTGTAGATGGCAATACAAATTTATTAAGATGAATATATCAGAATGTTAACAAATACATTGCCAATGATACACATCTAAACAGTTATTTTTCTTTTTTCATTCTTTGAATGTAGAACAATGTATGAATGCATTTTACAAATATGTAATAACAAATAGACATGGAGCTAAAGGACGGAAGATTTTTAAAAAAAGGGGATTTAGAGGGCTATGTGAATTAAAGTGTTTAGGGACAGAATTACATGTTTGGCCCAAGCAGTATAAAGTTCAGATACACAGGGAGGAAAGATATTTTGGAAGTTGACGTCAGGAATGAAATATGAGGTTTGTACGACTGTTACAGATGTATAAACGTTTGGTCTGTGTGCTTGTATATTGAATTAAAACTGAAAATAGTAAAAGGCAAATCAGTTATTTGTGTACTATCTTGCAAGCGTTTATTGGGCCAAACCCCTAAGAAAGGAGTTTCAACCTTGCATGCCTTTTGATTTAGAGCTTCTTTTGTACAAAATCCTTGCCTTCTGTCCTTAGTCCTTTAGTATTTAAATGGAGAATCATTCCCTATTGATCTTGTATACAAGATCTTGTTAAGAAACCTTTTTTGCTGATGGATTTCATATTTTTAATAGGTTTATGCATGGGGCTATAATAACTGTGGACAAGTTGGATCAGGATCTACTTCTAATCAGCCAACACCACGAAGAGTGACCAGTTGCCTACAAAATAAAGTAGTTGCAACTATTGCCTGTGGTCAGTCATCTTCTATGGCAGTGCTGGATAATGGAGAGGTGAGTGGTGTCATATGGTTAATGAGTAAATTTGTTATTTAATCTTTATACTTTAAAAGGTTAACATAGTCATCATTAATGTGTTAGTAGGGCTAATGTTACAGAATTTCTTTATTCTTGCCAGGCATCGTTTCCAAGGAGTGTCTGTTCTCTGGCTGAGATCACCATGATGCAATGTTTCTTGTCCATGATGCTAGGGGCTAAACATCATGGCTAAACATTGTGCAAGGCTGTGCAATTGGGTGGCTGGTGTGATGGGAATTGAATGGTGCTGTGCAACTCATTGAGTCTTCCTTAATGTTGAGTACACCTTCAATCCAGGAATATTTAATATGCAGTCCTACCTTTTTGGTTTTTAAGACAGATCTTTGTTATAGCCACAGATTGTGATGTGGTGGCAGTTTGCACCTGAAGCTCATCCATTTTTTTACCACACTTTGTGTGTTCATATATGTGTGCAGTAAACTTCAGATATTGTTGCATTATGCCTCAGTTTGATCTCATCTAACATAGCATTAATTGATACTGTACTGCTGTCTGCTTCTCCCAACTGTAAAAAGTTAAATAACAGCTAAATAATATGGATGCTGGAGACCTGAAATAAAAATGCGAATGCTGGTGGATCTCAGCAGATCTGATAGCACCTGTGGCGAAAGCAACAGAGATAATGTCTTGAATCTGATATGACTCTTTTTCAGAACTGTGCAGGGTTAGAAAATGGTTATCCTGTTGACAGAGATGGGGTGGATCGAGTGGGATAGGTGGCAAGGATGCCTTGAGCAATAGACAGAGAGCATGTAAAGGAGATGTAGATATATAACGTAGGAGTAAAAAGAAGAAAAATGGGTCTGCTATGCTTAGTGTAAATCTAACAAGACATGGCTGAGACTGAGGGTGTTGTTATCAAAATGGCCACACACTGAAGAGTTGAACTCAATAACTTGTTGACTCTTAGAAGGTGGAAAGTGTCTGTGTGAAAAATTACGTACTGTTTCTGCAGCTTGTAGCGCGTTTCATTTGAAGGTTAATTTGGGCTGTGATCGAGATAGGGGGGAGCCATCAAGCCTTGACAAACTCAACATGTCTGTTCTCTGCCGCACAGCCGACTTTCAGCATAGAGAAAACCAGTTTATTTTTCATTCAACAATTGCTCTAAGCTGTAAATTGGAATTAATAAGTCAGAGGTGTTTTATGAGTGTGAACCAGTCACCCTGTGCTTCCTGCAAACCAATGCAAACATCCTGTGAAGCAGTGTCCTAATCAGCACAAGATAGGAAGGGGTTTTATCTGAAAGGAAGATAACCACTTTTTCTTCAAAGGAACCATCCAAGCCTTCAACTATTGGGGCATACAGAGGCTATTTAAACACTCTTGCTGGAGAAAGAATTAGTTTCCCTCCCAGAGAGTTCATTGAAAGCCAAAATGTTAGTAAATGGGATAGGTGGAAAAGCATTGTACAAAATTTAAGTATGATTTGTTGTTTGAGCTAATTAAGGAACTACCTATGGATGAAGTTGATCTATTCCTTGGGAATACTTTGGCAGGAATGAAAGTTATAGCTTCACCTACAATCAGAGTAAGTCCAGTTGAGGCTAAAATGGTGAAACAATTGCTGGAACAGGTTCTTAGTATTTTTCCAGTGTGTGTAGTGACCAGAACAATAGCTAGACAAAGTCCATCGCCAAAAGTCACAGTAATACCTCAAGCAGATGTTAGGGTAGCTGAAATTCAGAAGAAGTGTTGGCATATGTTCATTTACTGAAAAATGTGTTGCTGGAAAAGTGCAGCAGGTCAGGCATAGAACAATACAGCACAGAACAGGCCCTTTGGCCCTTCTTCAGGGAGGCCTGAAGGGAGGCTTATGCCCGAAACGTCGATTCTTCTGCTCCTTTGATGCTGCCTGACCTGCTGCGCTTTTCCAGCACCACACTCTTCGACTGATCTCCAGCATCTGCAGTCCTCACTTGCTCTTGTCATGATTTAAGGCCCACTTCACCACCTAATCTAAACTGACATTTGAGTGTCATATTGAGGGACTGCTGTTTTCAGATGAGATGTTAAGCTGTGTCCCCCATGCCTGCTTAAATGGATATATTTTTTTAAAAAAGAATAAGGAAGTTCTCATGTCCTGGCCAGCACTGAACCTTTGGCTAACATCACTGTCATTGGTTATCTCATTTACCTTACTGCTGTTATTGGAACTTTGCTGTGTGTAAATTAGGTGTATACTTTGTTCAATTGAAACTGTGACTACACTTCAAGTATTTTGTTGGCTTTTAAGCTCCTTGGGATGGATATCCTGAGGAAATGAGGGTATTGTACTTCTTTCTGTTCTTTCTTTAACTAGTTTATCTTGCATTGCAGGTTTATGGTTGGGGTTATAATGGTAATGGGCAACTTGGATTGGGCAGTAATGGAAATCAGCCGACCCCATGCAGACTGGCTGCATTACAAGGAATTCATGTGTGTCAGGTATGTTTGATACATCTGACCAGTTGTAGTAGGCAAAATGGCTTGTTGGCTATCACTCTTCTACAATACAAAAGTTTGAGTGTTCAATCAATTGTGACTTCAGAACATGACACCTCAATGCAGTACTGAAAGAATGTGGTATTGTTGAAACAACCATCTGTTAGCTGAGGTGCTAAACTGACTGAGATTACCTTTTTTGGGAATATTTGTTATAGCAAACAGATTAACTAGTTTGTTTAGCATACAGAGTTTGGACACCACATTTGTCTCTATAGCAATGAAAGTATTCTTAAGGAATCCTGTGAAGTGATCTGGGATAATCTGAAGATTTGCAAGATGCTTACAACGGTTCTTTATCTTTGTACATTGTTGCACATGAGACTAAAGAAGATCATTGGTGTGTGGTAAGTTATTGTGGGGAAGTCATCATAGGAGACATTATAATGGATGGCACTATGGCATACTTCAAAGAGCATGCACAACCATTCTTGGCTTGTTTGTTGTGGGCTGATCTGTTCTGGCTCACCACCTTTACCAGGCTTTCCCTGCTCTTGCTTGCTTCTGGTCTCCTGTTTCCTGCCTCCCAATGTGCAATGATGACATTTGAAAGCTGAAGTACATAGAGTCACATGAAAGTCAATTTCTGACTCTCTAATTAACCATGTTGGCAGAGGGAGCATTCTGTTTATAGAACATAGATTTATTTAATTGCAATAGAAGAGAGGGTTTGTCTTATATGTGGATCATCTTATGAAGTCATAGTTGAGAGTGTGGTGCTGGAAAAGCACAGCAGGTCAGGCAGCATCCGAGGAGCAGGAGAATTGATGTTTCGGGCAACAGCCCTTTATCAGGAATGAGGCTTTTGAGCCAAGGGGGTGAGCGATAAATGGGAGGGGGTTGGGCTGGGGGGAAGATAGCTGAGAGTGTGATAGGTAGATGGAGGTGGGGGTAATGGTAATAGGAGGATGGAGCAGATAGTTGGGAAGGAAGATCGTCATGTAGGACAGGTCATGAGGGCAGTGCTAAGGTGGAAGGTTGGAACTGGAATAAGATGGGAGGAGGGGAAATGAGGAAACTGGTGAAGTCCACATTGATGGTGAGGTTGGAGGGTCCCAAGGCGGAACTTGAAGCGTTCTTCCTCCAGACATCGGGTGGTCAGAGTGTAGCGATGGAGGAGGCCCAGGACCTGCATGTTCTTGGCAGAGTGGGACTTGGCGTTGAAGTGTTCATTTTCAGGGCAGTGGGGTTGGTTGGTGCGGGTGTCCCGGAGATGTTCTCTGAATTGCTCTGCATGTAGGTGTCCTGTCCTCCCCAATGTAGAGGAGACCGAATTGGGGACAACGGCTACAGTAAATGACGTGTGGAAGTGCAAGCAAAACTCTGATGGATGTAGAAGGCTACTTTGGGGCCTTGGACGGAGGTGAAGGGGGGCGGTGAGGGCCAGGTTTTGCAATTCCTGCGGTGGCAGAGGAAGGTGCCAGGAGAGCAGGGTGGGTTGTGGGGACATGGACCTAACAAGAGAGTCACGGAGGGAATGGTCTTTATGGAAAGCATATAGGGGAGGAGAGGGAAATATACCTCCGGTGGTGGAGTCTATTTGTAAGTGGCGGAAATAGCGGAGGATGATGCAATGTATATGGAGGATGGTAGGATGGAAGGTGAGGACTGGGGTGCTTTGTCCTCATTGGGGTTGGCTGGGTGGGGTTCGAGGGCAGAGGTGTGGGAAGTGGATGAGATGCACTGGAGGGACTCATTGACCACTTGGAGGGGAAATTGCAGTCTTTGAAAAAGGAGGCTATCTGGTATGTTCTGTGGTGGAACTGGTCTTCCTGGGAGCAGATGTCACGGAGGCGGAGGAATTGGGAATGAAGGATAGCATTTTTACAGGAGGCAGGGTGGAAGGAGGTGTAGTCCAGGTAGCTGTGGGAATTAGTGGGTTTGTAGATGATGTCCGTTTTGAGTTGGTCACCATTGATCGAGTGGGAAAGATCCAGGAACGGGAGGGAAGTGTCTGAAATGGACAAGATTAACTTAAGGTCGGGTGGAATGTGTTGGTGAAGTTGATGAACTGTTCAACCTCCTCGTGGGAGCACAAGGTGGTGTGACTCTCTTGTCAGGTCCATGTACCCACAACCCACCCACCACTCGCGGCACCTTCCCCTGCCACTTTCGGAATTGCAAAACCTGCACCCACACCTTCCCTCTCACCTCCGTCCAAGGCCCCAAAGGAGCTTTCCACATCAATCAGAGTTTTACCTGCGCTTCCACACATGTCATTTACTGGATCTGTTGCTCCCGATGCGGACATCTACTTGCAGACCCCTTCAGAAAACATCTCTGGGACACTCGCACAAACCAACCCCACTGTCCTGTGGCCAAACACTTCCACTCCCCCTCTCACTGCACCAAGGACGTGCAGGTCCTGAGCCTCCTCCATCGCCAAGCCCTAACCACATGACGCCTGGAGGAAGAACGCCTCATCTTACGCCTTGGGACCCTCCAACCTCACGGCATCAATGTTGACTGCACCACTTTCCTCATTTCCCCTCTCCCCACCTTATCCCACTTCCAACCTTCCAACTTGGCATCGCCCTCACTTTCTCCTTATAGGAGCTGTACAGCACGGAAATAGACCCTTTGGTCCAACTCGTCCATACGGACCAGATATCCTAAATAAGTCATATGCCAGCATTTGGCCCATTTCCATCTCAACCTTTCCAATTCATATAACCATCCCGTTGCCTTTTAAATGTTGTAATTATACCAGCCTCCACCACTTCCTCTGGCAGTTCATTCCATACATGCACCAACCTATGAAAAAGTTGCCCCATGGAAAAGACCTTAGGTCCCTTTTAAATCTTTCCCCTCTCACTGTAAACCTGTACCCTCTAGTTTTGGACTCCCCCACCCTTGGGAGAAGACCTTGTCTATTTACCCTATCCATGCCCCTCATGATTTTTTAATCCTCTATAAGGTCACCGCTCAGCCTCTGACTGTGATTGTGTTTGAAACTTGCACAAAAGTGATTGCTTTAGGCATCTGCACTGAACTTCATACCCAGCTGTTTAGTTCTGACTTACATTTAAAATTGTGCCCTCCATATATTTAAATAAGATCTCGAGTATTGTTCAGCTTACATTAGAACAATTGTTTTAATTTAACATAAGATACAAAATCAAGGCAGTGAGAATTTGTCTCCTTCATAAAGGACTGCATGCTGCTACTTCTGAGATTCTGTCTCAAATGTGGCTCTATGGTTATCTGCAACTTTTTGGGATGTGGCGTGGAGAAGGATACAGTAAGACAAGATGTATTGCACTGTTGGTTAAAGACCAGTAGCCAGTGAGCTGATTGTAGCTAGCAACTCCCAGAAAGCATTTGACAAGGTGCCGCATAAAGACTGATCTAGAATGTTATATCCCAGAAGGATAAGGGTAGACTAATGGCTCAGACAGAGGATGGCTGACGGATGGAAAGCAGACGGTTGGGAAAATGTGTCCTTCAGTGGATGGCAGTCTGTAACTAGTGGGATCCTGCAAGGTTCCTTTCTTGGACTTCAACTATATACAATCTATATAAATGATCTGGAATCAAGGACTGAGTGTAACATAGCAAAGTTCATAGATGATACTAAAATAGGTGGGAAAGCAAGCAGTGATAAGGAGATTGAGTTTACAGATGGATATTGATTGGCTATGAGAATGTGTCAGAATCTGGCAGATGGAATTTAATGTGGATAAGTGCAAGCTTGTCTATTTTGACCAGAAAACTAAAAGGGCAAATTATTATTTAAATGGAAGCAGGTTCAAAGTGTGTCAGTCCAGAAGCATCAGCCATGTTTGTGCATGAATCACAAAGTAGGTATGCAGGTGTAGCATACAATAACAAAGGCAAATGGAATCCTCGCATTTTTTGCAAAAGGACTGGATTATAAAAGTAAAGAAGTGTTGTTCCAATTATATAAGACATTGGTGAGATCACATCTTGAATATTGTCTCTAGTTTTAGCCTCCTTACTTGAGAAAGTATGTGGTGGTACTGGAAACAGTTCAGAGGAGGTTCACCACTTTGATTCCAGGGATGAAAGGGTTGTCATATGAGGAGTGGTTGAATAGCTTGGGCTTGTACTCACTGGAGTTCAGAAGAATGAGGGGGAATCTGATTCAGCTATATAAAATACTAAAAGGGATTGATAAGGTAGAGATTGAATAGATGTTCCCACTTGTGGGATAGTCTTGAACAACACGTCATGGAAATAGAGTGAGAGGAGGTAGGTTCAAAACTGAGATGAGGAGAAACAACTTTTCTCAGAGGGTTGTGAATCTGTGAAATGCACTGCCCCAGAGTGCAGTGGAGGCAGAATCAATCAACAGATTCAAGAAAGCAATAGATAGCTTTCTGATGGATAAAGGGGTAAAGGGCTGTGGGGAGCAAGCAGAAGTGTGGGGTTTAGACCAGGATAGGTTCAGCCATGATCATGTTAAATGGCGGAACGGGCATGAAGGGCTGAATTGCCTACTCGTGCTCCTAATTCCAATGTAACACCCTGATAATACCATAAACTCCATACTTGCATTTCTTTACCCTTGAAGTTTTTAATACATGCACCTTACTTGGCTTACCATGAAATAAAATCTGGTGATTTGGTGCAAAAATAGAGATTGGTGCTTTACCTTTAACCTGATGTGTGTCAAGTAAGCATTCTTTAATACTAGGATGGCATCCGAGGTCCAGCACCACTGATCCAGAATCTGGTTTCCAGCATCTGCAGTCATTGTTTTTACCTCATACTTTAATACTAGCTTACCCAATACTAGCTTATCCAAACTGAGGATGACTTTTGTTTTTGTTTCAGAATGAAGGTGCTTGATTCTATCATTTGTTACTTATAACTTTAATTTGTAGATTGTCTGCGGCTATGCTCACACTCTGGCACTGACAGATGAGGGTTTGCTTTATTCCTGGGGAGCTAATGCGTATGGCCAGCTGGGCAGTGGTGTGAAAAGCAACCAGTCCTGTCCTGTGCAAATCACCGTGGATAGAGAAAGGTAATGTAGTAAATCTCAGACAATACTCAGTTATCATCATTACTCTTTAAATTAGCTGTGGCAGAAAAGTTCTGTATGAAAACCTAAGAACATACCAGCAGGCAAGACTAGATACTGTAAAGATTAAAAAAAAACTATAGATTCTTTATTTGAATGGAGGACCCATCATCTATGGGTAACTAAAAAGTTGAGAGCATCAGACCTGAGGAAAAACAATATAATTGCACAAAGATTGGTGACAGATAACTTCAGAATATAGTAAATGGTGGTTGAATTGATTGATAAGTGAGCTGAGAGGAAGCTAGCTAGAAATGTAAAGACACATGGCAGGGGTATTTAAAAAGGGAAAGGAGTAAGTAAAGTGAGTGTTTTTACAATCTCACCTCTTGAAGATGAGGATGGCAAGTTAACTATAGACAATAAATAAATGGTGGATATAATAAATAAATATCTTGCTTCTGATTTCATCATAAAAGATTTAAATAAAACTCTGTGAAACCTGTAAATGAGGTGGAGGAAAGAAAAGAAGAACTGTGTGGAATTTACAAGGATGTTGCCAAGGTTGGAGGACCTGAGCTACAGGGAGAGGCTGAACAGGCTAGGGCTGTTTTCCCTGAAGCGTTGGAGGCTGAGGGGTGAACTTATAGAAGTTTACAAAATTATGAGGGGCATGGATAGGATAAATAGACAAAGTCTTTTCCCTGGGGTCGGGGAGTCCAGAACGAGAGGGCATAGGTTTAGGGTGAGAGGGGAAAGATATAAAAGAGACCTAAGGGGCAATATTTTCATGCAGAGGGTGGTACGTGTATGGAGTGAGCTGCCAGAAGATGTGGTGGAGGCTGGTACAATTGCAACATTTAAGAGGCATTTGGATGGGTATATGAATAGGAAGGGATATGGGCCGGGTGCTGGCAGGTGGGACTAGATTGGGTTGGAATATCTGGTCGAAATGGATGGGTTGGACCGAAGGGTCTGTTTCCATGCTGTACATCTCTATGATTCTAGTAAGGAAACAGTATTTTGCAAACTGGAGCTGTATTATAATGAGTCACTGGGTCCTAATGACCTTAATTCTCAAATCTTAAGACGGAAGACTAATGAGGTAGTGTCTGTATTTGTGTTTATTTTCCAGAATTCATTTATATTCTGCAAAGGTTCCATTAGACTAGAGAATAGTAAACATTAACTTTCTATTCAAGAAGGGAAAGAAACAGAAATTGGAAAAAATAGGTTAGTTAGTTTGAAACTGTGGCTGGGCACTTGGTAAAATCCAAAGTATTTGGGAAGATTCAGGGTGGTTTTATGAAAGGGAAATCTGTTTAACCAACTTACTGGAATTCTTTGAAAGAGTAACATCTGCAGTGGATAAAGGGAATCCTGTCAATGTACTTCACTTTCCAGAAGGCATTTGATATGAATCCACAAAAATGTTACTGCGCAAAGTAGGGGCTTGTGTTATAGGGAGTAACATACTAGCATGGATAGAATTTTGGTTGGCTAACAGAAAACAGATTATACATAAATGGGTGTGTTTCACATTGGCAGCACGTAACAAGTGGGATCCTGCAGTTAATTTCTATAAATAACATTGCTGAAGGTTCCAAAGTTATAGTGGCTAAAATTGCAGGTGATACACGAAGATAAGTTGGAAAGTATATTGTGAAGAAGATATAATGGCAATCATGACCAATTACAAATAGGTTAAATTTGGTAGAGTCTGGCAGGTGAAGTATTGAAGTTGTTCATTTTGGCAGGAAGAATAAGAAAGATTATTAATGAAATGGAGAATGACTGCAGTACTCAGATGTGCAGAGTGATCTAGGTGTTCTACTAGGTGAACCACAATAGGTTAATGTATAGTAAGTGATCTGTTTAATTAGACTATAGTACAATAAATAAGAATTCTTGTTTAGTACATAACGTTGGTCCATGCTTTCTATCAGCCTTGGTCTGAAAGTTAGGTAAATTAGTACTGTGTGTACCTTTAATATTTGGTCCAACTCCAGGAATAACAGATTTGTAGCAATGCCATGAAACAGAAAATTATTTATTGAACCAATGCAGGGTAAATAAATATAAAATTATTGGTAATGGCCAAAATATAGCACATGTGAGTAAAGCTTCCCTATTCAAAGACCATTCATAATCATCATGAGCAGTAGTTTAAGGAATTTACATATGGTTTTTGTATGCTTTCTTCTAATCTGTGTACTGTACTTTTTTTTTTGCTGCTTAGGATTGTGGAGATTGCTGCTTGTCATTCCACTCATACCTCAGCTGCTAAGACCCAGGGTGGTCAGGTCTACATGTGGGGCCAATGTCGAGGGCAGTCAGTCATCCTACCACAACTCACTCACTTCTCTTGCACAGATGATGTGTTTGCCTGCTTTGCATCTCCTGCAGTTACATGGCGCCTCCTGTCTGTAGGTGAGGTGATTTTTACTTCTTTATAGTTCTCACAATTACCTATTAATAATAATCAGTCATTTGACTAGTCGTCTGGTGAATACAAGTGCAAATTCCACCATAACTGTTTGAGAAATGAAATTGTGTCCAAACAACATCTAAAATAAAAAGCTGATTACCAATAAAAGTGACCATGAAGCCAAGAAAGTCAACTGATTAATTGTTGTCCTTTATGAAAGGGAATATGTGAGTCCACTCTTTCATCATTGCAGTTGATTCTTTATTGCCTTTCACTTGTATGAAACTGGCAACTCGAGTGGGCAGTATTTAATGGACATATGCCAAAACTTAACAATTAATAAGGGTTTCTAGATTCTTATAGATAAAAATGCCAAGAAGTTGTATACGTATTCCTGTGAGAATGAAATATACATTGCTGATGTTGGCTATGTTGGCAGGTAGGAGATGGTGAGGACTGCAGATGCTGGAGAGTGAGAGTCAATAAAATGTGGTGCTAGAAAAGGCATAGCAGGTCAGATAGCATCTGCGGAGCAAGAGAGTTGACATTTCAGGCATAACCCTTCATCAGGACTAGGGAGGAGAAAGGGAGCTGAGAAATAAATAGGGGGATGGGGTTAGAGGAAAGGTAGGCAGGATGGTGTAGATGGGTGGAGGTGATTGTGATAGGTTGGTGGGAAGTGAGGAGCAGATGGGTGAGAAGGAAGATGGACAGGTAGGTCAGGTCAAGAGGGTGGTGCCAAGTTGGAGGGTTGAACCTGGGATGGGATGGAGGGTGGGGAGGTTTGGAAACTGGTGACTTCAATGTTCAAGCCATATGGTTGTAGGCTCTAGAAGCGGAAGAGGAGATGTTCTTCCTCTAGTTTGCAGGTGGCCTTGTTTAGGTGGTGGAGGACACCCAGAATGGACCATGTCATCGGGGGGAGTAGGATGGGGAGTTGAAATGGATGCCCACTGGAAGGTGGGATTGGTTGGTACATATGGGCACTTTTGCATGTTACGTGCACTGCAGAAAGGGAGATTACTACAGATGAGTTGCAGTCACTAGAAGTGTGTATGAATGGAGGTTGCTCTAAAAAATACTGACCTTTTTGATGACAAAGGGTTTCTGCCTGCCAACACAGTGTGATTGGCTCCCAGTTTGCTGAACAACTTGTGGGGTGTGACGGTTTGGACAGAAGCCATAGGAATAGCTACAAGGAAATAAAAAAACCTCAAGTCTTAAGAATGCCAGTTTAATTTTTCTCCTTCAGTTGTTGCAAGTTTGTCTGTTAACCAATAATCCAGAGATGTTGTAAGTATGAACCAGTTGCCTTGTACCTCCTGCAAGTGAGTGAAAGTACTTTGAGAAGGAAGATTGAGGAATGGCAAGTCCTGATAGACCAAAAGCATCATGTTAGTGAACACTGTGGGCAAAGACCATTGAACTACTTTCCCAGTCTTGCCATCTGTCCATTACATCCATTTTATTGTGCATGCCTGTATCTGTCTAATTATATGCGCATGTCATGGGGAGTTTTATTGGGGTTAGAGTTTTTAACTAGTAGTGTTATATGTCACTGGTTCAAATAGTAATTCTTGTTCAGTATGGAAATCTGGTCTGTGCTTTCTGTCAATCTGGGTCTAAAAGACAGGCAAATTAGGGAATTTTACATACTTCTTAAAGACTTAACTTTTGTAATGACTCCTGGAAAAGTGGAGCTTGATTTCTAGCGTGTTCCCCAGTGAGGAGTAACCAAGTCTGGGGGCTCTTGCCTGGGATTGATTTGAAACCAAGACAACAGAGCCTTGAAGGCAGATGCAGTTAAGTATTAGCCCAGTACTTTATTTTAAAGGAAGTATAAGAGAGACCAAGTACTCCAGATAATGAAATGTTGGATTTAGTTTATATTTGGTTATGGTTAAAGCAGCTTGAGCTTGAGGAAAAGTTGAAGAAACTAGAGATGGAACTTGCAAAATGAAGAAAAAGACAAAGAAAGAGTAGAAAGATGTGGAGAAGGAATCAAGATGGTGGAAAATGGAAATGAAGAAACAAAGTGAGAAAACTAGAAATGCAAAGAGAAGAGAAAGTGAGGGACCATGAATATAAACATAAAATGATGCAATTGAAATTGGAGATATCAGGTACTGATGCGAGCCTTAGTGGGGAGAATTTGAATCATAATTTGAAATCCATTAAGGAAATGTTTAATTTTGCACAGGCCCTGTTAAAACTCGAGGAAAAGAATGGAGACACTCTTCATTTCCTTTGAGAAAGTAATGAGAAATTAATTAGGCAGGGGAGGACATGTCACTACTCATACCGAGTAACTGGAAATTTATACTTCATTGTCAGAGGAGGTTTCTCGGGTTATAAAAAATAGCTATATTGGCTGCATGTGAGTTAGTGCAAGACGCATCTAGACAAAGGTACAGGAATTTTGGGAAACAGTTAGATCAAACATCAGGGGAGGCAACAGCCTATGGTGTTATTGCTGGATTGTTAATCTGGAGACCCAGGTAATGTTCTGGGGACCTGGGGTTGAATCCTGCCACAGTTAATGGTTGAATTTGATTTCAATAAAGATTTGGAATTAAAAGTCTTACTGTCGGAAAAACCTAACTGGTTTGCTAATATCTTTTAGGGAAGGAAATTAATGTTCTTACCTGGTTTGGCCCACATGTGACTCCAGATCTACAGCAATGTAATTGACTCTTAGTTACCCTTTGGGCAATAGGGAATGGGCAATAAATGCTGACCTAGCCAGCAACACCATCATCCTGTGAATGAATAATAAAGAAAAATGGAATTCAGAAAGTTTAAACAAAATAATTTTGACAGGTGGACACAAGCATTAGAAGTTTTTTTTATTAGAATAGATTCCCTACAGTGAGGAAACAGGCCCTTCAGCCCAACAAATCAACACCGACCCTCTGAAGAGTAACCCACCCAGATCCATTTCCCTCTGACTAATGCACGTAACACTATAGGCAAATTAGCATGGCCAATTCACCTTACCTGTAAAGCATTTGTGATGACTCAAAGTTATCCTCTCAGATCAGGAAGAAAAGTACTGAGTGTGGATGTGAGAATAAGAAGTTGAGGTGTTTCCATGGTAACAGTGGGGCACATTTGTTCAGAATGCTGGAAATTTAAGAGAAGTGCATGGGAACTCATGATGAGACAGTAAAGGAAGCCTAAAAGGAAAATGCCACGGAGCAGATTAGATTAGATTAGATTAGATCTTATAGCCTCAACTGCAACTAAGAGATTGAGGTTCTGTGAGTGCAAAAGACTAAATGAGAGATCTGAAAGGATTGGTTTAAAGGAAAGATGACCCCTTTTTCTTCAAAAGACATATCCAAGTCCATAACTACATCCAGGGATATGGAGCAACTAGTTCTCTCTCTCTCTCTCTCTCTCTCTCGATGAAGAAGAAAAGCTTTTCATGTAATTAAGACAGCACTTTTGATACCTACACAAGTTTTTGAAGAACCAATTAGTCACGTGTTAGTGGATTGTAACATAAACTGATATCAATTTATTCATACAATTATGGATATGGCAATCAGAATCTCAGAAGCTGCTGCTTTAAAGACAATTACAGCTGATGTAGTATTGGAAAAATAACTTTTTTTTACTCATTGTGGACTACACTTTAACTCCCCCTCCCACTCCGCCAAGGACATGCAGGTCCTTGGCCTCCTCCATCACCAGACCATGGCACCATGACGCCTGGAGAAAGAGCGACTCATCTTCCGCTTAGGAACCTTCCAGCCACAGGGGATGAATGCGGATTTTTCCAGCTTTCTCATTTCCCCTCCCCCCACCTTTTCTCAGTCCCAGCCCTCAGACTCAGCACCGCATTCTTGACCTGCAATCTTCTTCCCAATCTCTCCGCCCCCACCCCCTCTCTGGCCTATCCCCCTCACCTTCACCTCCTTCCACCTATCGCATTCCCAACGCCCCTCCCCCAAGTCCCTCCTCCCTACCTTTTATCTTAGCCTGCTTGGCACACCCTCCTCATTCCTGAAGAAGGGCTTATGCCCGAAACATCGATTCTCCTTCTCCTTTGATGCTGCCTGACCTGCTGCGCTTTTCCAGCAACACATTTTTAAGCTCTGATCTCCAGCATCTGCAGTCCTCACTTTCTTCTAGTTTTATGACTAAAGTTTTCCAGATTATTAGCTGTTTGGGTGAAATGAGTGCATTGTGTATCATCTGCAAATGCAAAGTTTGGGAGAGTTACCATCAGCCTCTCAAAACAGAGGTTAAGGCACACTGTCAGGAATACCTATTGAACTGTATTTGCTATCAGAAATTCCCAAATGAGTGTACTGTGTTAAGTCCATTTGAATTGATTGATGTTGACGAGATTAGAGATCCATTAAAATTGCTGGAGAAGTTCTTGAGCTTAAAAAAGCACATACTCAGTGTTGGATTACATGTTCATGTCCAAATGAAACTGAAAGAATGAGCACATAAACATTCAACAACAGGAGCATTTCAAGCAGAAATGGCAGCGTTGGTATTGTTACCGTTGCAAGGTGAACCTATGAAAGTGAAATTCAGTGTTCCACACAAAGTAATTAGGAGAATTAGCAAAGTGACTTGTCTGATAATTACTTCTGATCATAGAAAGAATAATTGGTTTTGTTGCCTAAACATGTTGAAAACGTCTCATTGAAAAGAATAAGGAGCAGAAAGTATGTCAGTGGTGAGAATAGTGGAAGGTGGCAGACAATAACAGGTAAAAGGAAAATTAGACAGCTCTTGAAGTGAACCTCCTACATTTTGATCAGCTAATGCATATATACTGAGTCATGCAGACACTCTGTTTTCAGATTTAGAGAAATTACAATGAGAGGATCTTGTTAGACTAATTAGTATAATTTATTAATCTGAAGACATATTAGATTAGATTAGATTAGATTAGATTACATTACAGTGTGGAAACAGGCCCTTCGGCCCATCAAGTCCACACCGACCCACCGAAGCGCAACCCACCCATACCCCTACATTTACCCCTTACCTAACACTACGGGCAATTTTAGCATGGCCAATTCACCTGACCTGCACATCTTTGGACTGTGGGAGGAAACCGGAGCACCCGGAGGAAACCCACGCAGACACGGGGAGAACGTGCAAACTCCACACAGTCAGTCCTGAGGCGGGAATTGAACCCGGGTCTCAGGCGCTGTGAGGCAACAGTGCCACCGTGCCGCCCACATACATCTGGTTATTGAGTAGCAAAGTACATAATGTGGATATAAGCGAGTCAGTATCGATAAAACAGCATCCTTATCATTTGAACCCACAAAAGCAAACTCAAGTGGAAAAAGTGCTATAGAACCATGTGATTGAACCTAGACAAAACAGCTGGAATTCACTGGTAGTGTTTGTTCTTAAAATGGATGGATGAACTAGGATCTGTAGAGATTATAGCAAGGTACCAAAAACAGATTCGTACTCAGTTGCACAATTAAAAGACTGCATTGAAATGGTTCCTCATTCTTGTCAAAGTTTGTACCATTCAAGGGATAGTGGCAAGTGCCATTGACGTCAAAGGCTAAAGAAATATTAGCTTTTGTTACACCAAATAGCAATATGACATGATGCCATTTGTATTTAAAAAAAAAGCACCCCAACTACATTCCAAAGGCATCTGAGCTTCATCATAGCTATGTTTGTAACTAAGTACATTATTAAGATGATATTGTGATAAATAGCAACACATGGGAAAAGTACATAGAAGACCTGTTGAACTAATTACATTTCGCTGACTTAGTAATAGATTTAGCCAAAAGTAAATTAGGAACAGCAAGAGTAACTTACCTAGGACGTATTGTCTGACAAGGACAAGTCTTGTCAAGGAGAGTGCATGTGAAGGCGATAATAGAATTCCCTGTTCCTAAAACTACATGAGAGATTGAGATTTTTATGAATGTGTGGTGTTACCGGAAAGCTGTGCATATTTTCAGAACAATGGCTATTCCTTTAACAAATTTGTTAAAGAATCGAGCAAAAATGGGTCAGTTGGCAGAATGCAAGGCAGCCTTCGCGAGCTATCTAAAATCTTGACAGAAATCAGGACATGCTCACTATTTGCTGCAGCCTTGCCCTGAGAATTTAAGAAATAAGAAGGAAGTTATTAAAAAAAATGATAAAGAAATTCATGAATTGAAAGATTGTTGATCAGTGAGCAGTAGTGCCTTGTTTGTGAGCATCTAAAGTTGGTGCAGAAAAGCTCTGTTTTGAAACTGAATGGAAAGCAACAGTCCTTATGCAACAAAAGTTCATTCTTGCAGACAGTTCTTGCTTTTTGCATGTCAAACAAAGGATGGATTCAGGTAGGGAAAGAGATTAAGAGCTCACAGCAACTGTGAGGTACTGATGTTGTTGAGAAAACAGAATTGAAGTTGTAGACCAGCAGACTTCCTTTAGTCTTGTAAACAAAATGGTAGCAATACTCAGGTCTGACAGCAGTGGAGGATAGAGAAATAGTTAACGTTTCACCTCTTGTCATCTTTTATCAGAACTGAAAAACATTTTTAGGGTTGTATGTCTTATCTTTTTTAACATATGCACATCTTTCCTGGTTATTTAATGTAAGTGTCTTACAGAACTGAAAATAGTTGATCTTTCTCAGTCCCTCGTGTGGCTCTTGTTATGATCCCAGCTGATGGTGAAGCTGGAGAAGTCTGATCCCAGAGTGAAACCTGTTTAATAGATCATAAGTTTTATTTTTGCAACCTTCTTTTAACTGTGGTGGTCAGTGACTGAACATGTTGCGAGGGGATTCAATATTTCTTTAACAAAAGAATATCTTGATTCATTACACACAAAGAGAAAAACCATGAGCTATTTTACACCATATAAGAACTAGTTGAGATGGTATTATTACTGGGTAGTTGTTCCTTTCTAAAAGGAAGCTTGTTTCTATGTGCTCTCTGTGTTGAAGGAGACCTTTGTTACTCAACAGCAGCCCAACTTCTTTGCCCCACTTCCTTTGTTTTCTAAACCACCGGGCGAGCCACATCAACGGTTTTCTCAAGGCAGAGTTTGCTGTTGGCATCCCCCTTGTTTACAGCCACTTGTTTATGCTGCCCTTCTCACCACCTCTATCCTCTTTCCACCTTCCCACACTTGAACACCACCTACCCAGACTACATCAGCAGTGAGGGGGCAGGAAAGGGCACATTGTCTCCCTTCCCCTCCGCAGCCACATCCTATTTGAACCTGAACCTGTTTACGTGCACATTTTGATTTGGTTTGTTTAATTATTGTCACGTACTGAGATACAGTGAAAAGTGTTGTTTTATTAGCAAGTTTTGAGAAGATTTGTAGCTCAGGTTGAGGTTCTGGATGTAGGTTTGCTCGCTGAGCTGGAAGGTTCATTTTCAGACGTTTCATCACCATACTAGGTAACATATTGGGTGAGCCTCCGGTCGAGGCACTGCTGATGGAAACCCAAACATATAAATAGAAATCAGGAAACACCAGCAGTGCTTTGTCTGGAGGCTCATTGAAGATATTACCTAGTATGGCGACGAAACGTCTGAAAATGAACCTTCCAGCTCAGCGAGCAAACCTACCTCTGGTATTGCTTTATGTACTATCTGGACAAATCAGACCTTACATAAGGGGGGTAGAACAGAATACAGCTACAGAGAAGGTGCAGAGAAAAATGAACTTTAATACATGAGAATATGTTTAAGCGGCATGGTGGCACAGTGGTTAGCACTGCTGCCTCACAGCGCCAGAGACCTGAGTTCAATTCCAACCTCAGGCAACTGTCTGTGTGGAGCTTGCACATTCTCACGTGTCTGCGTGGGTTTCCTCCGGGTGCTCCGGTTTCCTCCCACAGTCCAAAAATGTGCAGGTCAGGTGAATTGGCCATGCTAAATTGCCCGTAGTGTTAGGTAAAGGGGTAAATGTAGGGGAATGGGTCTGGGTGAGTTGCTCTTCAGAGGGTCGGTGTGGACTTGTTGGGCCGAAGGGTCTGTTTCCACACTGTAAGTAATCTAATCTAATCTATGTATGTGGGTTTCAGCAGTGCATGGTGTGCATGTGCTGTTGTCAGGAGACACAGCTGCCTTTTAAAACCTAAGCGAAATGTGTGAACAAATTCCCAGCTAGTCGGCCACCAATCTCTTAATGTTAAATGAAACTATTTTTCTCTCTACTAAATGCATACTATAGAAATATATGTCAAACCTATATATGCTTCTGTTAATTTTCAAAACCAAGTTTCCAAATTATAAAATGCATCATGTAACTAATTTATTTTTGTAGAAACACTGCAGGGTGTAAGTTGAATAAGGAGCTGAAAGTGGCCTGTCGCAAAGATGTTAATACAGTTGTTATGGGGGATTTCAACAAGCAGGTAGACTGGGAGAATCAGGATGGTATTGGACCTCAAGAAAGATACTTTGTGAAGTGCCTCAGAGATGGATTCCTGGAACAGCTGGTGCTGGAGCCTACCAGGGAGAAGGCAATTCTGGATCTGGTATTGTGCAATGAACCAGAATTGATCAGGGACCTCGAAGTGAAGGAGCCATTGGGAGGTAGTGACCATAATACAATAAGCTTCAATCTGCAATTTGAGAGGGAGAGGGTACAATCGGTAGTGACAATATTTCAGTTGAATAAAGGGAACTATGGAGCTATGAGGGAGGAGCTGGCCAAAGTTCAGTGGTGCAATACCTTAGCAGGGAGGACAGTGGAGGAACAATGGCAGATATTTCTGTGTATAACGCAGAAGATGCAGGATCAGTTCATTCCAAAAACGAAGAAAGATCCTAGGAGGAGGCATGGGTGGCCGTGGCTGACGAGGAAAGTTAAAAAGCATATAAAGTCAAAAGAGAAAAAGTATAACATAGCAAAGATAAGTGGGAAAACGGAGGACTGGGAAGCTTTTAAAGAACAACAGAGGATTACTAAGAAGGAAATATGCAGAGAAAAAAATGAGGTACGAAGGTAAACTGGCCAAAAATATAAAGGAGGATAGTAAAAGCTTTTTTAGGTATGTGAAAGGGAAAAAAATGGTTAAGACTAAAATTGGGCCCTTGAAGACAGAAACAGGGGAATATATTACGGGGAACAAAGAAATGGCAGAAGAATTGAATTTGTACTTCAGTTCTGTGTTCACTGGGGAAGACACAAGCAATCTCCCAGAGGTAACAGTGGCTGAAGGACCTGAACTGAAGGGAATTTATATTTGCCAGGAATTGGTGTTGGAGAGACTGTTAGGTCTGAAGGCTGATATGTCCCCAGGGCCTGATGGTCTACATCCCAGGATGCTGAAGGAGGTGGCTCGAGAAATCATGGATGCATTGGTGATTATCTTCCAGAGTTCGATAGATTCAGGATCAGTTTCTGTGGACTGGAGGGTGGCTAATGTTGTACCGCTTTTTAAGAAAGGAGCGAGAGAGAAAGCAGGAAGTTATAGACCAGTTAGTCTGACCTCAGTGGTGAGAAAGATGCTGGAATCAATTATAAAGGATGAAATTATGACACATCTGGATAGCAGAAACAGGATAGGTCAGAGTCAGCATGGATTTATGAAGGGGAAATCATGCTTGACTAATCTTCTGGAATGTTTTGAGGATGTTACTCTGAAGATGGACAAGGGAGATCCAGTGGATGTAGTGTACCTGGACTTTCAGAAAGCCTTTGATAAAGTCCCACATAGGAGGTTAGTGAGCAAAATTAGGGCGCATGGTATTGGGGTACAAAGTACTGACTTGGATTGAAAATTGGTTGGCTGACAGGAAACAAAGAGTAGTGATAAATGGCTCCCTTTTGGAATGGTAGGCAGTGACCAGTGAGGTACCGCAGGGATCAGTGCTGGGACCGCAGCTTTTTACAATATATATTAATGGTATAGAATATGGTATTAATAGTAACATTAGCAAATTTGCTGATGATACAAAGCTGGATGGCAGGGTGAAATGTGAGGAGGATGTTAGGAAATTATAGGGTGACCTGGACGGGTTAGGTGAGTGGACAGATGCACGGCAGGTGCAGTTTAATGTGGATAAATGTATGGTTATCCACTTTGGTGGCAAGAACAGGAAGGCAGATTACTACCTAAATGGAGTCAAGTCAGGTAAAGGGGCAGTACAAAGAGATCTGGGTGTTCTTGTACACCAGTCAATGAAGGCAAGCATGCAGGTACAGCAGGTAGTGAAGAAAGCTAATAGCATGCTGGCCTTCATAACAAGAGAGATTGAGTATAGAAGCAAAGAGGTTCTTCTGCAGCTGTACAGGGCCCTGGTGAGACCACACCTGGAATATTGTGTGCAGTTCTGGTCTCCAAATTTGAGGAAAGACATTCTGGCTATTGAGGGAGTGCAGCGTAGGTTCACAAGGTCAATTCCTGGAATGGCAGGACTATCTTATGTTGAAAGATTGGAGCGACTGGGCTTGTATACCCTTAAGTTTAGAAGACTGAGAGGGGATCTGATTGAGACGTATAAGATTATTAAAGGATTGGGCACTCTGGAGGCAGGAAACATGTTTCCGCTGATGGGTGAGTCCCGAACCAGAGGACACAGCTTAAAAATAATGGGTAGGCCATTTAGGACATAGATGAGGAGAAACTTCTTCACCCAGAGAGTGGTGGGTGTGTGGAATGCTCTGCCCCAGAAGGCCGTGGAGGCCCAGTCTCTGGATTCATTTAAGAAAGAGTTGGATGGAGCTCTCAAGGATAGTGGAATCAAGGGTTATGGAGATAAGGCAGGAACAGGATACTGATTGAGGATGATCAGCCATGATCATATTGAATGGCAGTGCAGGCTCGAAGGGCAGAATGGTCTACTCCTTGCACCTGTTGTCTATTGTCTAATGTCTATTGTCTATAACCTAATTCTAGGGAATGAGGCTGGTCAAGAAGCTGAAGTATCAGTGGTGGGTACTTTGGGATAGTGATCATAACTCTTAAGTTTCAGAATCGTTATGGAAGGTGATAAGGATAGTGCAGAAGTTAGATGTCTAAACTAAGGAAAAGCCAATTTCAATATCATGAGACAGGATCTGGCAAACATGGATTGGGAGCAGCTTACTTGCATTTAAGTCACCATTTGGAAAGTGGGAGTATTTTAAAAGTGATGTAATGAGAATGCAGCATGTTCCCCTAAGAGTAAAGGGTAAGGGCAGCAACTCCAGAGAACCTGAATGTCAGGGGTTATCAAGTGTTTGATAAAGAAAAAGAAGGAAGCATACCTTAGGTAAAGAGCATTAAAAACAGGGAAGGACATTCAGAAGAATTTATGAGTACTTCCACATACGCCATCTGCTGTGTCCTTGCTTTCGATGTGGTCTCCTGTATATCGGGGAGACAGGATGCCAACTTGTGGAACGTTGTATAGAACATCTCTGGGACATACGCATCCCCCTGTGGCTGAACACTTTAACTCCCCCTCCCATTCTGCCAAGGACATGCAAGTCCTGGGCCGCCTCCACCACCAAACTCTAGCCACCTGACGTCTGGAGGAATAACACCTCACCTTCCACCTTGGGACCCTCCAACCACATGGGATCAATGTCGATTTCACCAGTTTCTTAATTTCCCCTCTACCCACCTTATCCCAGAGCCAATCTTCCAACTTGGCACCGTATTACCTGGCCATCTTCCTTCCCGTCTATTCTCTTCACCCTCCTTTCCGACCTATCGCCATCACTCCCCACCTCCATTTACCTATTGCATTCCCAACTACATTTCCCTCCAGCTCCACCCCTTTCCCATTTATCTCTCAGCTTATGCTCGAAATGTCGACTCTCCTGCTCCTTGGATGCTACCTGACCGGCTGGCTGTGCCTCTCTAGCATCATACTTTTCGACGACGAGGATCTTCATAAGTAGTGTGTGTGTGTAAGGGAATGCTTAAAAAAGAAATTAGGAGGCCAAAGGAAGCCATGAAATATCTTTGGCAGATATGATTAACGAAAATTACAAGGCTCTTTATAAGTATATTAAAATCAAGAGGATTACCAGAAAAAGACTGGGGTCTAATAGAGACCAGAGAGGCAATCGGTGCATGTAGCAAGAGGACATGTGTGAGGTCCTAAATAAATATTTCTCATCTGTATTCTTAATGGAGAAAGATATTGTAGTTGGAGATCTCATTTGGGCTGTTGATGTTCTAGAGCATGTTAAGATTAATAAGGAAAAGGTATTAGATGTTTTAACTGGCATGAAGGTTCATAACTAAGATTTATCCCAGACAGCTGTGGGAGGCAAGCAGGGAGATTGCTCAGGTCCTGGCAGAGATATTTAATACTTTGGCCACAGGTGAAGTGCTAGATGACTGAAGGATAGCTAATAGAGTCATAAAGTCATAGAGGTATACAGCACGGAAACAGACCCTTCGGTCCAACCCGTCCATGTGGACCAGATACTCCAACCCAATCTAGTCCCACCTGCCACCCACCAGCCCATATCTCTCCAAACCCTTCCTATTCATATAACCATCCAGATGCCTTTTAAATGTTGCAATTGTACTGGCCTCTACCACTTTCTCTGGCAGCTTATTCCATACACGTACTACCCTCTGCGTGAAAAACGTTGCCGCTTAGGCCCCTTTTATATCTTTCCCCTCTCACCCTAAACCTACGTCCTCAAGTTCTTGACTCCCCCACTCCAGGGAAGAAACTTTGTTTATTTATCTTATCCATACCTCGTATGATTTTATAAACCTCTATAAGGTCACCCCTCAGCCTCCGACACTCCAGGGAAAACAGCCCCAGTAGCTCAAATCCTCCAACCCTGGCAACATCCTTATAAATCTTTTCTGAACCCTTTCAAGTTTCACAACATCCTTACGATAGGAAGGAGACCAGAATTGCACGCAATAGTCCAAAAGTGGCCTAACCAATGTCTGAACAGCCGCAACATGACCTCCCAACTCCTGTACTTAAAGAAAAGCGTACCAAACACCTTCCTCACTATCCTATCTACCTGCGACTCCACTTTCAAGAAGCTATGAACCTGCACGCTAAGGTCTCTTTGTTCAGCAACACTTCCTACGACCTTGTCATTAAGTGTATAAGTCCTGCTAAGATTTACCTTCCCAAAATGCAGCACCTTACATTTATCTAAATAAAACTCCATCAGCCACTCCTCAGCCCATTGGGCCATCTGGTCAAGATCCCGTTGTAATCTGAGGTAACCTTCTTCGCTGTCCACTACACCTCCAATTTTGGTGTCATATGCAAACTTACTAACTGTACCTCTTATATAAATGATTTGGATATGAGCATAAATGACAAAAAGTAGTGGACCCAGCACCGATCCTTGTGGCACTCCACTGGTCACAGGCCTCCAGTCTGAAAAACATCCCCCCAGTACCACCCTTTGTCTTCTACCTTTGAGCCAGTTCTGTCTCCAAATGGCTAGTTCTCCCTGTATTCTATGAGATCTAACCTTGCTAACCAGTCTCCAATGGGGAAACTTGTCGAATGCCTTACTGAAGTCCATATAGATCACGTTCACCACTCTGCCCTCATCAATCCTCTTTGTTACTTCTTCAAAAAAACTCAATCAAGTTTGTGAGACATGATTTCCCATGCACAAAGCCATGTTGACTGTCCCTAATCAGTCCTTTTGTTCTTTTGTTATTGTTCTTTTGTTCAAGAAGAACAGCAGGGATAGGTCAGGTAATTATATACCAAATACCTTCTTCACTACTCTGTCTACCTATGATTCCACTTTCAAGGAATTATAAACCTGATTATTCTGTGTAGTTTTGGTCGCCATAATATCAGAGAGATATCTGAGGTGGAAAGTGAATAGAAGGCATTTGTTCTCCTTGATTGAATAGTCAGTAACAAGGGGCATAATTCTTAGGTGAAAAGCAGGAAGATTTGAGCAAAATCCTTTATTCACCCACTGAGTGGTGGGATCTGAAATGTATTGCCAGGAAGGGTAGTTGAGGCAGGAAATCGCACAACCTTCAAAAAGAACTTGGATGAGTACTTGAACTGTCATAACATTCAAGACTCTGGAAAGTGAGACTAATGTAGACTAGTGTATCTTTGACAGTCCATACTTGATGGGTGGAAGCCTCGCCAATGTACTATGCCTCAGGGCATCTTGCCTGCAGCATATGAGTAGACACCGTTGGTTGAGTCGCGCGAGTACCAGCAATGTACAGGGTGGGAGGTGTCCTCTCGCATAATGGTGACATCCATGTCAACCGTTGGCTATCTCATACGCTACAGGCAAGGATGCCCTGAGGCATTCGTACATGGGTGGGGCCAAGCAGAGGCTACAGCAACGGATGAATGGACATCGCACAACAATCAACAGACAGGAGTATTCTCCCCCCCCCCCCCCCCCCAGTTGGGGAACACTTCAGCGGTCTGGGACATTCGGCCTCGGACCTTTGGGTGACTGTCTTCCAAGGCGGACTTTGGGACAGGAACAGCAAAAAGTGACCAAGCAGAGGCTAATAGCCAAATTCGGTACCCATGGGGATGGCCTCAACCGGGACCTTGGGTTCTTGTCACACTACAGGTGGCCCCACTGCACTATACACATACACACACACACCCTCTCTCATACCCTCACAAATACATTCCCACACACACCCTGTCACAGACTTATACCCCTTTACACTCACATACACACACTCTCTCACAGACACTCATAACTATCTCTCTCTTCCCCCCCCCCACACACACTCTATGTTGATGTTTGTTTGTGCATTCTGTAAGTTTGTTTATGCCATTTTGTGTTTTGTCATGATACAAGTCTTTACCAACATAAATGCCCAATTTTGTGTCATCTGCAAATTTTGAAATTGTATTTGAGATTCCTAAGTCTAAAATGATTTGGAGATGCTGGTGTTGGACTGGGGTGTACAAAGTTAAAAATCACACAACACCAGGTTATAGTCCAACAGGTTTAATTGGAAGCACACTAGCTTTCGGAGCGACGCTCCTTCATCAGGTGATAGTGTCTATCACCGCTATCACCTGATGAAAGAGCGTCACTCCGAAAGCTACTGTGCTTCCAACTAAACCTGTTGGACTACAATCTGGTGTTGTGTGATTTTTAACTAAGTCTAAAATGTTAGTGCAAATGGTGAACAACTGCGGTCCTAGCATTGATCTTTATGGAATAACAGTTCTCTTCTGTTGTCAGTCGGAGTAACTGCTTTAATTCCTATTCTACTTCCTAGTTTCTGTTTTGCAGCCAACTTGCTATAAGTTCTATTATTTGTCTCCTGATTTCTCACATTCTGACCATAGGCATGCACTTATTCAGTATATCTTAACTAAGGGAATCAGAATATATTAGGCCGCCTCTATGATCCTTACCTATTCTTTTAGTTATTTCAGATAATTCATTACAGTTGTTTACGTATTACTTCCTTTTGGAGTCCTGCTGACTGCTCTTTGTTATATTTCTGGTTTCTATATGGTTTGCTATTCAACTTTGAGATGTGATAGAACTGTTAATTGTTTGCATTATTGTTCGCAGCAACATCAAAAGGGTTAAACTGCTTCTTTATTATTCTGTAAGACACTGCAACTTCAAACAACCAAAGAAAAACACCCATTTAAAGAAAATACATGAAGTCCTGAAGAAAATCTGTTAAGTCTGTTTCTTTAATCCTGTTCTTTCTCAGCAATTTCAATACATGATATTTGTTGTTAAAATTTAGTTTCTTTCTCTTCCAAGGTTTGCTTTCTTGTCACCTATATAACAAAGCAGTGTTCATGAAACCACCTTTATGGTCTGTCTGTCTTCCAAAAGGGTTAACTGGCTCTTCGCATCTTGAATTTTGAGATGGTCCCTATTTGACCAACTTTAGATTTCTGGAACAAACCGCTGCTGCTTTAAATATGCATTGAAACAAAAGATTTGTAAGCAAAGTGAGGCCAGTGTACACTTTGAGTTTTGTTGTGGTTCTGTTCGCCGAGCTGCGAATTTGTGCTGCCGACGTTTCGTCCCCTGTCTAGGTGACATCCTCAGTGCTTGGGAGCCTCCTGTGAAGCGCTTCTGTGATCTTTCCTCCAGCATTTGTAGTGGTTTGAATCTGCCGCTTCCGGTTGTCAGTTCCAGCTGTCTGCTGCATTGGTTGGTTTATTGGGTCCAGGTCGATGTGCTTATTGATTGAATCTGTGGATGAGTGCCATGCCTCTATGAATTCCCTGGCTGTTCTCTGTTTGGCTTGTCTTATAATAGTAGTGTTGTCCCAGTCAAATTCATGTTGCTTGTCATCTGCGTGTGTGGCTACTAAGGATAGCTGGTCGTGTCGTTTCGTGGCTAGTTGATGTTCATGGATGCGGATCGTTAGCTGTCTTCCTCTTTGTCCTATGTAGTGTTTTGTGCAGTCCTTGCATGGGATTTTGTACACTACATTGGTTTTGCTCATGCTGGGTATTGGGTCCTTCATTCTGGTGAGTTGTTGTCTGAGAGTGGCTGTTGGTTTGTGTGCTGTTATGAGTCCTAGTGGTCGCAGTAGTCTGGCTGTCAGTTCAGAAATGTTTTTGATATTTGGTCGTGTGGCTAGTCCTTTGAGTTTTGCTCCACCAATTGCTAAGGTCATAGTTGATCTGGTTGTAGTGTCAACCTTGCCTTCCTGTCTGACACCTGCAAAAACCCTAAGAGTTTTGAGAGACAAAGAAATCATTGCACTCGTTCATACTTGAGCACCCAACATGTGTTGCTTTGGTGAGACTGCATCTGGAGTATTGTGTTCAGTATTGGTCATCATAATCATGGAAGGATATTAATGCATCAGAAGCAGTTCAGGAAAGGTTTACTAGACTAAAATGTGGAATGAGAAAACCTATATAGGCTAGGTCTGTATTCTCTGGAGTTTAGAAGAGTCAGAGGTGACTGATTTGAAAAATATAAGACCTTGAAGGAACTTGATTGGTTGAATGCTGAAAACCTGTTTGCTTTTGTGGGAGAACATAGAATTAAGGTTTATACCTTAAAAGTAAGGGGACACCCATTCAAAAGCGAGATGAAACTGTTTTTGTCTAAGGATTGAGAGTCTTCCTGAAAAGTGATTGCAGGATATTTCAGTACTTTTCATGCAGAAGTAGGTAGATTCTTGATTACTGAGAGGATGAAAGATTATTCGGGGTGTGCAGTAATGTAGAGTTGAAGTTAAGATCAGATCAGTCATAATTTTAATGAAACGGTGGACCTGGCTGAAAGGGCTGAATGGCCTCCTCTTGTCCCTTGTTGGTACACATTCTGGGGAAGAGAATTCTATGAACTAACAACCCTTGAAGAGAAAAAAAAAATCTTGTCTCCATTTCCTTTTTTTCAAATAAGGAGATCAAAACTCCCACACAGCACTCCAGATGTGCTCTGAACCAGACCCAATACAGCTACTATAACATTTCCTGTTTTTATATTCCAATCGCCTTGCAATAAACATCAACAATTTATTTACCTGCCTAACTGCTTGCTGCACCTGCACATTAACATTCTGTGATCCATCTACCAGGACAGATTTCTGCAATCTCTGTTTAAATAAAAAAATTCTGTTCTTCCTGCCAAAGTTGACAGGTTCAGCTTCCTACATAAAACTGCATCAACTAAAATTTTTCCTACTCACCTAACCTACATGCGTCCCCTTGTTGCCTCTTTAGCTCCCCTTGACAAATTAATTTCCTAACCATCTTTGCAAATTATCATTGGCAAATTTAGATACATTTGGTCCCTTCTTTCACACTATTAATATAAATTGTTAATTGTTAAGATCTTAACATTAATCCCTGTGGCACTCCATTTATGAATAACTTCCCACATCCTCCTAATTTTAAACTCCTCATTAGCAATGACAGCTATTGACCATTATCTGATAGTTGTCTTATTCCAACAAGCTTTTATTTGGTTCCAAACAGTTTTACTATTTACTGTTTGTTTATTATGATTGCATTATCTGTGGCTCTCCACAGAAGAGAGTAATGTAATGCAACTGCTTCTGCCTTAGCTTACAAAGAATTCTCTTTATTTTCTATTGGACTATCTACATGTTCTTTCACCCTTTAAAATAGTTTATCTTCGTCCATCTGAAGTAAGGTCTCAATTCCTTTCAGGTTCATAAATTTTGAATGTACTTTGTGTGTGATCTGCTTCTTCTCCATTTGCTGTGTCATAAGTACAGCTCCTCTGCCTCTAAATCGCACTTAGAGTATCTCATTCTTATGTTAACTCTTGGTTTGCAGCATTTATAGATGCCAGTTGTGATTGTCATCTCACTCTATACTTCTGTTAACACTTAGCAATGTTTGGTCTATTTTCAGTATGCTTTAATGAGCCAGATATCCAACAAGCACTAATAATATTTCTCACTGTCAATAACTCCTCTGTAGGTGCTTAGTGTCACAGTGTTTTTCTGTTTTGGTTACTTTGGTAACTATCAGTGCTCAGACTGAGCTTTTAGATTAGATTAGATTACTTACAGTGAGGAAACAGGCCCTTCGGCCCAACAAGTCCACACCGACCCGCCGAAGCGCAACCCACCCATACCCCTACATTTACCCCTTTACCTAACACTACGGGCAATTTAGCATGGCCAATTCACCTGACCTGCACATCTTTGGACTGTGGGAGGAAACCGGAGCACCCGGAGGAAACCCACGCAGACACGGGGAGAACGTGCAAACTCCACACAGTCAGTCGCCTGAGTCGGGAATCGAACCCGGGTCTCTGGCGCTGTGAGGCAGCAGTGCTAACCACTGTGCCACCGTGCCGCCCACCGTGCCGAGCTATTTCGGAAGAACCATGGTTCAGACTTTAAATGAGTGCTGGATTGCTTTTTTTGTTATTCATTTGTGGGACATTGTCTTTGCTGGCTCGGTAAACATTAATGAGGCCTATGCAGAAGTGAGGACTGCAGATGCTGTGGGGATTAGAGTCAAGGGTGTGGTGCTGGAAAAGCACACCAGGTCAGGCAGCATCCGAGGAGCAGGAGGATCGACATTTCGGGCAAAAACCCAAACTAGGTCTATCCCTAGTTGTTGTTGAGGTTGTAGTGGTGAGCTGCTGCCTTAAACCATTGAAATCCATTTGGTGTAAGTACAGCCACAATACCATCAGGGAGGGAGCTCCTGGATTTTGAAAGAGTGGCAATATATTTCCAAGTTGTAGTGGTGAGTGGTTTTGAGGGGAGCTTTCAAATAGTGGTGTTTCCAGTATCTGCTGACTTTGTCCTTCTAGGTGATGAAGGTTAGAATTCTGTTTTCTAAGGAACCTTGGTAAGTTGTACCTTATAGCAGGTTCATCCTGTTGATTTTGCAGTGTCGGCATGAAGGGAGTGAACGGTGGTACCAACCAAGCAGGCTGCTGTATCCTGGATGGTGTTAAGCTTCTTGAATGTTGTTGGAGCTGCACTCATCCAGACAAGTATCCCTGACACCTGCCTTGATGATGGTGGACAGAGTTTGCAGGGTCACAAGAGAGGTAGATACTGTTCATTATTTATTGTGTTATAAAGCTGCCAAATTTGGGAACTCATGCTGAATCAGAGTGGAGAAAATGCAATGGAGGAAGGAATTCATATGACAGGAAGGGACAGTGAGTGTAAATCTCAGGGCAAATTAGCAGGTATGACTAGAGATTAAGAAATCTAAACCTAGGACAAACCTAAGACACAATATTTGAATGTACGTCGAAGCAAAACAGTTGAACTGATTATATATAAATTGAATGGCAGAGTAGAATTGAAAGACCAGTTGTTGAACTCTTGTTTGTATGTTTGGGAGTTACTCGCTGCTGATTCCTAGCCTCTGACCTGCTTTTGTAGAAATTGTATTTATGTGGCTACTCCAGTTCAGTTTCTATTCACTGGCTATCCCTAGGATGTTTATAATGGAGGGGGGGTTCAGCAATGATAATGCCAATGAGCATCAACGAGCAATGGTTAGGTTCTGTCTTGCTGGAGATGGTCATTGCTGGGCATTGTGTCGTGCAAATGTTACTTACCACTTGTCAGCCTAACCTGGATGTTGTCAAGATATTGCTGCATTTAGACACAGGTTGCTTTAGTATCTGCGGATTTGTGAATAGTGCTCAACATTGTGCAGTCATCAGCAGACTTTACTCCTGACCTTCTGATGGAGGGAACATCACTATAGCAACTGAAGATTGTTGGACCTAGGTCCAGGAGTTAGGGCTCAAGTCCTATCTGCTCCAGAGGAACTTGAGGGTGCCCATGGTGCAGAGATAGTGTCTCTACCTCTGAACTGGGCGGCTTGGGTTCAAGTCTCACCTGCTGTGGAGATGTGATTCTATGCTAAATTACTCTGTCATGTACAGAGATGTGTGCAGGCTAGGTGAATTAACCATGATAAATGCAAAGGTGTGGGGATAGGATAGATGGGGTGGGTCTGGGTCGGATGCTCTTTGGAGGGTCACTGCAGACTTGATGGGCTGAATGGCCTCTATCTGGATTAGGGATTCTATGATTCTATGTGTCATAACATGTCAGAGCAAGTTGATTAGAATAACTATCCTGAGGAACTCCATTGGTGGTGTTAAATGGATATAATTGACCTCAAGCAACTGCAACCATCTTCCTTTCTGTTTGGTATGATTCAGACAGCAGAGAGTTTTCCCTCTGATTCCCTTTGACTTCCATTTTGATGCCACACTCTGTCAAATGCAGCATTGGTGTCAAGTGCAATCACACTCACTTTTGGAGTTTAGCTCATTTGTTCTTGTTTGGATCAAGGATACTTTGAGATCAGGAGCTGAATGGTCTTAATGTAACCCTGTCTGAGTGTAGGTGAGCCAATTATTGCTATGACACCTTTATCACTTATCACTTTAGGTTTAGATTACTTACAGTGTGGAAACAGGCCTTTCAGCCCAACGAGTCCACACCAACCCGCTGAAGCGCAACCCACCCAGACCCACTCCCCTTCACCTAACACTACGGGCAATTTAGCATGGCCAATTCACCTAACCTGCACATCTTTGTGATTGTGGGAGGAAACCGGAGCACCCGGAGGAAACCCACGCAGACACGGGGAGAATGTGCAAACTCCACACAGTCAGTCGCCTGAGGCGGGAATTGAACCCGGGTCTCTGGCGCTGTGAGGCAGCAGTGCTAACCACTGTGCCACCGTGCCACCCATTGCCACTGTGCCGCCAATTTACAGATGGTTGCAAGTCAGCTGATGGGATAGTAATTGGCCAAGTTGAATTTGCGCTGTTTTTTTGTGTACAGGACATACCTGGACAATTTTACACATTGTTGGATAGATGTTAATGTTGTAGCTGTATTGGAACACAGCAGGTGGGGGCACGGCAAGTTCTGAAACATAAATCTTTAGTACTGTTGATGGAATGTTATCAGGCCTATAGACTTTTCAGTATCCATTGCCTTCAGCTGTTTCCTGTTGTAACGTGGAGTGAATCAAATTGGTTGAAGACTGGGACCTGTGATGTTAGGAATCTTCAGAAGACATGGAGCTGGATCATCCATTCGGCACTTCTGAAAAGGATTATAATTGTTGATGTACTGTGTTTCCCCCATCGTTGAGGATGGGGATATTTATGAAGCCTCCTACTCCAATCAGTTGTTGAGTTGTTCATCACCACTCCTGACTGGACATGGCAGGACAGCAGAGTTTATATCTGATACCTTGGTTGTGGAACTACTTAGCCTTGTCTGGCACTTGCTACATATGCTGTTTGGCACACAGGCTAAACCTGCATTGTATCGTCATTAAGTTGATAGTTCATTTTTAGATAATCGACCCAATTTCTCCTCATATGACAACTCTTGCTATGTTTGCAATCAGTATGGTGAACCTTTATGGCAAGCACATATTTTCCTAAGTTAGGAGGCCAAAGCTACATACACAACTCCAGGTGTGGTCTCACCAAGGCTCTGTGAAGTTATAGTAAGACATCCTTGCTCCTGTACTCAATCCCTTGCCATGAAGGTCAATGTACCATTTGCCTTCTTAAGTGCTTGCTGCACCTGCACAGGACTACATCACTGCTCCATCACTGTTACTGGCACAAAATCCAGGCACTTCCTTCCTCACAGCACTGACAGTATCCCTAAACTCTGAAATGGTTCAAAAAGGCAGCTCACTACCACCCTCTCCAATTGCGTTAGGGAGTTAGTAGTTATTGGGCAGTGAATGCAAGCCTAGTTAGAAACATTGATATCTGATGAATACATTTAAAAAGATTTGCATTGCTTTCAGGATAAACTGGGTTTTTTTTATTACTCCTGATTACTCTTAGTACTTAATGGTCACACAGACAAGACTATTTAGATCCTATCATCAGTTGCCCAATGCAAGAAAATTGCAATCTTGGTAGGACATTTACTTTATAGTTTAATATAAAACAAAGAAATGAGAATGCTGGAGATCTGAAACAATTAAAAACAGAAATTGCTGGAGAAACTCAGCAGGTCTGGCAGCATCTGAGGAAAGAAAATTTAGTTAACATTTTGAGTGAGCGAGACGTCAACTCTGTTTCCTCTTCACAAATGCTGCCTGGCCTGCTGAGTTTCTCCAGCAATTTCTCCTCATGATTTACAATTTAATCTTTTTGTTGTGCTCAACCACATGATTTATGGGGCGGCACGGTGGCTCAGTGATTAGCACTACTGCCTCACAGTTCCAGGGTCCTAGGTTTGATTCCAGCCTTGGGTGACTGCCTGCGTGGAGTTTGCACATTCTCCCCGTGTCTGCATGGGTTTCCTCCGGGTGCTCCGGTTTCCTCCCACAGTCCAAAGATATGCAGGTCGGGTGAATTGGCCATGCTAAATTACCCATAGTGTTCGGGGAATTAGTCAGAGGGAAATGGGTCTGGGTGGGTTACGCTGCAGAAGGTCGCTGTGGTCTGGTTGGGTCAAAGGGCCTGTTTCCACACTGTAGGGAATCTAATCTAATCTAATCTCTGAGTAGTAGAAACAGAAATAGCTAACATTACTCAATTTCCATCAATCCTTCTGTTATTCTTGAGTTTGGCATGACCAATGCTATTGTGAACAGAAATACTCAAGTTCCTACAGAGCATCCACATAACCAGTCTGTTTACTGATAAGAATGCAATAAACTGTCTTAGCCTTATGCTCGTTTGCTTACCTCAAAACTATTCTTATTACTTTGTTTTACAATTCAGCACAAGAAAAGTGAGCAGCATGAGTAACAACAACATGTGACCCATATCCTATACATTTAGTAAAAGCGAAACAGCAGTCAGCTAAATTGTCCCCTAATATATCTAATTCTAAATAACCCTTCCATTTCCTGTTGACTCACTTAACTCTTGGACTTTTAGCGGTAGCCAGCTGTTAGATCATCCAGCTGTGGTCAGTTGCCTCATTCTGACATTGCTGAGGTATTGACATAGCTGATCCACTGAAGTGCCTGTTAAGTGGTTACCCTTTCATAATAGTATTAGATGCATTTTGCCAGTGAAATTCAAAGTGTGGAAATGTTTGGATCATTTGTTGGAGATGCAATAGTACTGGCAATTCACTGTCTTAAATGCTTAGTCTGAATTTAAGAACAACAGTCTTCTAATGTGACTGTGTTTCAGTGGAAGTGCTATAATATTAAACTAACATTTAAGAGCAAGTTTGCATTGTATCACCTTATTGTCAATTACTTATTTTTGAAGAGTAGTTACTGTAGGTATTCATGCACATCTAATTTGGATTTGTAGGTTGCTGTTCTATCTCCTGAAAGTTCTGAAACTTCATACTAAGAGGACTGCAGCAACTCAAGAAGTAGCCTATCATCTTCTCAAGTAACTAGTCTATAAATGCTGGCCTTGCCTCATACCTCGAGTGTAAATTCAAGAAAAAGCAGAATAAACAGCTATTCACATATAGAGTGTAGGGAGAAAGTGAGGCCTGCAGATGCTGGAGATCAGTCAAGAAGTGTGGTGCTGGAAAAGCACAGCTGGTCAGGCAGCATCTGAGGAGCAGGAGAGTCGATGTTTCGAGCATAAGCACTTCATCAGGAATGTGAAGTTAGAATATAGAGTGTAGCTTTATCAATATGAATCATTTCAGGAATATTTATTTTAAAATAAATTTTGTTAACTGAATCGTTATCCAGAAGGCAGTCAGCTCAAAGACCAGAAAATGTTTTGATGATTATGTTGGTTGAATCTTAATAGGGAGCAGCTCCACAGCATCTGCAGAAACAAGTTCATCCACAGTACTTGAGGTTTCTAGGTAATCCAAGATGGAGGATGGGAAGAAGTTGTGGCTGTCAGAGCTGCTCCTTTATTTGTTGAGGTATTTTCAGTGTTTTCTCGAATTCTAGGAGCAATAATTATTGTTTTATAAGCTGTTGCATTGTTTTGAAACTTTGGGTGAAACTGAAGATCAAAACAGCGGAATTTTAAAAAGGTGGGAGACAGACAAAGGCAGTGACCACTTGGGAAGTGAATCAAACAGAGAAATAAACCTGCGTTGCTATCTGACCCAGCGGTGAATCTGCACAGCTGACTGTATTGCTGTTTGATTAAGTATTTCTGCACAGTGGAGTCGTCTAACAAACATTACTGGTATAATTACAGCATTTAAAAGGCATCTGGATGGCTATATGAATAGGAAAGGTTTAGAGGGATATGGGCCAAATGCTGGTAATGGGACTAGATTTAGCATGGCATGGACCGAAGGGTCTGTTTCCATGCTATAAATCTCTTTGACTCTATAACACTTGGATGAAAATTAGCGTCTAATTAATTTCATACTATTCAGTCGTGCCAAAAGAAATAGGTCTCTTCATGCCACAGTCTATATAAGAGGTAGAATCTTAGGATGCTACTGTGCAGATAGAGGCCATTTGGCCTATTGGCTGCACCCACCCTCCGAAGATCATCCCATTCAAACCAAATCCATTCCTGCAAGCCCGCATTTAGCATGGCCAATCCACCTAACCTGCACATCTTTAGACTGTGGGAGCAAATTGGAGCACCCATTGGAAACCCACGCAGATGTGCAAACATAGACAATCGCCCAAGGCTGGATTTGAACTCTGTTCGTCTATGCTGTGAGACAGCTTGTGCCACCATACCACCGTCAGATGTGAGACCACAAAGGTATAGATGATCATGAATATTATAATACAACATATTATATGTCTCTAATATGTAGTGTTAAATTTGTTCTCTAAATACACAGGCTAGATATTCTGATCATTCTAAACAGTTTCCTGTTGAATATGCTGGTTTCACACTCCAGGCCTGGCTAAATAGGGAAAGCAGATGGAAGATTGGCTTCCAGATCACATCCAGTCAGACAGTGTGCTAGAACAGCCTTTGTTTACTGACCTTCCACTCCATTCCACACATCGCGATCTGACTGTGATTGTGGACTTGGAGGAACTGCTGTCTTGAATTTGTCCAGCTGTGGTCCTCTTTATTTCTGAAGAAAATTATGCTAATGCAAATAAAACTTAGTTTCTAGTGATCAAGATTTTTGGAGTGAGGAGAACATTGAATTTAGGTTAAGCATAAGGGATTTATTGACACAGAGCAGGTGGAACTGTCTTATTTTTGTGCTGTTGGCTAGGAGACTATCAAATGCATTAGTGGCATTGGCAATTTGAAATGAGTCTCCTGGTCATGAATCTCTTCTGAGTTGCTCCCTGAGTAGTGAATAGGTCATTGTTTAAGAACTGATTATTTGGGAGGTTGAAGGAAAGGAAATGGGAACTACTGGTTTGGTAGATAAACAGCAAAACCTGGGGTTTAGATCCCAGGCCATATGCTGTAATTTCTGTGTAATTCTGTCTCTCCTCTGAAAATTCTTAATACAATTCTTAACTGAATTTTAAAAAAAGTTGAGTCAAGTGTCTATTTCAATCAATTTTTTTCCCCCCAATGAAAACTTTGCGATACCCAGCACTAAAAACCAAGAGAAGGAAGAGGCTCAGTCCCGGGAGATAAGTGATCCTTTTCTACAATACTCAGGATTAATGTCCCTTTAACTTTTTGTTCTGTACAAGGCCTGTTCATTTCACTGTTACCTTTTATATTCAGTTTGGATAGCTGCACATAGCGTAACCGAAGAGCAATCCACAGAGTATCTTCAGAGTTGCTGTGTTGTTGCACACCTTAAAGGGAACATTGCTGAATGGGCTGAATTTATTGACAGTATTGATATTCAAAATGAATTTCAGCAGTTGTTCTGGGAAGGCACTTTTAAAATATTTATATGCACTATAGAGAAGATGGACCTTGAATTGATAAAAAAAATGAAGTCAATATGTTCTTGGTTTATATAAAGTTACTTTGTTCCTTGCCCTTCTGTTTCTTTTCTCCCCACTTTAATTCATGTTTATCTTTTTGGATCTGTAGAAAGTGACAATCACTTGACAGTGGCACAATCAATGAAGAAGGAGTTTGACAGTGCGGCAACCTCAGATCTAAAGTTTCTGGTGGATGGAAAGATTATCCATGCTCACAAAGCAGTTCTCAAAATAAGGTAGTCATCCAAATCTTTAGAGACACACTGGTGTCAGAAACTGTTCATACATGAGAGAAATTGTTCACTAAGAATTGCTCAGAGATTTCTTTTACAACTGTTCTAAAATCTCAATGTTATCACATCTTTTAAAAGTGTTATTGGAACAATTTGTTTTAACTATTTCTTCTTCGTAATGTATTCAATTTTCATGTATAGAACATAGAACATTACAGTGCAGTACAGGCCCTTCGGCCCTCGATGTTGTGCCGCCCTAGCGTACTAATCTGAAGCCCATCCCACCTACACTATTCCATGTACGTCCATTTGCCTGTCCAATGACAACTTAAATGCACTTAAACTTGGCGAATCTACTACCGATGCAGGCAAAGCATTCCATACCCTTACTACTCTCTGAGTGAAGAAACTACCTCTGACATCTGTCTTATACCTATCTCCCCTCACTTTAAAGTTGTGTCCCCTTGTGTTTGCCGTCCCCATACTTGGAAAAAGGCTCTCCCTGTCCACCCTATCTAACCCTCTGATTATCTTGTATGTCTCTATTAAGTCACCTCTCAACCTTCTTCTCTCCAACGAGAACAACTTCAAGGCCCTCACCCTTTCCTCATAAGACATTCCTTCCATACCAGGCAACATCCTAGTAAATCTCCTCTGCACCCTTTCCAAAGCTTCCACATCCTTCTTATAATGTGGTGACCAGAACTGTACACAATACTCCAAGTGTGGCCGTACCAGAGCTTTGTACAGCTGCAGCATAACCTCCTGGTTCCGGAACTCAGTCCCTCTATTAATAAAGGCCAAAACACCGTATGCCTTCTTAACAACCCTGTCAATCTGGGTGGCAACTTTCAAGGATCTGTGTACATAGACACCGAGATCTCTCTGCTCATCTGCACTCCCAAGAATCCTCCATTAGCCCAGTACTTTGCATTCCGATTACTCCGTCCAAAGTGTATCACCTCACACTTGTCCACATTAAACTCCATTTGCCCAGCCCAGCTCTGCATCCTATCTGTGTCTCTCTGCAACCTACTATATCCTTCGTCATTATCCGCAACTCCACCGACCTTAGTGTTGTCTACAAATTTACTAACCCACCCTTCTAAGCCCTCTTCCAGGTCATTTATAAAAATGATGAACAGCAGTGGACCCAACACCGACCCTTGCGGTACGCCGCTAGTAACTGGATACCAAGATGAACATGTTCCATCAATTACAACCCTCGGTTTTCTTTCAGCAAGCCAATTACTGATCCAAACTGCTATGTCTCCCACAATCCCATTTGTATAATAGCCTACTGTGGGGAACCTTATCAAATGCCTTGCTGAAATCCATATACACCACATCAACCGGTTTACTCTCATCTACCTGTTTAGTCACTTTGTCAAAAAAGTCAATAAGATTCGTTAGGCACGACCTACCCTTCACAAAACCGTGCTGACTGTCCCTGATCAGACTATTCTTTTCTAGATGGTTATAAATCCTATCTCTTATAACCTTTTCCAACACTTTACCAACAACTGAAATGAGACTCACTGGTCTGTAATTACCAGGGTTGTCTCTACTACCTTTTTTGAACAAGGGAACCACATTTGCTATCTTCCAGTCTTCAGGCACTATTCCTGTAGACAATTGATGATTTGAAGATCAATGCCAAAGGCTCGGCATTCTCTTCCCTTGCTCCCCAGAGGATCCTAGGATAGATCCCATCCGGCCCAGGGGACTTGTCTATTTTCACATTCTGCAGTATTTCTAATACCTCTTCCTTGTGAACCTCGATCTCTTCTAGTCTAGATGCAAGTATCTCTGTATCTTCCTCGCCAACATTTTTGTTTTCTATAGTGAACACTGTCGAAAAATATTTATTTAGTGCTTCCCCTATCTCCTCTGACTCCACACACAACTTCCCACTATTATCCTTGATTGGCCCTAATTTAACTCTTTTATTCTTTTATTCCTGACATACTTATGGAAAGCCTTAGGGTTAACCCTGATCCTATCCGCCAACAACTTCTCATGTCTCCTCCTGGCTCTTCTGAGCTCTCTTTTTAGGTCTTTCCTGACTTCCTTGTAACCCTCAAGCGCCCTGAGTTTTCACATTTTGTCCTAACATAAGCTGCCTTCTTCTTGACCAGGGATTCCACTTTCTTAGTAAACCACGGCTCACGCGGTCTATATCTTCCTCTCTGCCTGACAGGTACATACTTATCTAGGACACACGGAACTTTTCCTTGAATAAGCTCCATATTTTTAATGTGCTCATCCCCTGCAGTTTCTTTCCCCATTCTAAGCTTCCTAAATCTTTCCTAATTGTATCGTAATTTCCCTTCCCCCAGCTGTAACTCTTGCTCAGTGCAGTACACCTAAGCCTTTCCATTACTAAAGTAAACCTGACAGAATTGTGATCGCTGTCTCCAAAGTGCTCACCTGATTCCAAGTCTAATACATGGACAGGCTCTTTACCCAGTACTAAATCTAAAGTGGCTTCGCCCCTTGTAGACCTATCTACATACTGTGTCAGGAAGCCCTCCTGCACATACTGGACAAAAACTGACCATCTATAGTACTCGTACTGTAGTGATCCCAGTCAATATTTGGATAGTTGAAGTCCCCCATGACAACTACCCTGCCTCTCTCACTCCTATCAAGAATCATCTTTGCTATCCTTTCCTCTACATCTCTGGGACTATTCGGAGACCTATAGAAAATTCCCAGCATGGTGACTTCTCCTTTCCTGTTTCTAGCCTCAGCCCATACTACCTCAGTTAACGAGTCCCCAAACATCCTTTCTACAACTGTAATATTGTCGCTGATCAACAATGCACACCGCCCCCTCTTTTACCATCTTCTCTGTTCTTACTGAAACATCTGAATCCCGGAACCTGCAACAGCCATTCCTGTCCCTGCTCTATCCATAATGGCCACAACATCGAAGTCCCAGGTACCAACCACGCTGCCAGTTCACCCACTTTATTTCGGATGCACCTCGCATTGAAGTACACACACTTCAAACCAGGTTCTCGCTTGCCAGTGTCAGATACTTGATTTGGGAACTCCCTACTCTTCTGTACCTGCCCTACAATTTTGGTTCCCATCCCCCTGCTGTATTAGTTTAAATCCACCTTAATAGCTTTAGCGAATTTCCAGCCCAGGATATTGGTACCCCTCTGGTTTAGGTGAAGACCATCCTGCTTGTAGAGGTCCCACCTACCCCAGAAAGAGCTCCAATTATCCAAAAACCCGAAACCCTCCCTCCTGCACCATCCTTGTAGCCATGTGTTCAACTCCTTTCTCTCCCTATTCCTCACCTCACTAGCACATGGCACGGGCAGCAAACCAGAGAAAACAACCCTGTTTGTCCTAGCTCTAAGTTTCCATCCTAGCTCCCTGAATTTCTGCCTCAAGTCCCCATCTCTCTTCCGACCTATGTTGTTGGTGCCAATGTGGACCACTGACTTGGGGCTGCTCTCCCTCCCCCAAAGGATCCCAAAAACATGATCAGAGACATTACGGACCATGGCACCCGCAAAGCAACACACCAACCGTGAGTCTCTCTCGTCCCCACAGAACCTCCTACCTGTCCCCCTAACGATCGAGTGCCCAATGACTACTGCTCTGCTCCTCTTCCCCCTTCCCTTCTGAGCAGCAGGTGCCCCACTGCTTTCCCCTGATAAGTCATCCCCCCCCCCAACAACTTATGCACTGAGCTTCCCTCAGTGCACAAAACTAGGACACATGAAAGGGAAGGGTAAGTACAACAGGTTATATTTGCGTGGTTGTGTTACCTGAGACACCACTCGGGTAGTGTCTCCCACCCATCCTCTTCCTCTAACCTAAAAGAAAGTGTGTAAACCACCAGTATCCAAAACGGTATACTTATTGTTTAGGGGAATGGCCACAGGGGATCCCTGCACTGCCTGCCAGTTCCCTTTCTGTCCCCTAACTGTAACCCATCTGTCTTTTTATTTTATCTGGGGAGTGACTACCTTTCTGTAAGTCCTGTCAATAACCCCCTCTGCCTCCCGAATGATCCGAAGTTCATCCAACTCCAGCTCCAATTCCCTAACGCGGTTTTCGAGGAAGCTGGTGTTGGGTGCACTTCCCACAAATGTAGTCAGCAGGGACACTAATGGTGACTTTTACTTCCCACATTCTGCAGGAGGAACATTCCACTGCCCTACATTCCATTCCCACTGTTCTAACTCCCGAAGTGACTACTAAAAAAAAAGGATTAGGAAATAAACTATTTACCTTACCTTGTCAATCTGGCTCCCACACTTTTTTTTCGGTTAGAAGAGGGGGATAGGTGGGAGACACTACCTGAGTAAAGTCTCGGGTAACGCAACCACGCAAATATAACCTGTTCTACTTACCCTTCCCTTTCATGTGTCCTAGTTTTGTGCACTGAGGGAAGCTCCTTCAAAATTCTGGTTTTATTGTCTGAGCTTTAACATTTTCGTTCTTGTGTTCAAATTCCTCCATGGTCTTGCTCCTTTTTATCTCTGTTACATCCTCCAACCCTCCAGTTCTTAAATATCTGTTCTTCTTCAGTTCTGGTCTGTGACACAATCCCTTGTCCCTATTTGATAATTGTGTCTTCAGTCAATCCATGGGACTATAATTAGAATTTCCCCCTCAAACCCTTTTGCTGTACACACCTTTCTCTTCCTGTAAGATGGTGCTTTCACTTAGCACTTAACTAACTTTTATCATAGCTCTTTGCTTAATTCTGCATTATTCTCTTCTGAGTTCACACTTGGGAGGTTTCATGCATCTTAATATTATATGCAGACTATTTATTAGATAAGCAGTGGATACTATCACTTGACAGTGATTGAACTTGTTCTTTTCCACAACCATTGGCTCTGCATACTCCCCTCTCCACCTGCAAATTAAGACAGTTGTTCTAAACTAGTATTGTCCTCAAAAGAAACTAACACTTTCCAATAGAATAAATGCATATCTCGAACTCATTTAAAGTCATTAATATGTAAAGTGAGAATTTTGGTGCATTGCAGGTTCAGATTGGCTTTTTAAAGCTTCAATTTCTTTCTGACTGCTTTGGTTAAAAAATATCTTTTTTTTCATTTCAATCATACAGATGTGAACATTTCAGATCCATGCTTCATGATGATGAGGTGATTGAGATTGACCAGTTTAGCTATCCAGTGTACCGTGCCTTTCTAGAATACTTGTACACCGACTCTATCAATCTACCTCCTGAGGATGCAATAGGTACTGAATCCTAACATGTATATTTGAATTATTTTCTTATTTAATATCACACACAAGTCAAAAAGACTAGAATCTTAAATGTTGTTCTGCTAAAGATAGCTTTTAGGAAGGATTAAAGATTAATTCTGGAGTTGCTAGATTAACAATTCATTTATAGTGTTCTTTGCCTTAATATGGATATGATTATAAGACTTGTTTTACTCAAGGGCCATGGGCATCGCTGGTTGCCCAATGTTGCAGTCCAATTGCTGTAGGATAGATCCACAATGCCTTTTGGGGGAAATTCCAGGATTTTGACCCTATGACCATGGAGAAATGACGATACACTTCCAAGCCAGAACAGTGAGTGGCTTGGAAGGAAACTTGCAGGTGGTGGCATTTCTATGTATCTGCTGCCCTTTGACCTTCTAGGTGGAAGTGGTTGTGGGCTGGAAAGATGCTCACTCAGGATCTTTTTTGAATTTCTGTAGTGCATCTTGTAGACAGTGGCAACCATGTGTACTGAGCATTTGTGGCTGAGGGAATGGATGTCTGGGATGTGGTGCCACACATGCTGTTGAGGTACAAATAACTGGGTTGCTTTGCCGTTTCAAAGATCAGTCAAGAGTTGACCATGTGGTGTGATGTTTAGGCAAGATGATCTTATTTGATTTGGAGAGGCTAAGTGAGTTTAAATAAATGGAATACGTTGTGGAGAAATGATCCACTTTGATAGGAAAAACTGAAATGTAGAATATTTTGTAAATTCTGAGTGGTTGGGAAATGTTGACATTCAAAGGGTCACAGCAAGCAGTTATGAAGACAATTGGTGTGGCTTTATGGCAAGAGGATTTTAATAGAGGAGTAAAGATATCAGTGCAATTATGTTGCACCTTGTTGACATCGCATCTGGTGTATTGTTTGCAGTCTTCGTCTCCTTACCTATGGATAGACTTGTCATAGACGGAGTACAATGAAGGTTCTCTAAATTAATTCCTGGAATGGGGAGATCATCCTGTGAAGAATGGTTAAATAGATTGGGCCTGTTTTCTAGAGTTTAGAAGAGTGAGAGATGGTTTCATTCAGGACTACAAGGTTCTGGGTGCACCAGAAAGCAGAGGACCCAGTTTCAGATTGGCATGGTGTATATTCTCTATAATACTCAACCAGTGCTTCTAATTGCATTAGTCACTTAATGCTTCTCTGAAATTGCTCCAGGCAGGTCAGCTTAAGATCTTGCTTCCTCATAGTTCCATCATACCTTCCACAATGACATGATGCAATCCTTAGCATGGTATTGGGGAAAGGAGAATAACATGATGAAATAAAGCCACCTTGTTTAAATATTTTTGCTGACCTTTCCTTAAATTTAGTTAATGACATGTTGGGAGTGCATCATGGTTGATGGCCATGAATGGGCTGTTGAGATGTTAGCAGCTGTGAAAGGGCTTTTGCCAGATCTTAAAATTATTATATTTGTCACAATCAAACTTACTTTTTTCCTGAGGCAGCCCAAGAGTGACTAGAATGGTAAAAGGTGGCATGGCATCAAACTTTACTGGGAACAGATATGGAAGAAGTATTATAAACTGCCTTTTTATGCCTAGTCCTTACTGAGGAGTTTCTCCTGGTAGAGGAGCCACCTTGTCAAAGCCAGATGCCTTTTGTTGGGTCTGCCATCTGTGCTGTGGCTATGGATGCGATGGACTCTGCTCATTCATAGCGGTGTGCTGTTGCTCTCCATTTGAATAAGAACAGGCCAAATGTGGTTAAAATTTCATCCCCTCCCCCACTCACCCATTGTACTCTATGCTACTTTCTCCCCACCCCCACCCACCCCCATCTCTCCACGCTCCAGGCTCACTGCCTTTATTCCTGATGAAGGGCTTTTGCCCGAAACGTCGATTTCGAAGCTCCTTGGATGCTGCCTGATCTGCTGTGCTCTTCCAGCACCACTAATCCAGAATCAATCTGACAGTGACCAGGGAAGGGCATGTATAAATATTTATGGAGAATATGAAGTACATTGGGGGCTTTGGTCTGTTCAGCTGTAGGAAACTGTTTATCCAGGATTGGTATATTATCCATGAGTGTGATTTCTAAAACAATTGTAGCAGTTGAAATACATTTATCACCTTAATACAAGGCTGACAATTTCACTGATCTCAATGATACTTAAGTCTGATACGTACACACTTCTTTAATATAAGCAAATGTGTAATAAAGATGTTAAAAATGGAGATGGAAGCAATTGTCTTTTATAATTTAAAAACAAGAAGTACTTAAGAATATTCTTGTATTTAACCTTACAGGCCTTTTGGATTTGGCAGCATTTTATGGAGAGAACAGCTTAAAAAATCTTTGTGAGCAGACTATTAAACAAGGAATTTCAGTGGAGAATGCAATTACTTTATTGTCAGCTGCAGTGAAATATCAGGCAAAGGTAGGAGGAGGGGAACAAACCTCATGCTAAATATGTTCATTGTGAACGGTCACCTTGCAACAGAAAGTATATGTCTTTTCAGTTCTTGTTATCATATGATTCAACACTGAACGAGGACATTTGGCTCAGTGTTCCTGTGTCAGCTCTTTTGTCAAGTTTTCAAATTAATCCTATCCCTGACTTGTGTCTGTCTGTTTCAGCAATCTGTTTCTGTTATCTTGCTGTCACTGCACTTAGTCATTTTGTTCTGTTACCTTTGAACTGTTGTTATAGCCTGTACATTTGATTCTACATAAAAATAAACAAAAGTAGTCCTAATACTTGTTTCTGAGGAAATGACCATACAAATTCGTCATTTAGTGAGAAGACAACCAAAATACCTTCCTTTATGGATAGAATTTATTGACCATGCAATTTTATAGTTCCTTCCATCACCACCACTGCAATCTTTCAATCTTCTGGCATCAAGTATATAAGGAGGAATGGCAGATTATAGCCAGGGTCTCTGCAGTATCCACCCTCAATTCCCTCAGTAGCACAAGTTCCATTCCACGTGAATAAGATGACTATTCTGCCTTAAGGGTAACTAACACTTTAAGTATTGTCTCTTTTTCACATCTGATATTGCTACTAGCTGCTCTTTTATAGTCACATCCCCATTATTTATGTTGTGAAGATAGAGTACTTTTAGTACATTTAGACATGCCCTGCAAGATTTTGATTTGCCTCTAATCAATCCTACTTACCTTTGTCTACCCATTTACTATTTATAAGTTGATCATCAAATTACAATGCAGGGGTCCACTATGCTTCCACCATCTCGCCAAATAAGAATCATGACTCAGTGCCATGTTCCTGCCCTTTCATCATATCCTTACACATTGCTTCTATTAAAATGATCATCTGATGCCCTCCTGCATACCTCAATTAAATTTACTTTTACCACATTTTCAGGCAGTGCACTCCATATCTGAGTCACTCAGTATGTGGAAAAAATAATCTTTCACATCACATCTGCCTTTTTTCCAAATCACTTGAAATCAGTGCCCTCTTTATCTTGATACTTTTACAAATGATAAGTTTGATACTTATCCAAACCTCTTGTGATTTGATCTCCTCTTAGCTGCCTTCTCTCCAAGGAGATCAGATTCAGCTTCTCATATCTATCTTCGTAAAACAGAAGGTTTCATCCCTGGAACCATTTTTGTAAATTTCCTTCAACTCTGAACTTCTGGCATTCACATTTCTTCGTATTGTGTGTTGTAGAAGATTTTTAGTTATCTTGTTCTATTGCCAGTAATGTATTCCAGCCTGCTTTCACCCTTTTAATTTTTTTTAAATGTCCTCTGTACTTATGTAATCAATTAATTCTCTATTGTTTTCTGAACCTAATTTGTCATAAAACTTTATATTGTCTGTATCTTTAGTCATCCATGGCAATCTCATCCTCTTAGCTTTTTCCATGATTTCCTGTCTTTTTCCATAACTGTTTTAAACTATGATCAATATTTTTGAATGCTTATTTACTTGTCCCACTTCATTTCTCAGAACTAGCTCCAGAACTGCTTGCTTTTTTGGTAGTTTGAAAACATACTGAATTTTGTGCACATTTCAGGAATTCATCTCCCTTTTTGTCTTTCTCAGTTATTATCTCTGCCTACATTGGGATGTCTCCATTGTCACTACTTTTGTAGCTCCTTGCATCCTTCTGTAATTTGCTTTCAAATCACCTTCAATCTCCCTTTATTTGACAGTCTACATTGTATACCCTGCAGTCAATTGGCACCTCTGTTCCATAATTCTAACTAAGTAGGTTCTGTCTTTGAAATGTGCATTATCCCTCCCAAGGGCTAGTTTATTTAATCAACATCACCCTCTTTCTTTCCTAAGTGTATTGAAATGAGAATAATAAGTTTGCAGTTCTGCACCTCTAGGTTATGCCTGTCTTATTGCCACTATGTTCTAGTTCAGAGAGGTGACTTGTCTGCGCATCAGCTATCTTATTTGTCTTACTCTCTGCAACTTGTAGCATGCGTACTCCAAACCCAATTCAACTGAAATAAAACAGGAAATGCTGGGAATATTGTGCATTTCAGAAGGGATCTGTAAAATTGCAGGATATCAAACAGTAGGCAAATATGAGGCAGTCCAAGATGGAATGTTATTGCTGTCTGATACCACTGTTAAAGGATTTTTAAAAATGTGCATGTAACCAGTTCATTCTGGATAATGCTTTGGCAATTAAAGAGGTTAAACTATTAAACCTGCATTGGTAGGGATACACAAATATGTAATAGAAATTGAAATTAGTATACAATAAGTACAATTTGGAAACCTCTTCATTAAAGTGATTAACTAATTGTTAATAAAATTGGAGGGCACCAAACAGCAGGCAAATATGAGGCAGTCCAGGATGGGAATGGTATTGCTGTGGCATGTAGCAGACCAGAAGGTATAGGACAGAACTCTGTGATGACAGATCCATCAGTTTAATCTAAATGTACTAGTAATTATTGATTTTAATAATTATTGAACTGTTTTGACTATTTTTCCTATTCCATATTTAGGACAGACCTCTGTGATGACAGACCCATCAGTTTATTAAAATCAATAATTACTAGTACATTTAGATTAATTATTGAACTGTTTTGACTATTTTTCCTATTCCATATTTCCTACAAATAGATTCAAATACTGCAAAGTTTAAGAATAAGGGTTGTAATTCCCAGAATCAAGCTTAGTTCACTTTAGGTTCAGTCAATGCAACTCTTCACAGTGGCATTATTACACCCACCGAAGGTGTCACAGTTGTCAAAATGTGAACAAACTCTCAGTGAAATGGAAGCTGTTAATAGAAAGGTTCCTTTCTTCAGTTTTGCAGTTGTTAGCCATTAACCAGACAGGGAAAAGGGGAAATTAACAGTTGCATAATTACAGTAAAGTCAAGTGTGATACTAGTCCTTGGTCTACTGAGTACCCTCTTCACTTGTTCAGTTTAGTAACCTCTGTGCCTGCAAAGTGCAACTCATCTACATTTGAAAAAAAAACCTTTCTTCCAGATGAAACAATTATAATGCATTCTATTTTACTTAACATGAACCATATCTAAAACTGGATTGCTGAAAAAATTGCTTTGGATATTTTTTTTTAAATGTTTTAATCTAAAATTTAAGTTTTAATGACAAAAGTCATGTTTGCATTTCAGATTTACACATAATGGGATTCACACACAAACAACAATTATTCCAAGCGGTCAATCACCCTGTGAATTTGGTGAAAACTAATTTGAATAATTTGAACTCCACAGAAATAAGTAGTAGTGCCTACTATTTTCACTATGTATTTTTAAAATCTGAATATATTCAACCAAGGAATATTTCAACATGCTTGTGACCTGGCTGTACTATTTCCTGTAATCCTGATCAGTAATATCCTTTTTATTTTTAAAAAAGACATCATAACAATTCTTCGGCAGTTCAATTTCCTCCAAAAAATTAAATCTGCAGAAAATTCTGCTAGCAAACTTCAAAAATTGCTTTACTTAACCTACTTGAGAATCTATAACCTCCTATTGAGTTTTCTGTTCCCTTCCCTGTTTGAAATGGTTCAGTTTATAGAACAGTACAAAACCTTGGAAAAGAAAAGTTTCTCTTGCCATCAGCCATCATGGCACTGGCAACCAAATTTGGGACAACACAAAGTGGATGTTATTTAAATTTACTTTGTGAGTTTTCCTGAGGTAGGTTAATGAAAAGAATGCTATTATCAATATACCTAGATCTGTCCAGCTTGTCACCTTCGAACAAAATGTCATGGATAATTAATTGCTTTGTATTGCCTTTGGATAATTGAATTGTGTTGAATTGTTATTCCAGGGATTGGAAGAGTTTTGCTTTAAGTTCTGTGTCAATCATTTGACAGCAGTGACACAAACACAGGGCTTTTCTGAGATGGACCACGAGCTCTTGAAGAATTTCATCAGCAAGGCTGGCAAACATGGGGCATTCCGGAATTGAAGCAGGAATGTGAGCAGTCACTGAATGTACTGGGTTTCTTGGTCAGTTTTCTCTCCTCATCCTAATCAGTTTATCTGTCCCTACCCCTTCAGGTGTCAACTCTGACAGGGTTAGAGTTCTGTATGTGCTAACTGTAACTGTGCCGAAGAAACTATTGTTTCTTTATTAGCTTCAAACAGGATATTAAAGTAGGGAGATATTACAGCTGAGCTCCATGCTTAGCATTTAGAGATTACATAATTCAGAGAGTTTGCTCAACATTGTTTTAGAGAGGAGGCCTGTATGACTTTTAATCTCTCGCTGAGACATGGCACAGATCAGCAATCAAACCTGGATTGTTGCACATTCGAATGGTTCAGTTGCTCATGGGAGAAAATGTTTACTGAACCATTGGGAATTCATTTTCACTTTGAAGAAATGGATCACCATCACAAGAGTGAAACATCAGATTATGGAAGTCATTCTTTCCATATCTCTTTTATAGAGGTAACTAGTAAGGCTTCATGAAAGAATTCTGGTCTAATGTATAATTCAGAACTACGCATCATAGTTTTAAGAATATCCTTAGTTTGTGCAGCCATTGATTCAATAACACTGTGTACTTTAAAATAACATTTGCTATTCATTTTCGGAAGAATTTTGCTTTCCTGCATCAATACAATTTTTCCAGCAGCATACACAAAGTGAAGGATATCCACATGTCCCAGATAACTTAATAGATCAGTTTATTTATCATTGCATTACATGGAAGTACTAGATTCCAGCCAAAGGTTCCTAGTGCTGTATTATTAGGTATCTAGGTGAGCTGGATAAACCTTAACTAGCCATTTGATATGATGAGAGAGAGAGAATTAATAGATGATTGAATGCTTTATGAATGTAATAAATGATTGGCAGCTAGGATTATTAATTTTGATGTATAATCAGATTACTGTCCAGAAGTGATTTAACACATTTACTGAATAAACACTTGGAATAATACAGTTGTCAATGGTGAGCTGTTTTAGTAAATTAGTGTCATAAAACAGCATAAGTGAACAGAGTAGAGCTTCTCTTTGACATGGCATGTTGCAGCTCCTTGCAGGTGGCGTTTGGAAATTACCATTGTGTGAGAAAGGAAAGAAATAGATTTAAATTGCCCACTATTTTAAAATACTTGTCAATTTCTATTCTGACACAGGCAAATGCATCATTTTCTGGTTCCTTTTGTGGCCTAGCATGACAAAATCTCAATTATAGTAAATCAGTAACAGCCTTAATTAAAAAAAAAACATTTTTTTTCATCCCCTGGGTGAGAGTAGGTACAGACTGCAGTGATTGTTATAAGGTGTCTCTCATAGAATGAGCTCCCAGATCAGAGTTGTTAATCAGAGCCCTGGCTGACAGATATATAGTAGGAATGTCAGATATCCTGTCCATTCTTGACAGCTGGTTCTGAGGGAGCTGTATCAGTGTACAGAAAGGGTGACTAGGCAACGGAATACTAGCCTCTGTGGAGTTATTTCAGAGACCATTTCTTGTCGCTGTGAATTGGTGTTAGTGGAACTGCTGCATTGCCAATTTTGTTTCCCTGAAATTTGAGGACAAACTGTAGGATTGTTAGCAGTCTCACATTTGAATGCAGTCGGATGATTTTACTCTGATCACACTACATTATTACATTAAGTGACTGTGTTTACACATTTGATTGTGGCAGTAGAGGTGAACTTGAACTGAGTTTGTTCCATACAGTCCAGTCCCAATTTATTTGCAATCTATACAGCCAACGTTTTAAAAGGATATAGGATAACTTCTTTCAGCCTGCATTTATGCTTGAACTGATTTATAAAAGCACTGGGAATCTTAATTTATTTAACATCACATGATTACCCTCCATGAGTAGTTCAACATTTGTTGGGTGAAAAGTTGATCTTTATGTATTGAACCCTCATAGTATAAATCATGTTTGCCATAAAGAAATGTGCAAAGATATTAAATGTAATAACTGGAAAATTTAATTGAAAAACTGAAATGTTAATGCTTCTGTCAGTTACATTTGCTTGTCTTATCTGTTACAGATAATAACTACATGACTCTTTGTTAAACTTTTTCCCCTTGTGAATGTGGTTTTTGATTTTAGTGTCATGTTAAATGTAAATAAATTAAAAGTATCTGATAGCTCAAAGCCTCTTTGATTTGTATTTTCATTTAAAATTTTGTAAGATGTTAAGGGTATTGTCACTCACTTGTTCAGCATTTGTGATACTGTGTTAGCAGCTGAATCATTTGAATCCTGTTATTGGACACAGAGACCAGTGGTACACCAAGTGCACTATAGTTGGAGGTTTGATCCATTGTAATTTTTTTTTCTAATTTCTTTTGCTATCTAAAAATTTGCAGCCTGAACAGCTAGAAAAGAGAAGGAAAAAGTTCAATACTTCACTTACATAAACTAGATCAGACAAGTCAAACATACAGCCAGTGGACCAGAATGCTATCCATCAAAGAGCCCTAAGGAACTTGTGACCCTTTTTTCATTTATAGGTAAATACGTTATGGAAGATTCTGCAAGGTACTGCTCCTCAATCAGAAGTTTTTTTTTAAACAGCTGACAGGCTTACCTGGGAGTTTAACATCAAAAGGCTTCACTTGGAGGTCACCACTAATGATGTTACCTAGCCAGGTAATGAAATGTCTGGATATCAAACCTACAGCTCAGCGAGCAAACCTACATCCTAAATCAAAAGGAAATGGACTCTGGTGGGGTAGCAAGCTGTGTGAATGTTCATATGTTAATTCAGCCTGAGATATACACACAAGCAGCAATGAGTCAGCATTTGTTGGGAAGGGACAGGGGTGGGGCTGAAGAGGATGGAGAATCTGCTCAGATTTGAGCAAAAGGTGGGTAAAGAGAATGTTAACTCCTTCCCAGACAGGCTTCCCAAAATATTACAATCAAAAAGGTGGACAAGCCTGAATTATATGAAACAACCAGGCATTGACAGAAAGGCAAACTCTCTGTAGAAATGTGTGTTCAGAAAAGGATTGAAAAATAGATTTTTTGAAGCTATAGCTATTAACAAAAACAACAGGCATGTTGTAGATTTTTATTGACTTATATATAAAAAATATCAAAACAGTACCATAATGTGCAGTCAAATAGATCGCTTGTTGAACAAATAACAAGTACAGACCTGTACCTTTTTACTCAGATGGAAAGATGTTTAATCCATTTATTAACTATTTAAATTCAATGAATACTGATATCTATTCATGTTATTGAGCTTTTTGTAGATAGGAACAGTTTCCAACTTCTCAGGCAACTATCACAAACAATCCAACATTAATAGTTATCCCAACTAAATGTCAGTATTATTCATAATGCCTGTCTATAGGGCAGTTTAACCACACTGTAAATACAGCACAGATCATACTTCATAATTTGTTCATCAAAATGTTTGAGACCTTCAAGGTTTTGATTTAGTAGTGAGCATTTCAGTTGTGAAGGCTGTTGTGTATGTCTGAGGTAAAAAAAGCCAAAGTTCAGGAAAATGGCTTAATATTCACGCCTTCATTCATAATGCTGATAATAACCTCTGCAAAATTAAATAGTGCATCAGTTTATATCTCTGAAGAACATTAGGTACTGTTTCAATGCACAAATCAAAATCAATAGTGCAGTTTGTCAAATCATTTATACTTAAAGATACAAGCCTTGACATTGGGCTAGGATGATTCTTACATTTGGGCTAGAACACTGCTAGTTCAAGACCCACTCCACAGACTTCAGGATATAAGCTAGTCTGGCACTTCATTCAGTACTTGAGTAAGCACTGCATAGTCAGAGTTTCTGACTGTCCTCTCAGGTGGAAGGGAAAAGATCCCATTGTCCTATTCAGAGGAGATGATCAAAAACTTCTCCTTGTGTCCTAGCCAAAATTGATCCCTCAAATCAACATAACAACTGAAGATGATCAATGTTATAATTGCTGTTGGTAAGATGGTTGCTATATGCAATATTTCCTGCATTAAATTATACAGTACATTGGATGTAATCTGCTTTAGGTCAGCCTAAAATTGTGAAAAGTGTCATGACTTATGGCAAACTTACATTTGCATCAACACTAGAACCAAAATTGACAGGCACATTTGTTTGAAGACAATTCAACTAAAGACAAACTTATTTCTAGTTTGTAAAAGTAAAATTTTACACATAAATAAAACATTAATAAAATTGAAATTGCACATATTTTGTGCAAATGCTACATATTTAAGGCCATATTCTCCTCCTTAATTAAGTGTTAATTGCCTTCATTTAATTTTAAAAAAAGATCAAGATGACAGACATTTAATATGGAACTGATATTCGAACTTGTAAAAATTACCAACATGAATACAGCTCCAACCATCTACTAGATCTTACTTGGCATTTAAACAGTGGAACTGAAACATTCTGTGCATCTAATTGTAGATTACACAAAACATATTAGAGTTTCATCAAAGTTGATGAAACTCCACTGCACTGATTATGATACATGATCCACATGAACATGTTTAATATATGCAAAGCTTATTTCGAATACAGCAGGCTCAATTTACAGCTAGATTCAAAAGTGTAGCTGTTCACAGACTCAAGTACAAGGACCCAGCAAGAGATCTGCAATTTGAACAGAGTATCACCATGTATTTATATACAAATAAAGGACATATTGAAGTATTGAATTCAAAAATGGAAGTTGTAATGCTAAAGGTTCCTGCATTAAATATTGAGCGTGAGACAAATAATGTTATACTAAAACAAGCAGACTAATGCAAATCACATTAGAAATGCCAGAGAAAGGAAGCATGGGTGAATGGAGCTGAAGATTGAGGATTGTTGTTGAGGATCAGCTAATATACTCGGTGCAGATCTGGTCTGCTGAATGGCCCTTGGTTGAGGCTATAGATTCAGATTTCTTCAGTGGTCATTTTTGTAAACACTTAGTAGTGGTAAAAATCAGAAGAAAAGCAAGATACCTTCTTTCATCAGGCCTGTTCTATTACTTAGTCAAACATTTTATAAAGCTTCACAGTCAGAGGAAAATATGGCCTTAGAGTTTAGCAAAACAATTTTCTAAAATGACTTAAACTAATTAACTGTAGATTGTAAAAGGAAATAAACTCCATATGTAAAAAAAATCTGGGAAGAAAGAATGAATGCAAATCAACCATGAAGAAGATTCTGCTCATATGCACTGGAGATACATTACAGAGATAGATGAACGACTCAACTTTCTTCCCTCTTCATACCACCATTTCCATCTTTCAGCTTCTGTTCTTGCATCTTATTCCTTGTGGATGCTGTAGGAAAATTAATAAAACTGTCAGAATGAAACAATCCTCTCATTATTTAGACTAGCCAGTTTGTTATATTGAGGATTAGCTAATCTAGGGACAGACAATAAATGCTAGCCCAGCTAACAATTCCCTCATCCCATGAATAAAAATAAACTGTGCATATCTTGTGTGCTGAATGCCCTTGTTTACTCATCCTTTCAAATAGATTAAATTGACTCATACAAAGACCAATTTAGTGAGAGATATATAAAGTAAGGGAATCAAATCAAATGGACCAGTAAATACAGGGAATAGACTGTTAGCTTAGACCAAAAGCATCTACCGGAGAATGTATAATGGTAAAACAACAAAAAGAGGTTCAAATGCATGTGTTGCAATTTACAAATGTAAGAAATAGGATAGTTTTGAAGAAGGATTAACAAATCTGTTTGTAAACCAAACAAAAATGGAAAACAAATGTCTTGCCATACAGTGTCCACGTAGAGAGAAAGAAAGAGACTGCTGTGGGATTGAAAAGATAGGTAGGTGTAAAGTTAAATGGTGGGGCAATAATGGTTAAAGAAGATATATGTTTTGCAGGAAGAGGTTGTTTGCGGAGGAGTGATAGGAAGATGGGATTATCTTTTTCAAAAATATACAGAATAAACATCTCATTAAAAGTAAACAACTAATAATTTTACGATACTGTGGATAAATGGGTTCAAGATGCGAGAACAATAGTTATGGAAAAATATAAAAGGTGAATATGATAGAGAGAGAATATGAAAATGAAAACTAAAAGAGTATGAACTAATATCTGCACAAAAAAATTCAAAGCAAGCTGTTTGTCAAAATAAGAAAAAAAAATGAAGTCGAACTCAAGATAAAAAATTACGTATGCAGAAATTAGCATTAAAGATTAGGTTGGATAGATAGATAAATAAAGAAAAAGGGTTATGGGAATACTGCCGATAAATACATTTTGCTTGTTTGAAGGGAAAACTGATTGGATCAAATGGCCTGTGTCACTGTTATAATTTCTATACATGTAATTTGATAGTCAGAACTGTACACGTATGGATTAACATTAACACAGTATTCAGTGGCAATGTGACCCTCTTGACATCTATTCCATCCCTCTTATAATGATGACCATTTTAGTTCTGAACTGCGGGGTCACACAGAATATTGGCTTTTTGAATTATCTACAATAATACCAAGCAAGATAAATTTTAGAAGTGTTCTAATTCAGGCAAGAATAACATATTTAATAAAAATAGCTGGATAATCAATAACTACATTATAATCTCAACAAATGGTTCTGACTAATCCTGAATTCCAAAATATCCTGTACCTTTAAAATGTAAACACTTAAGTGCAACACTAGCTCAGTCCAAGGCTGATGAGTCTGTACAGTGTCACGAAATGACTAAGGATTGAGAAATAATACATGCTCAAACATGCTCCTCTGAACTGACAGCAACTTTGCAACTTGCTGACAGGATCAAAGCAGGGTGAGAAACATTTCCTGAGGCTGGATGGGAGAGTAATCTCAGGAGTTTAGTCAAATTATTCTTCCTTTTATTGTTACACAGTTTGACCTCCCTACCTGGCAGTCTAACGTAGCCAATCTATCACACAAGCTATCAAATCAAATTCAGTCAAGGAGCTTTCTTTGATTTACCTTTTGATGCAGAAGATCATTTGTTGCTTTAGAAAGAAACACTGAACAAGATGACGCTCTTTACTCCAGAAGACTGCAGAGAATCCAACAATGGCATTTAAAATTATGAAGGGATTTGATTAAAATCAACACAAAGGGTATTTATTTGTTGGAGTCACCAAAGCTAGGGTCATAAATGGACATGGCCTTGATAAGTCTAAAAATAATTCAAGATATCCTATTTACTTAATGGTGAGAACATGCATCTAGGAGAAACTAGATAAGTATATGAGGGAGAAAGGAATAGAGGATAGGTTGGCAGGGGGGGTCAATAAGTAAATTGAATAAGATGGGTATATGAATAGGAAGGATTCAGAGGGATATGGGCCAAATGGGACTAGATTTAGTATGTCTGGTTGGCATGAAGGAGTTAGACAGAAGGGTATGTTTCCGTGCTATATATCTCTATGATTCTAGGAGGTTTATGTAGACTATTAACTGCTTCGACTGATTGGTCGGTTTCTCTCTAGCTGTAATTTTAACAGCAGTTTATATAATATAAAATACATATGAGGAGCTAACTCTCTCTCTGGGACAATATATATATATCACATTTGTAAATTCTGATGAGTTTAATAACAAAATTATCAGAATAAAAGAGCAATTTGGCCAATTATTAAGGACATAGAAGTTTGATTCAACTTAGCTAGACAAATTAGCTTTGACTAGCTAATTACCTTTCTGCAAATTACTTGCACATGCCTAATCTATAATGGAGAGGTAAAATAAATTGTAATGGAAGACTCTTGAAAGATAATTCATAGGAAGTCAAAATGAGTGCATACTTCAGTGTCCTGAAGCAAGTGAGCCTATATGGGATTGAAGGTTAGCTTCACCCTATTCTGATACAGTTCCTCTTTTATATCAATTCTTTATACTTAGATTTTCCTGTCAATATTGCATCAACTTATATCAACAAAACAGAAGAAATAGGAGCAAAGGAGGAATAGCTTCTCCAGCCCAATCCACCATTCAGTATGATCATGCTGACCTTCGACCTCCTGCTTCCTCATATCCCTGGATTCCCTGAGACACTGAAAATATATCTATTTATCTATCACAGTCTTGATTATGTTCAACAATGGAGCATTCTTAACTCTCTGGAGAACAGAACTCTAAAACATCACAACCCTTTCGATGAAGAAACTTGTTCTCATCTTAATAACAAATGATTGATGTATCCGAAGACTAACCCCACCAGTTGAAACAATTCCCTTCAGAATCTTAAGCAAAAATCAATTGTGGATGCTGGATTGAAGGAGGGTCACTGAACCCAGAAAATTGACACTGCTTTCTCTCCAGAAAGGCAGGGATATTCTTCCTTAAATAAAGAGGCCAAAACAGTGCACAGAATTCCAGGTGTGATCTTTCCAAAGTCAGAAGGTAGCAAAGCTTCATTAAGCGAAATAAAGGACTGCACTCAACTCCTTTCTAATCCTACGATCAATTACTTTAACTCAATGCCCCAGCCATCAACCTCTGTGATATCAGATCTAGGATCCCATGACTTTATACATCTCAAATAAATATCCCCCGAGCCTCTCATATTCTCAAGAATATAAACTTCAACCTCTCTTTTCTCATTGCCTAAAATTATCCATTCTTGGCATCAACTGCATAAATCTTTTTTGTACTCTCTGCAAAACCCAAATTAAAATGGTTACAAAAAGATGCACCAATTATTATTCTTTGATTCTGGTCAGAGCCAATTTTGGATCCAACTTGGCACTCTACTTTGGATTTTATGAACCTGTAAATTTCTGACTAATCTTAACTCTTGCTGAAGTACAAGTTTGCATCAATTTAGATAATACATAAGGTTTCTACCTGCAAGCAACTTCTAGATTTCCGCACTTAAATGCACATGTGCTACAATGTGCTTAAATGCTATAACATAGAACATAACAGCACAGTATAGGCCCTTTGGCCCTCCTTGTTGCGCCGACCTGTGAAAATAATCTGATGTCCATCTAACCTACAGCGTTCCATTATTATCCATATGTATGTCCAACGCCCATTTAAATGCCCTTAATGTCAGCGAGTCTACTACTGTTGCAAGTCCATGCCCCTACTACACTGAGTGAAGAAACTACTCCTAATATCTGTCCTAAATCTATCACCCCTTAATTTAAAGTTCTGTCCCCTTATGTTAGCCTTCACCGTTCTCTGAAAAAGGTTCTCACTGTCCACCCTATCTAACCCTCAGATTATCTTATATGTCTCAATTAAGTCATTTCTCAACCTTCTCTCCCAATGAAACAACCTCAGTTCCCTCAGCCTTTTCTCATAAGACCTTCCTTCCATACCAGACAACATCCTAGTAAATCTCCTCTGAACCCTTTCCAAAGCTTCCATATCCTTCCTATAATGCAGTGACAATACTCCAGGTGCGGCCTTATCAGTGTCTTGTACAGCTGTAGCATAACCTCGTGACTAAACTCAATCCCCCCACCAATAAACGCCAACACACCATGTGCCTGCTTAACAACCCTAGCAACTTTCAGGGACTTATGCACCTGGACACTGAGGTCTCTCTGCTCATCTACACTGCCAAGAATTTACCATTAGCCCAATACTCTGCATATCTGTTATTTCTTGCGAAATGAACTACCTCACACTTTTCTGCATTAAACTCCATTTACCATTTCTCAGCCCAGCTCTGCATCTTATCTATGTCCCTCTGTAACCCACAAAATCCTTTGGCACTATCCCTAACTCTACCGACCTTAGAGTTATCCACAAATTTACTAACCCATTTTTCTATGCCTACATCCAGATCATTTAAAATGACAAACAGCAGTGGCCCCAAAATAGATGCTTGCAGCATACCACTGGTAACTGAGCTCCAGGATGAACATTTCCCAAGAACCACCACCCTCTGTCTTCTTTCAGCTAGCCAATCTCCGATCCAAACCGCTAAATCACCCTCAATCCCGAAGCTCCGTAATTTGCGCAATAGCCTACCATGTGGAATCTTGTCAAATGCCTTATTGAAGTCCATATACACCACATCAATAGCTTTAACTTCATCCACCTGTTTTGTCAGCTTCTTGAAGAACTCAATAAGGTTCACAAAACTGCACTGACAATCCCTAATCAACTTATTCCTTTCCAGATGATTATAAATCCTATCTCTTATAACCTTTTCCAATATCTTAACCCACAACCCGAAGTAAGGCTCACTGGCCTATAATTACCAGAGCTGTCCTGACTTCCCTTCTTAAACTAGGGAAAACATTTGCACTACTCCTCTCTACAAAGATGATATAAAGATCGAAGCCAAAGGCTCAAGGGCGAGTACTAACAGTTTTGCAATGATTATAACCACAAACAGCAGGCCACAACACTACAGAGAGGTGGATAGCAAATTAAATTCAAATTTGAACAATATATTAGTCTGTACAGTTCTGGAGGAATGTGCATACACTAAGAAAAGCACAGACTTGATTTATAAGAATGTTTCCTGGAATGAGAAACTTCAGTTATGAGTATGGATTGGAGAAGTTGGGACTGTTATCCGAGGAGATGTGAAGAGGTTTTTGAAATCATGGCAGACTTGAATGGAATAAATAGAGAGAAACGTCTCACAGCATTTGTGGAGAGAAATCAGAACTAATATTTGGGGTCCAGTTACTTTTCCTCAGAAAGAGTGTTTTGAGGGAGAGTCACTGGACCCCAAATATTAACTCTGATTCCTCTCCACAATTGCTGCCAGACCTGAACTTTTCCAGCAATGTCAGTTTTTCTGATTTACTGAATCTGCAGTTCTTTTGGTTTTTATTTAGGGAGAAACTTCTCCTTGGCTATAACACTGGCCTAGAACTATAGTCACTTTAAAAGCAGAACAAGTAAGGACTTCAGAGTGATGTCACCAAAAATACTGTTTGGTAGTTACAAAGATTTCAACAATGTGATTTATGTGAACATCCATAAAACCATATATCATATTTCAAAATGTTCGCAAAAATTTTTCTTCGTTTACTGCATTCAGAGAGGGAAATGTCTGGTTTTCACAGGAAGATTTCAGGGTGATAGCTGTGTTCCCAATCAAGATACCCCATTCCCACATTTGTGTGTTCACTATTCACAGAATGAGGTCATAAGGAGTGAGGTCATTGGAACGCAGTTGGCTAAATGGCTAGAGCATCATGCACAATTGTGTCAGCAACTCATATTGGCTGTGATAATTCATGGACACATGCTTCCTTTTACCCTTATGCAGAATGGTGCACCTTAAGCTGTTTAATCAATTGTCCTTCCCTATTAGCTGGATTAGATTATGGTCAGCAAAGAAAAAGATCCAATTTGAGCAATGGTAGTTTAAAAAAAAACACTAACCACTGTAGATATTAAAACTTGGAACATAAATGACCAGATTAAGAACATAGGAGGACTTTCATTCTAGGCAATCTGGTCCACATCCAAACAGGACAATTTCTGGGAAAAGATTTTCCTTCAAAGATTAGATGACCAACCACCAAATCAAAACCTGCATTATCCGAAGTATAAGTAATCTGTACAGTACAATAACAACACATGCAAAAAGCAAAGAATACTTTTTGTCATATGAAAATCTACAGTCTTGTTGCATGACTGCAGCACAGAATTTCCTTACCTGTTATTATATGTAAGTGTAAAAATAATTGTGTTTTGAAAGAGCTCATTTATCAAAAGGTATTCAGTAAAAGCACTAGCAATATTTACACTTAGATAATACACCAAATGTGCATCATTCAAGTAACAACTCCATGTTTCTTATTGCTGCAAGAAACCTGCTCAGTTTTCAGCCATGAAATCTGGATTACTACACAATCAGTGAGGTTTCACTTTGACACAATAAGCCAAAAGCCACAAAACATTTGGCTATCACTCACCCCTACACTTTTAAAACCAGGCCATCTATTCCAAGGTGACAAGCTTACTAATTGGGTCAACCTTTACAGGGCTCAGAAAATGATTTTTTTAGTTCATGGCATGTTGTGGAATATGAAACTAATGTACTCTAGAATGCCTTTCATAGATGCTGGTCTATTCATATCTGGTTTCATGTAATTCCTAAACATCTGTCTGAAACTGTGATGCAAACATTGTTGCTAAGCAATATAACCTCACACAGAATTCAGCTTTTGAGGTTAGACAGCCTGCTAAGAACTTAGCAAACTCCTCATCAGAACCAATTAATTAGAGTGCTAGATAACCTAACCATAGGACATGAAAACCAGACACAATGTACTCACACATCAATAATTTGTAAAAAATTCGAATCCACTTACTCATTTCAGCAATCTTTTGCTGCAGTAGTTTGGACTCCCCAGACAAGTGCTTGCTAAAAAGCAGAAAAACAACAAACATATGAAACAATGAGTAAGAATCTAGTAAGTCACACAGATTCGGCTCTTCTGCTACAATCGGAAACAATTTTCATCTTGAAAGATAATTATTTTTGGCTGATTTCTGAAAAGGTACAGAATGAAGCAGCAGAATTGGCTTCTTTGTTTACCTGCCGTCCGTCTCATCTTGACCATCCATATCAAAGCGAAGCCTTTTGAGAGGTTTTGGCAGACTCCCTGCATCTCCAGCCCTCTTAAGGTGACGATCACTGGAACTCACTAACTGATTGATCTTTTGGAATTTTTCTGGTGACTGAAACAATATGTTTTGGTGACAGTTACATGATAGATCTAAGTCCAGTTTGGAGGAGAAAATAACACACAATTTTCACTTTTTAACCCAATATCCCTATTTTGTTACTTTCCATAATCTATATATTTTGACTCCTGTTAAGGAAAATATCTCCTAGCCACGTTTCCAAAGACAGCGTTGAGACTTGGTACTGTAAACTGAGATTACTTAGGGCAATTTAATGGTGCTTTTATGGTTCTACTGGGTAGGATCAGCTTGATTGTACACTGCTAAACCCCTTGGGGAACTTCTAAAGGACTGTCATTAGAATTTCTTTTATTAGCCACCTGATGAAGGAGCAGTGCTTCAAAAGCTAGTGCTTCCAAATAAACCTTTTAGATTACTTACAGTGTGGAAAAAGGCCCTTCGGCCCAACAAGTCCACACTGACCCGCCGAAGCGTAACCCACCCAGACCCATTCCCCTACATTTACCCCTTCACCTAACACTACGGGCAATTTAGCATGGCCAATTTGCCTAACCTGCACATTTTTTGGATTGTGGGAGGAAACCGGAGCACCTGGAGGAAACCCACGCAGACAGGGGAGAACGTGCAAACTCCACACAGACAGTCGCCTGAGGCGGGAATTGAACCCGGGTCTCTGGCGCTGTGAGGCAACAGTGCTAACCACTGTGCCACCATGCCGCCCACCTCCTGGATATCACTCCTGGATGCCAGAAGTCCAGTATAGCTGGCATCAAAAGAAAATTACTATGGGAAAGATAAAATCCCATACAAACTGACCGACTCCCACAACTACCTAGACTACACCTCCTCCCACCCTGCCCCTGTAAAAACGCCATCCCATATTCCCAATTCCTCCGCCTCTGCCGCATCTGGTCCCAGGACGACCAATTCCATTACCGAACAACTCAAATGGCCTCCTTCTTGAAAGACTGCAATTTCCCCTCAGACGTGGTCGGCGACGCTCTCCACCGCATCTCCTCCACTTCCTGCTCCTCCGCCCTTGAACCCCGCCCCTCCATTCGCCACCAGGACAGAACCCCACTGGTCCTCACCTTCCACCCCACCAACCTCCGGATACATCGTATCATCCTCCATCATTTCCGCCACCTCCAGACAGACCCCACCACCAGGGATATATTTCCCTCTCCACCACTATCAGCATTCAGGAGAGACCACTCTCTCTGCGACTCCCTCGTCAGGTCCACAACCCCCACCAACCCAATCCCCGCTCACCTCCCTCCAAGGCCCCAATGGATTCTTCTATATCCTTTGCAAATTCACCTGCACCTCCACACACATCATTTACTGTATCCGCTGCACCTGATGTGGTCTCCTCTACATTGTGGACACAGGCCGCCTATTTGCAGAACGTTTCAGGGAGCACCTCTGGGATCACCCGCACCAACCAATCCAACCACCCCATGGCTGAACACTTTAACTCCCCCTCCCACTGGACTATAACCTGGTTTTGTGAGATTTTTAACTTTGTCCACCCCAGTCCAACATCAAAATTATGACTGAACATTGGTGGTTTTTCAAATTTGCTGATTGGGATTTAAATTTCAACCTTCAGAATCTGATTCCAATACTAACGAATGTATGAATCAATGAATCACTGATATTTGACTTGAAGATCCCTGCAGTACAGTACTTTTGCTGAAATGATTAACATCAATGAAGGAATATATTCAAGATCATTATTTAACTGTGTGAATTGAGTATTCAAATATTTCTATTTCAATAGCCTAGGTCATTATCAAGCTTGATGTTTTACATCTGGAAAACTAATATCGACATAATACAACAAAACATTTAAGGAGCTTTAAGGTGACAATTCTGCATACACAATAGACTTTAAAAAGTAACACTCACCCCAAATGGCTCCCCAATAGACACTAATATCCTGTGAAATCAAATAATTATTCATCAGTTATGAAAAGAAAGACCATTCTTGAGGGCTTGACATTGTAAGTATTGTACAAAGATAATATTTTTTAAAAATCATACATAGAGGTAATGAAAAAGGATAAGAACTCATTGCTACTAATAGCATGTTGTTTTTAATCAATGCAATTCTGCTATTCTAATGTCACCTGTGGGAAAAATTCTACTGGAGGCTCACTGATGACGTTCCTAGCATGGTGACAAAATGGCTGAAAACAAACCTGCCAGCTCAGCAAGCAAACTTACAACCTGAAAAAGTCAACCGTTTCAAAGTTTTCTGCAAGAAAAAAAGTTTTAATCTGTAGTAGGGTCCCTTAATCTGTTCAGAAACGGTACCCTGGTGCTTTACAGAATTAATCTCAACTGATGTCCCTACTTCTTCATTTAAGGTGATCATAATCACTCAGCAAAACATCATCTGATACATTCTACCTCAATGGAAGTTTGACAGAGAAACCATATTTGCTAGTTTTTAAAAGCTATAACATAAACTAGTTTGAATAAATCACTACCTTAACTGCACATTGACTTATCATGATAAATCAATCAGAAAAGTAAGCCACTAGCAGGGAACAAATGTATTTTAATAAGGAATAAGCCTGAAATATTAACCATGCTTCTATCTTCACAGAAGTTGATTAATCCACTGAATATTTCCAGTACTTTGTTTAATTTTAGATTTTCAGCATGCACAATGTTTTGCTCTGGCATTGTTAATAAAGCACTAGTAAGATTATCTTTTGGGCTGCACTTGATATCTGTATCAGAAATCGAGATCTAGAACATGAGCCACAATTTGCATTATGAATGTTTAAATATGCTGACCGTGTTCTTGGAGTCAGTTTTGTTGGGGACAGTAGTCCGTCACTTTTGTATGGACTTTTCAATGGAGATACATAAATGTTATTTCCACCGGGCACACGCAGTGGAGAACTTGGAAAACCAAATGTACTGCGAGGAACTTGAGGTATTGGTGAGAGTGTTGGTGGCTGTTTAAAAGAGACAGTACAGAATAAATTCACAGATAAGCCCTGGAGTTTTAATATTTCAATATAGGACAACTTGAAGATATGGAAACAAACAATTATCACATTATTGTCGATTTGTTAGTGATGGGAGTGTAAAATCCTGTAGCATTATATTTAAGTCAGTGAATGTTGCAGTATTAACAGTAAACCATAGTAATCAGTGCATTTTTCGAGCTATTAGGAAATAATTGTGGATCCCTGGCAGTGTAGATTGCAACATTTGCTGATGTTATTTTACTCAGCCACAGACATCAGAAATTGCACTAAAAATATCAAAAATTATTAGTTACTCGGCTCATACATGCAACACTATGTTGTTTGTTGGAAAAACAGATAATAAGTTACTCACACGTGTTGAAGCGTACTGCAGGATATTGGTTTTCAGCCTCTGCATGAACACCAGGTTGTAGAAGCCTATAATGGAATCATACTGCCCTTCTCTGATCAGCACGTGTTTAAAGGTCTTAAGGAAGAAAGAAAATGAATGCCTTAATTAAGCTAAGCAATTTACTCAGAGTTAACTGAACTGCAAATGCAGTGAGCCTTAATACTTCAGTAAAATTAGTCAAGTCTGACAAGAAGACTTAAATTTGTTCTTTTCATTGCTTTGAAGCAGATATCATTTAGCAATAAGTCATATGATAAGTACACCAGATAAGGACATCATGAATTTAGTTGTTCTGAATTTCCATAGTTGGAGAAACGTGCTTTAATATTTAACCTCAAAATCTGACCAGCTGCTAGGGTAAATTTTACTAAACATTCAGCCATAATCTAAACAGATTAGATTTGCTTGAACTAGAATGAGAACAATTTTTAAATGCTTGTAACAGTATTCCAGAGGTACTGAAGAGTGACTTCTTGCTGTCTTTTCAGAAGGAACTAAATGTAATTTTAGAAAATGAATAGGAAGAGTGGGTGCGTGTGTTTGTGTGATACAATGATGAGAACAGGAGAGATGAAGTGGGGAGAAGGATGAGAGCACCGAATCAAACCAACAAGCTGTGCAAGCAAATATGGACTTTTCTTGTCTTGGAATACATAATATTTTTGTCATGCTGGAAGAAGGGCCAAAAAACAAATCCTCCTCCCTTGAAAAAATCTCTGCAACATGTCCGAGTTACCTCTTGACTTGTATTTGGCAAGTCCTTGTAGGCAGTAACAATTGTCTTGAACCTAAGGTCTATGTTCTTCACCTTGCAAATGGCATACATGGAGCACATCATTATCTGTTAAAACACAGTTAGACTTGTTAATATACATATATTCCCATAGAAGAAATGTTCAAAACATACTTGTAAATCACATGCTTCTCATCAAGTGTTTAGTTTGCAATGTGCACAACTCATTCGTTATAACAGGTTATGAATGTGAAATATAGGAGTGTAGGGAAGGAAATAACCTATCAGCTTTCAGAATCACCTCCTTTTAGTTCCGATTTTGTTACGAATGAAAACCGGAATTGAAGCAATAAAATGCAGGCAGATTAAGTCATAGTAATAGTTACAAAACTTTCACAAAGCCCAATAGCATAAATGTGTGCATAATTATGATAATTATACGAGTTATACAATTAAACATATAGATTTAATATTTTTGTTTCACTTACTTATTGTGGTAAGACTGATGGCATCTCCAGCAGAGGTGAGTGTTGCACCAAAAGAGACTAGAGTGTTGAGGTAACAATAAAAGCTAAGATTGTGTGTTCTGTCAACATGGAGAAGTCTCCAAAAAGCCTTCTTGAACATACACATTATTCAGTGCACTGGTGAAAAAGAATTAAGAGATGGTCCTCTTTAAGGGACTCAGTTTGGTTCAGTTTTAAAGGCACCATTATTTAGTACTTGATGAACTGATGGTAGCAGATAACTGAAAAACAATCTCGAGATATTGGCCCATTTTAACTTTGTACAGGGGGCTAGACCTTGTATCAGTCAAGTCCTTGCCCGACATATCAGTGTTGGGGCATTCACCAAGTTGCATTAAGAGCATGAAAGAACTCCACATTGTTTGTGATAGTTAACAATCTTTTTGAGTAGGCAACACTATCTCCAACATAAACAAAACTCAGCAGATGAGAGAGAAAGCAGAATTAATGTTTCGGGTCCAGTGACCCTTCTTCGGAACTCTCTCTAATGCAAACTTAGTCACTAACTTTATTAAAATTATATATCAACCGCAAACACTTTAATGGATAACTGGAATTTTTCCACTACCTTCAAGTCAGAAACAAGGATATGGCCTAACATGTCCTAAAACACGTGAGTGTGAACCAGCCTGCAGGAAATTCACACTTCTTTACTCAGAGCTTGGGGATACTGAATCCAACTGTAGCAACTCACTGCAGTGCAAAGGAGGTTAGCACGGTTAGTGTGAGACTGCAGCAAAATGGCAGAGTGAGAATATTGACTACAATTTGGTTCGAAGTGGAAATTTGGACTAAATGTGGATAGAAATACCTCAACCAGGGTTTTTGCAAGTAAATTCATCAGAGCCAAAGGTAAATGGGAGGATAAAAAATTGTGAATCGAGAGGCTGACCTGCAGTCAGGAGAAAGTGAGGACTGCAGATGCTGGAGATCAGAGCTGAAAAATGTGGAGCTGGAAAAACACAGCAGGCCAGGCAGCATCAGAGGAGCAAGAGAATCAACGTTTCGGGCATACGCCTTTCTTCAGGAATGAGGAGGGTGTGCCAAGCGGGCGGAGATAAAAGATAGGGGGGAGGGGTGCTGGGAATGCGATAGGTGGAAGGCGGTGAGGGTGAGGGTGATAGGCTGGAGAGGGGATGGGGCGGAGAGGTCAGGAAGAAGATTGCAGGTCAAGCGGGCGGTGCTGAGTCCGAGGATTGGGACTGAGATAAGGTGGGGGAAGGGGAAATGAGGAAGCTGGAGAACTCTGCATTCATCCCTTGTGGTTGGAGGGTTCCTAGGCGGAAGATGAGGCGCTCTTCCTCCAGGCGTCATGTGGCCAGGGTCTGGCGATGGAGGAGGCCAAGGACCTGCATGTCCTTGGCGGAGTGGGAGGGGGAGTTAAAATGTTCAGCCATGGGGTGGTTGGATTGGTTGGTGCGGGTGTCCCAGAGGTGCTCCCTGAAACGTTCTGCAAATAGGCGGCCTGTCTCCCCAATGTAGAGGAGACCACATCAGGTGCAGCGGATACAGTAAATGATGTGTGTGGAGGTGCAGGTGAATTTGCAAAGGATATAGAAGAATCCATTGGGGCCTTGGACGGAGGTGAGCGGGGATTGGGTTGGTGGGGGTTGTGGACCTGACGAGGGAGTCGCGGAGAGAGTGGTCTCTCCTGAATGCTGATAGTGGTGGAGAGGGAAATATATCCCTGGTGGTGGGGTCTGTCTGGAGGTGGCGGAAATGATGGAGGATGATACGATGTATCCGGAGGTTGGTGGGGTGGAAGGTGAGGACCAGTGGGGTTCTGTCCTGGTGGCGAATGGAGGGGCGGGGTTCAAGGGCGGAGGAGCAGGAAGTGGAGGAGATGCGGTGGAGAGTGTCGCCGACCACGTCTGAGGGGAAATTGCAGTCTTTCAAGAAGGAGGCCATTTGAGTTGTTCGGTAATGGAATTGGTCGTCCTGGGACCAGATGCGGCGGAGGCGGAGGAATTGAGAATATGGGGTGGCGTTTTTACAGGGGCAGGGTGGGAGGAGGTGTAGTCTAGGTAGTTGTGGGCGTCGGTCGGTTTGTAGTAAATGTCTGTGTTGAGTCGGTCGCCCGAGATAGAAATGGAGAGGTCTAGGAAGGGGAGGGAGGTGTCTGAGACGGTCCAGGTAAATTTGAGGATGGGTTGGAAGGTGCTAGTAAAGTGGATGAACTATTCAACCTCCTCGTGGGAGCATGAGGTAGCGCCAATACAATCATTGATGTTGCGGAGGAAAAGGTGGGGTGTGGTGCCAGTGTAGCTGCGGAAGATGGACTGTTCCACATATCCGACGAAGAGGCAGGCATAGCTGGGGCCCATGCGGGTACCCATGGCTACTCCTTTGGTTTGGAGGAAGTGGGAGGATTGGAAGGAGAAGTTGTTAAGAGTGAGGACCAGTTCAGTCAGTTGAAGGAGGTGTCAGTAGAAGGGTACTGGTTGGGTCGGCAGGAGAGGAAGAAGCAGAGGGCTTGGAGGCCTTCGTCATGGGGGATGGAAATGTATAGGGACTGGATGTCCATTGTGAAGATAAGGCATTGGGTGCCGGGGAAGCAAAAATCATGGAGGAGGTGGAGGGTGTGGGTGGTGTCCCGAATGTAGGTGGGGAGTTCTTGGACTAAGGGGGACAGGACCGTGTCGAGGTATGCAGAGAGGAGTTCGGTGGGGCAGGAGCAGGATGAGACAATGGGTCGGCCAGGGCAGTCGGGTTTGTGGATTTTGGGTAGGAAGTAGAAACAGGTGGTGCGGGGTTGTGGGACTATGAGGTTGGAGGCAGTGGATGGGAAATCTCCTGAGGTGATGAGGTTATGGATGGTCTGGGAGATGATGGTTTGGTGGTGGGAGGTGGGGTCATGGTCAAGGGGGCAGTAGGAGGACGTGTACGCGAGTTGGCATCTAGCTTCAGTGGTGTAAAGATCGGTGCGTCAAACTACCACTGCGCCTCTCTTGTCTGCCGGTTTGATGGTGAGGTTGGGGTTGGAGCAGAGGGCTGCGTGTTGTGAGGGTGAGAGGTTGGAGTGGGAGAGAGGGGTGGACAGATTGAGGCGGTCAATGTTACGGCGGCAGTTAGATATGAAGAGATCGAGGGCAGGTAAGAGGCCAGCACGGGGTGTCCAGGTGGATGGGGTGTCCAGGTGGATGGAGTGTGTTGGAGGCAAGAGAAGGGGTCGTCAGAGGGTGGGCGAGAGTCCTAGTTGAAGAAGTAAGCGTGGAGGCGAAGGCGGCGGAAGAAATGCTCGATGTCTAGCCGCATGTCGAACTCGTTGATCCGGGAGCGTAGGGGGATGGAGATGAGGCCTCTGCTGAGGACTGATCGTTTATCCTCAAAGAGGAGGTGGTCTGGAGGGATAGTGAAAATACGGCAGGGCTGGGAGCTCGGACCTGGTGTGGGGGCGGAGTGGTCCTTGAACAGGTGAGTGACATCACTGGGGGCGGAAGTGGGTGTGGCGACGGCCACTCCGGGGGCGGAAGTGGCACCCCGGGCAGAAACGGCACTGGTCCCGGTGGCATTGGATCTCGCAGCAACCACGTATCTGTCGGCGAGGGTCTTCCTGGCGATCGTGGAGGCGGTTGTCTGGGCGGCGATCGTGGAGGCTGTACGGTCGGTGGTAGCTGTTGTCCGTGCGCCGGTGGGGGCGGAGTGACGTCACCGTTCGCCGCGGCGGACCAGCTATGGAGTGACATCACAAACCACAAACTGGTGTGGGTGCAGGGAAAGCAGCTGGTTGGTGAGTAGGATTGGTGAATATTTCAGTCTTTACAGTAAAAATAAGAGTCTTCAGTTTGTATTTGGGTCTCCAGTACTTTTCTTTTTTCATAAAAAAACTGCTTAAGTATTAGATTGATACTGGTCATTTTATTCATTTTAGTTTATAAAAACAAAATATCATTACAGTGAAGCGTACAGAGCAGGGAATTTCACCAAATTATCCAGTTAAATCAAATATGATAGCAATGGCAGAAAAGGTGATGTGTTGCTGCCACAGCATGTGGAAGCTGCTGAACACTAAGGTGATCCAGAGCAAACACATCCATAGTAAGGGTTTGTAGCTCAAGGAACTTCAATTCTAAATTGAGCAACTGCTAATATAGTGCCACACCAGGGAAGGTGAAAATTACCAGGACACTTTACTCCAGAAGATGAACACATCCCTCAGACTAGCTGCTTCAAAACTGGCTACTTTTGTTGGCTTAAAGTCTATGAGTGGGAAAGTTAGTTACATTGTTACAAAAAAAGTTACAGCACAGCATTTAGAAACGATCAAGTTGGCTTGTCTTAATGAATGCTTGGCTTGGCTTGGCTTGCCTAACAAATTTAATAGAATTCTTTGAGGAGGTAATAAGCAAGATAGATAAACAGGAAGTAGGGGATGTAACATATTTGGGTTTTCAGAAGGCATTTGATAAGGTACAACATGTTAGGCTATATAATGAGGTAAGATCACATCCATGGTTTTGGAATTAGTATATGAGCATGGATAGAGAATTGGCTAACATTAGAGTTGGGATAGGAGAGGAAATTTCAGGACGGCAGCCTGTAACTATTGGAGTGCTATGGAGAGCAGTGTTGGCGCCAATTAATTACAGCAAATATGAATGACTTGGATGTGGAAAGTGAATGTACTATAGCCAAATTTGTAGATGACACAAAAATAGGTAGGAAAACAATTAGGGAGGTTGTGCACTTTGGCAGGAAGAATCGAGAAGCTATTCTTATTTAAATGGAGAAAAACTGCAGAAAACCTCAGGACAGAGTGACTGGTTCATAAAATGGACAAAAGAAACTGAACTGCAGAGGAGACGAGTGACTGCCCTTGATATCAAGCCTGCATTTGACCAACTGAGAGAATCGGGCGATAAAGAAAACTCTGTCAGCTAGTTGTGACACATAGTTGTGAATGTTGAAGTGGCGATGCTTATTGATGACTACACAATATTCAGCACCATTTATGATCCCTCGGATACTGAAACAGTCAATGTGCAAATGTGCCACACGGATGCCAGACAACGACAATCTCCAATGACCACAGTTAAGCCATCAACCCTTGATATTTAATAGTGTTACCATTACTGAATCCCCTATCGACCAGAAACTCAACCGTACTAGCCACATAAATACAAAGGTTACAACAGCAGGTCAAAAGCCATGAATCTTGTAGTGAGTAATTCACCTCCTGACTCTCCAAAGCCTGTCCACCATCCACAAGGCACAAGTCATGAGTGTGATGGAATACTGCCCAAGTGCCTGGAGCAATGCAGTTCCAACAACACTCAAGAAGTTTGATACCATCCAGGCCAAAGCAGCCTGCTTGGCTGGCACCATATCCACAGCATCACTTCCTCCACCATTGACATAGCAGTAGTGTGTACCATGTACAAGATGCAACGCAGAAATTCACAGCATCTTTCAAAACACATATCACCACCATCTAGAAGGACATTGCATCAGATACATGGGAGCACCACTACCACTTGCAAATTCCCCTCCAAGTCATTCATTATCCTGACTTGGAAATATATCATTATTCTCTCAGTATTGTTGGGTTAAAGTCCTGGAATTTCCTCCCTAATAGCATTGTGGGTCTATCTATCGCACATGGACAAGTCAGCTCACAACACCTTCTCAAAGGCAACAAAGGATGGGCAATATATGCTGGGCCAGCCACTGATGCCCTACTCCAGTGAGGGAATTGAAAAACATAGATTACTTACAGTGTGGAAACAGGCCCTTCGGCCCAACAAGTCCACACCACCCCGCCGAAGCGCAACCCACCCATACCCCTTACCTAACACTACGGGCAATTTAGCATGGCCAATTCACTAGATAAGTGCCCTTGTCCATGAATCACAAAATGCTAGCATCCAAGTTCAGCAGATAATGGGGCAAGTAAATGGTGTATACAAGTAAAGAAGTTTTGCTAATACTATACAGGTATTACACCATAGCTGGAATACCATGACAGATGTTGGACCCCTTCTCTATTGAAAAATAGCCGGCATTGGAGGCTATCCAGAAAGGTTTCACTCTGTTGATCCCAGATATGGATGGATTTTCTTACTAGGAGATGTTGACTAGGTTGTGCATGTGTTCTTTTGAATTTAGAAGCATCAGAGAATCTTTATTGAAAGATACAAGCTTTTTAAGGATTTGATAGGGTACAGGTGGATAGCTTGTTTCCATTGGTAGAAGAGTCTCAGAGAAAAGGACATAGTCTCAGAATAAGGAGTTGCACATATAAGACGGGGAACGAGGAAGAATTTCTTCCCTCAAAGAGTAGCGAATCTGTGGAATTCTTTACCACGGAGAGCTGTCAAGGCTGGATTTTAAGCACATTCAAGCCTGAGATAGGTTTTTAAACAGTCAGGGAATCATGGGGAAAAGGCAGCAAAGTGAAGTTGGGATTATGAGGTGAGCCATGAACTTACTGAATGGCAGGGCAGATTCAATGGACTTCAGTTCCCACATTTTAGGGTTAGCCTAACTTAGCAAAACTCAAAGTGTAATTAGGCTCAAAACATTAATTCTGTTTTTCTCTCTCTACAGATACTGCCAGACCTGCTGAGTTTCTTCAGCATTTCCAGTTTTCATTATCAGGAGTTTGCTTGGTCTGATCCCACGTTAGAGTCAAGTTATTTCCTGAGCTCATGCTCGTAACTTCAGTTTACTGAAGCATTCTGTTTTACTAAATCCTACTGTAATGTCACTTTTATGAAATAAGTATCTTAAAATGGAGAATTTAAAGGCATTGGCATGGATCTCCCAAGCAATGTCTGTGATTATTGCATTGCGGTGCAAACATATATTTCCCCAAACAGATGCAGTTGCATATTTCTACTGGTTCTACTATAAAAGGAGAAAGTGAGGACTGCAGATGCTGGCGATCAGAGTCAAAGAGTTTGGTGCCGGAAAAGCACAGCTGGTCAGGCAGCACCTGAGGAGCAGGAGAATCGATACTTCAGGCATAAACCCTTTATCATGCCTGAAACATCGATTCTCCTGTTCCTCGGATGCTGCCTGACCAGCTGTGCTTTTCCGGCACCAAACTCTTTGACTGGTTTCTATATAATCCTGGTTTTCATAGAATTGTTTTCTCATTCATTTAGTGCCCATCCCTCGCTGGCTTTGAGAAGGCAGCAGTGAGCTGCCCTTTTGTACAGCTGTAGCCTGTTTTTTCTGTAAGTATATCCATAATGTCGTTAGGGAGGACAGAGTCTGGGAACAACAGGATACACCTCTTTTCATGGCACTAGCTGCCAAATTTAAAAGTCCAGTCTGAATGTTAATCGATGACGGAGTGACTGGATAGTGGATGACTGAGTCTATGGATAGTTTGGTGAGCGGTTAAAATTGGAGGACGTGAAATGTTAGTATGATGGGTGCATGAAATGGGCTGCTGGAAGGTAGGTATCTGGATGAGTGGGGGGCGGTGTGTGTGTATGTGGATGCGGTGGCTTTGTGCACATAACACGATATGAGTGTAGATTTGGGTAGGTAATTCACTGGATTGTGTCAGGTCAGGGAAGCACTCAGTTTGGATAGGAGGGGTAACCAGAAGGCATTTAGATTGGGAGAGCAGTTGGAATATTCAGGTTAGATTGAAGGGGGCGAGAGTGTGATTGGTTAGAGTGTAGTCTGACTGGGCAGTTGTTAGATGGTACTGGAGGGAATAGTTGGTATGGGTCAGAGGGATCTGTTGACTTGAGGGGGGTGTTTAGTTGGGTCCAGTCATAAAGGCAGCAAGTTAATTCAGGGGACTAGTCTGGTAGAGTTCAATGGACAGCTGTTTCTGTAGTTAGCCAAGAGTTAAACTAGGTTTTAAACTGCCTAACATTTCTTGGCTAATTACCCAGGCAAGTACCAAAAGTCCTTCCCCATTGTGATAGTCATGGAGGGACCAACTGAATAGGGGATATTTTCATCAGCAGTTAAAATTCTTTTGGAGGTTCACTTGTTGGGTCTTCCATTGGGTCCCGAGACATACCTTCAGTTTTATGCCCAGTCATTGATGACCCACAATCTCTCTTGTTGCTTTCCTCCCCCATCTCTGCACAAGGAAGCATCAACCTCCCCTGCCACTTCCACTTCCAAATATCTAATCTCTCCGGTCTTCAATCATAAACCATCCAAAATTCCAGCACCAAACTCCCAATCTCTCTGGCCCCAGCATCCAAAACATTCCCCCGTCCAAGATCACAACTCTCCAACTGATCATGCCCAGTCTAACATCTGATCTCCTCCCACACTGTGCTGCTTCCTCTTGAATACTTTCTCATTTGACACTGATAAATTGTGCCACAAGACATCGGAGCAGAAATTAGGTCATTTGGCCCATCAAGTCTGCTCCACCATTCAACCTTGGCTGATAACTTTCACAACCCCATTCTCCCACCTCCTCCCCGTAAATTTTGATCCCCTTAACCATCAAGAATAATGCAGAAGATCTATCTGCCCAGAGGCAGCCAGTCTCTCAATCTTGCTGGCTGTGGCTAGGAAATGAATTTGAAAAATGCTGATCTTATGTTAGGAGGAAAACAATTCAGGGTTCTCAATCCTGATCCCCTTCACATGCAACAAGGATCATGTTCAGTTTTGATGCCATCGCATTGTATGGAATCAATGTTCCAAGTACCAAAAAAGCCACAATGGAAGACAGTTCAATTGTCTCTCAATGAAATAAATAGCACATGATACCTGGTCTAAGTGTCTGTCTCTCATGAGTTCATATTCATTTCCTAAGGTATGTTGAAACAGAGTCCATATTATAGCTTCGAGCGGAGGATGGTCAGATGGCAGACAAAGATGGTTGCAGAGGGTGTTCAATCGAAGATATGCCAATCGATATACTGCACAAATAACGCATGGCAAGAAGTTAAGTCATCTTAGTTTGGCACTCAATAAGTTTTCACAGAATATTATCAAAACAACCAAAAGAGTCTTCACGTAATTCTTGCAAAGAAATGCATTTTCAAGTTGGACAAAGCTTCCTAGATACATATCAGTATTATACTCAGATTTTCAATATGCTCTGATATGAATTAGCCATGTTATACAGGAAAACCTGCTGGGAGTTGATGGGGGAGGTTGGATTAATCTATTAGCTTTTGGACGGCAACTAAAGAAGGAAGTACTGATGAAATCACAACACAGGATGAAGTAACCACACACATGATGAAATGGAGGGCGTCAGGCTTCAAGTAGACAAAAAAAAAATTGATGCAAATTGCCTTGACAGGATGACTCATTCAGCTGAATAAAGAATATAAATTATTACAATGGAAACTCTTTCAGAAACAGGAGGTCAAATATATCCTTCTAAAGGATAGTACTGAAAACGAAGCCTGAAAGTTTTATTTTTGGATGAAATAATGGTCAAATGGTCTATGCTGTGCATAAGCCAAAGACAATCATTTTTCTACTAGACAAAAAGGAAATTCCAACTGCTTCTATCACTTCACCAACTGCTTTATCTGTTTTCAACACATGTCAATTTACCTTGTAAGATTATAAAAACTAGGAATTTAGATAATGTTAGGTTGCACTTAAATGGCTGTTATTGTTAACCTTCTAGCATCAGCTTTTCAAAAGGTGGCCTGTAGGAAAGAGATAGCTCTTCTACATAGGGAATGATAATGGCACAGTAGAAACCTTTTAAGTTCTAATCTTTCATAAACATTGTGAATTACATGCTCCTGGTTAATTCATTGGTAATTAACAGATCTTAATGAAAACTTAGACAACAACGTTTTTCCAACACAGGTCACTTTCTCAATTGGTATGAGGGGATAGGGGTTCAAGGACACCCTCCAGCATCCTCATGTGTCATTCAGGGAGTAACAGGGATGTAGATGTGGTGGGCAGAATCCAGTAACCCACTAAATGCCCTCTAAAACTTGTGTGTATGCCAAAGTATTTTTTTTTTTAGTGATTTCCTTTTGGCTGTCTCTTAATTTTCGTTCCTTAGATATCAGTAAAATAAATCAGGGAGTTTTTCAACCATAGCTGGGACACTTCCAACTGTAGATACAGGATCAGCCATTGATTACTCAAATGTTCTCAAACCATTTTTATTGTTGGCCTCTACAATTTCAAACTTGTTCAAACTGTGAGAACATAAAGGACAACAAGGTAGGACAACAACTTTAACTGCATTTATTTCAATGCAAGAGGCCGAACAGGGAAGGCAGGTGAACTCAGGAAGGACATGATTAGAACATGGCACTAGGATATCATAGCAATTACAGAAATGCGAGAGAGGATGGGGAGTGGCATTTTTGATAAAGATAACATTACGGCTGTACTCAGGGAGGATATTCAAGGAAATACGTCCAGAGACGTTATTTGGGTGAAATTGAGAAATAAGAAAGGGTTGATAACCTTTTTGAGATTGCATTAAAGATTGCACCCCGCCCCCAACCCCAATAGTAAGCAGGAAATTGAGAAACAAATTTGTAAGGATATCTCAGTTATCTGTAAAAATAATAGGGTGGTTATGGTCAGGGATTTTAATTTTTCAAACATAGATTGGGACTGCCATAGTCTTAAGGGTTTAGGTGGAAAGAAATTTGTTAAGTATGTACAAGAAAATCTTCTGTTTCAGTATGTGGATGTATCTACTAGAGAATGTGCAAAACTTGACCTGGTCTTGGGAAATAAGGCAGGACAGGTGACTGAGGTAGCAGTGAGGAAGCACTTTGGAGCCAACGACCATAATTCTATTAGTTTTAAAATAGTGATGGAGAAGGATAGACCAGAACTAAAAAGTTGAAGTTCTAAATTGAAGGAAGGCCAATTTTGACGGCATTAGACAAGAACTTTCAAAAGCTGATTGGAGGCAGATGTTCACAGGTAAAGGGACGGCTGGAAAATGGGAAGCCTTCAGAAATGAGATAACGAGAATCCAGAGAAAGTATATCCCTGTTAGGGTGAAAGGCAAAGCTGGTAGGTGTAGGGAATGCTGGATGACAAGAGAAATTGAGGTTTTGCTTAAGAAAAAGAAGGAAGCATATGTCAGATATAGACAGGATAGATCGAGTGAATCCTGAGAAGAGTATAAAGCCAGTAGGAGTATATTAAGAGGGAAATCAGGAGGGCAAAAAAGGGACATGAGATAGTTTTGGCAAATAGGGTTAAGGAAAATCTAAAGGGATACATTAAGGACAGAAGGGCAACTAGGGAGAGAATAGGACCCCTCAAAGACTAGCAGGGAAGGCTATGTGTGGAACCGCAGGAGATGGGGAAAATACTAAACTAGTATTTTGCATCAGTGTTTACTGTGGAGAAGGACATGGAAGATGTAGACTCTGGGGAAATAGATGGTAACACCTTGAAAAATGTCCATATTACAGAGGTGGTTATGCTGGATGTCTAAAGGTGGTTAATACTCAGGACCTGATCAGGTGTACCCCAGAACTCTGTGGAAAGCTGGGAAGTGACTGCTGGGCCCCTTGCTGAGATATTTGTATCATCAATATTCACAGGTGAGGTGCCAGAAGGCTGAGGGGTGGCTAACGTGGTACCACTATTTAAGAAAAGTGGTAAGGACAAGCCAGCGAACTATAGACCGGTCAACCTGACGTCAGTGATGGGCAAGTTGTTGGAGGAAATCCTGAGCGATAGGGTTTACATGTACAGTAGCGCCTCGATTTACGAACTTAATCGTTCTGGGACTGAATCAATTTTTCCCATTGTTTGGATAGCCTAAGAATGCTTGGGCGGCTGTTCACAACGCACGCGCCAAAGACGAACTGAATGAGATCACACGGGGCCAGAGAGCTTTTGCGTTCAACAAGCGTGTAGCAAAGCAGAACAATGAAACTACGTGGTCGCGCATGGGCTTTTTGTGTTCGTACCTTGAATTTTGTATGTACGTTGAAGCAAAATTTTACGTACAATCCTGTTCGTAAACTGATTTGTACGTGAACGGGGTCGTTTGTATGTCGAGGCGCTACTGTATTTGGAAAGGCAAGGACTGATTAAGGATAGCTAACGTGGCTTTGTGCATGGAAAATCATGTCTCACTAACCTGAGTTTTGTGAAGTTTAATGAGGATGAATGAAGTTTAACAAGGGCAGAGAAGTGGACGTGATCTATATGGACTTCAGTAAGGCATTCGACAAGGCTCCTCATGGGAGATTGGTTAGCAAGATATGTCTCATGGAATACAAGAAAAATTAGCCATTTGGATACAGAACTGGCTCAAAAGGTGGAAGACAGAGGGTGGTGATAGAGGATTGCCTTTCAGACTGGAGGCTTATGACCAGTGGTGTGCCACAAGGATCGATGCTGGGTCCAGTGCTTTTCGTCATTTATATAAATGATTTGGATATGAATATAGGAGGTACAGTTAGCGAGTTTGCGGACGACACCAAAATTGGAGGTATAGTGGACAGCTAAGAAGGTTACCTCAGATTACAACAGGATCTTGATCAGATTGGCCAATGGGCTGAGGAGTGGCAGATGGAGTTTAATGTAGCTAAATCTGAGGTGCTGCATTTTGGAAAGGCAAATCAGAGCAGGATTTATACATTTAATGATAAGATACTGGAAGTTTGGTGAAAAAGAGACTTTTGAGTGAAGTTCATAGTTCCTTGAAATTGGCGTTGCAGATAGGATACCGAAGGAGGCATTTGGTATGCTTTCCTTTTTTGGTCAGAGCATTGAATGTAAGAGTTAGGAAGTCATGTTACGACTGTACAGTACATTGGTAAGGCTACTTTTGGAATATCGCATGTAAGTCTGCTCTCCCTCCTAGCGGAAGGTTGTCGTGAAACTCGAAAGGGTTCAGAAAATATTTACAAGGATGTTGCCAGGGTTGGAGGATTTGAGCTACAGGGAGCGGCTGAAGTGGCTGGGGTTGTTTTCCCTGGTGTGTCGGAGGCTGAGGGGTGACCTTATAAAGGTTTATAAAATCATGAGGGGTATAGATAGGGGAAATAGGCAAGATCTTTTCCCTCGGGTAGGGGAGTCCAGAACTAAAGGGCCTAGGTGTAAGGTGGAAGTAGAAAGATTTAAAAGGGACCTAAGGGGGAACTTTTTCAGAGTGTGGTACGTGTGAAATGAGCTGCCAGAGAAAGCGGAGGAGGTTGGTACAATTACAACATCTAAAAGGCATCTGGGTGGGCATATGAATCAAAAGGTTTAGAGGGATATGGGCCAAATGGGACAAGATTAGGTTAGGATATCTGCCCTGCATGGACAAGTTGGACTGAAGGCTCTTAAATCGACTATCTTTCATAGACTATTACTACCTCCCTTATTATTACTTACTACTCTTTCAGTTTAATGTCCACTTGCCTGTTCCCAGCTTCTGTTCATTATCCTTTGCTTGATACCCAGGATTCTGCTCTACTAAGCCCTCACTTAGAGAGCTGGGTGAGGTGTGAAAGGAACAGCATATAGGATGGCAAGCAGGAGACAGCTAGGGTATCAGGAAAGGGAGACAGTGAGGAGGGTGGGGTTAGGGGGAGTGGTGAGTGTGGGTCCAGAGACGCTGTGAATGAAGCATCAGGAAATGCTTCAATAACAGACTAAATATGTTAAGGTACCAAGCAGTTCTTGGCAGATGCACAGTAACCACATGAGGAAAAAAATACACCATCTGTATAAATACTCTGCTGCCATCTGAAGCACAGCAAAGCAGCCAGAGACTGGTCAATACTATTGCTATTTCTTATTTGCTGTTAAATTACTAAAAGCCCCAGAAGATAATTTGTCCAGTAACGTACATTTTTTGTAGAAGAGAGAAACTGAGGTAAACTTCTGAGGTTTTTGCTGAGACTGAAACTGAGACTGGCCAGCAGATGGTGTCTCAATCTTTGCTTGCTGTGTGGGAACTTCATGGGCTGAACAAGACCCTTTTTTCTGCGGGGATCTCTCTGGATGCAAATAACTGTAGAAAAACAGAAGATTCCAGAGGTGACAGAGCTGCTTCGTTTAAATGAGAAATTAAATTCAGGTCAACAATGTATATATGTAATGAGAATACTCTAGGTTACACGTTTATATCTGCGTGTTTCTACAACTTCAGCATTGAACACTAGCTGTCAATATTAACCACAGAGTACATGGTGTGTACAAATATACTTACAGGTCTGCAGCAGTGTGGTTATGCTGGAATGGTTGTTTGAGAGAACTAGTGGGTTCTGGCTGATCTGGCTGATCTTCCTGTTCTTTTTGTTGTCGGAGTATGTCAAACAAAGGTGAATCCTGAAAGAAACAGGAGTTCACATTAAAAAAAACATTAAACCTAAACAGATCCTTAAATATTTGCATGATGCCATTCAAATAATGCTAGAATGCAAGATGGGAAGAATATTAAGTAGTCTGGGGATCATTCAGGAGAATGGATTAGAATGCTCTGGTCAGATTAACAGCAGTATGGATTGACTGACCTGAAATGCACTATAACATTCTATAACTTTGCGAAAAGGAGAACCCTTTCACCTTGGCCTGAATGCAAGACTAACTCATTAGCTTTCTCACTTGCGAAATTAAACATTTAAAAATAACTTTTGGATAGAAAATATTAGCAGCATAGGTAAAGCACAGATTTTCCAACAGATTAACACAGAAACATTGTAATTGGTTTTCTATTTCAACAGATACAGAAATTCATCTAAACTTTGCATGCCTTCAGCAATGTTTTCATTACATTTACAGAACTAAATGAATGTAAGTGGTAAGGCAAGGGAATTAAAAACCTAGGTGCAGAAGGGAAGAATAGAAACTAAATGATGAGGGAGGGTGGAATGAAAGAGATCTGAAATTAGAGCACTGCTCACAGGAGCACTCTAGTGTAATGCATCAAATCTTCCAAGCAGCCTTGAGGTTTTTGAGCAGGGTGATGCAGCAGTTTGCCTAACAGCAGGCAGGCATGGCCCGAGAATGTATTTACTGAGGCAGTGACTACAGCGGGGAAACAACGAATAAATGGTATCAGACAGCACAGAAGGCAGTCATTTGGCCCATCATGGACTGTTTTAAAAGAACTATTAAAATAATCGCACCCTTACGTATTTCCTGTGGCCCTGCAAACTTCTCCTTTCCAGGTTTGTGCTAAAAACAGCTTGTAGTTATATATAGCAAATTCAGCAGGCTGGAATGCCCAAGATGCTTTCAAATACATATTAACACCAAACACCCAAAGTGATATCATAACGTGCAGCAGAATGTTTGGGTAAAGCAACAGGTTTTAAGGAGTGCCTGACAGGACCAGAGAGAGGTTTAACTAAGAATGAACTTTTAGAACAAAAGGAGCTGGACAGTGGAAGGAGTGCCCACTGATGTTGCAGCAGAGTGATAACTGAGGATCCACAAGAAGTCAGAAATGGAAGTGTGTACGATTGGAAGAGAAAGTTACAGAGGGAGGAAGTGGTGAGAGCATGGAAGGACTTAAAAACAAGGATAGCAACTTTAGCTTTGAGGCTTGGCTGGACTGGGATCCAGTGTAGGTCAGTAAGCATTGCATGTATGAATAAATAAGATTGTTGCGAGTTAAGATACGGGCAACAGCGTTTTGAAGGAGCCACGGGTTACAGGAGTTAGCCAGCATTGCAGTAGTAGTTGGTCTACATATGACAAAAGGTACAGAGAAGGTTTTCAGCACCAGATACACCGAGGCAGAGAGAGAAAGGCGTTACTCTGCAGATTGAAGGGGGCATAGCTTTAAATTAAGGGGGGGGGTAGGTATAGGATAGATGTTAGAGGTAGGGTCTTTACTCAGCGAGTCGTGAGTTCATGGAATGCCCTGCCAGTAGCAGTGGTGGACTCTCCCTCATTATGGGCATTTAAGCGGGCATTGGATAGGCATATGGAGGATAGTGGGCTAGTGTAGGTTAGGTGGGCTTGGATCGGCGCAACATCGAGGGCCGAAGGGCCTGTACTGCGCTGTATTCTTCTATGTTCTAATCTTAGTTAAACGAGAGAGCATGGAGTTAGGTGGTCAGTTCAGCATTAAGTGGATACTAAAGCCTAAACAGTATGTTTATATTGCAGACAATGGTTAGGGGGATGGAGTTATTACTGAGTGAACCGGATTTGTGGTGTGGACTGGAGCCTTGGTCACCTCAACTCTAACTGGAAGAACTAACGACAAATCCAATACTATTATACAAGTAGCGCAACACATCAGAGGCAGAGTTCTACAGAGCAGCTGGTGAGATTAAATTTTTGAATTTTACTACTGTTTATCATACTTTCTGATGGCATGCTCCAGATTATAATAATTAATAGCATAATTATATTCAGATATTGTATCAATTATTCTAATTTTGTATTCTGTTTACTACCACTTTTGTAAACTAAAATATTTTCTCCCATCTACTCCAGAAATAAAACATTAAAATTTTGATCATCTTTATCAAATCCCTTTAATCATTTCAGCTTCTCTAGTCTCTCCACATCTCTCAAGTTACTATTCTCTGTTACTATTCCAGTAAACCTTGTTTGCACCTCTTGGCTTCTTTCGTAAATTGTGGTTCTCAGAATTGGACCCAATACGCTAGTTGGGTCTAATCAAGTATAATATTTGTCTTATAGACATCCTGGAAGGCACCAAACGGCTCTATTTATATCAATGTGTAAGCTACTGTGAAGACAATGATTCGAGTTTGTTTTACACATACAACACAATTTGCATAAATTATTCGCTTCTTTTGCAATACTGTTAAATATGTTCCTAATCCTTTTGCTTCCATATTCTGTAAAGAAATTTAAACAATTACTTTTGGCTTACTAAGAAGTGGCTGTGTAGCATAACAGTCTGATCCTGTTAATTCAGTCATTTTACATTTGAAAACAAACTAATCTAATTATCCAATAGTTTGCTGAAGTTATTTTAACAAAACAGCAGACAAGATATATTATGCTCAAAAGGAAAACCTAATTATAGCCCTACATGGCACAGAATAAATATGCCACTTATGATTCAATGTTTTACAGAAACACAAAATTCAAGGAAAGTTATTGTTAATAAGTTCGAGTACAGGTAGTTCTCCTATAATGCTGTAGTTGCGTTCCCATGCGACACCATATTATACAAAATCGTGTGATAGAAATAATTGGGCCTATGGGAAAAACAAGGTTGGGGTGAACCCCAAAAATATCAGTAAAAGAATGAAACAAAAATAATAGTTCGTCTAAGACAAACAATAACATAGTCGAAGTAAATTTTGACCTGTTCCATAGTGCTGTATAATGCAATTCAACAGAATCTTCAACTGATTACTCTTGATTAGCATCTATACCTGCTGGCTGCACTACATTCTAGTCAGCCTTCTGATCCAATCCAGTTGTAACACTGCACAACTTAGATGTCAGAATGAAACTGCCTTGATAGATCAAAGGCTCAAGTGGCGGTTAGGTCAAGTTTTCAGATGGTTTCACATTGTGATGCTTGGTAATGTCTATCACCTTATTTTACAAAACCTGCTTAATTTATTACCTACTTTGGTACTATATCCTTTGGAACCCCACACACATTCTAGCACCATCATGTGCCATTCCCAAAACAACTCACCACCTCATGGATATAGGAGAAAGTGAGGACTGCTGATGTTGGAGATCAGAGTCAAGAGTGCGGTGCTAAAAATGCACAGCAGGTCAGGCAGCATCCCACAAGCAGGCTACTCAATGTTTCGGGCTTAAGTTCTTCATCAGGAATGAGGCTCATTCCTGATGAAGGGCTTATGCCCGAAACGTCAATTCTCCAGCTCCTCGATGCTGCCTGACCTGCTGTGCTTTTCCAGCACCACATTTCCTGGATATCCCAGAACTGACCAATATCCTTGGTGTAGCATCATCTTTAAAAAGATACTGAGCACCCAGACAAGAGCCGTCATTCTGCAGCTGCCCTTTATGGTTCCTGACATTGGCCCTGGATACGGCAGACAATAGAAAATTGGTGCCTTTGTGGACAGGGACATGGAGATGCTGCTAATGGGAATGGGTTGATATAGAGGCAGGATGCCTTTTTCTCCCAGACCAAAAGAGGACCCCATTCTATTGGAACCATGCCAATCTGGACCAGGGTTGCCATTCAGGCCAGTGCCATCTCAAACATCTGAAGGAATGCATAGAATGTAAGATGATAAGTGGCCTTCTCCATTGTGCCAGTGCCAGTGCCACCATCTTCTCGCTGATACCTCACACTCACTCACTCTCTGCTACTGTACCCACCATTTCCTGCAACATCTTCTCTACTCACTCTTAACCTTGCTAACATGCGACCATGACTACCCCAAATCTCTTCTGCACAGCCTAATTAGCCCTCCGGACATCTCCACACATGCGCCAAAAGTAACAGTATGCCCAATCCACCTTTCTCTCCCTCACCCAGTATGTGCAGAGTTTCCTGACTCTGACCACCCTGAGCAGCTGACTGACCACGTCCAAGTCCCTGTACTGGTACTTTTTTTTTGCAATTGGTTACCACAATAATTAGTCACTGCAACAGACTCTCACGAGTCTGCAACTATACTTTAACAACTTAACATTTTTTTTTAAACATAGAGAGAGAAAAAACTCTTAATACAAACAACAAAACCAAGTTTCAAACTGCTCCTCAACACTGCCCTTTTACTTTTAGTCAATTCCAGTGAAATTTCACTCTTGTCTCAACTCTATGTTTTAAATTAACAGATTGCTCCCAGTTTCTTGTCCTCAGGCTATGGAGACATTTCCACGATGCCTTTCCAAGTCCACCATCACAAACATTTCACAATACCTTTCATGAAGCTCTTCACGAGAAAGCACATGAGCCAACTGATCAGGTGATGCCAGTGCGGAGTCCTGTCCTCCGTGCACCACAACACCTAGTGCCAAGGATAAGTATCGCATAAAAGCAAATGAGAGTTCACTTTATATTAAAAAAGGGTCAGCAATTCACAAATTACACTACAGGCAAATCACATTTAATACAGCGCATTATAGGAGAACTAGCTGTAACCAAACTATTCAAGCAAACATTTTCTTGGAATGATGGCGGCAACGTTGTGTAATGGAGTATTGCATAAATCATATTAGGAACAGCGAGAATAATGTACAATAAAAATCCTGAGTTACTAGAAACATTACCTTCACTTGGAATTCAACTGTTAATCAAACAGATAAATTAAAGATCACAAAAAAAACTGTTAAAAACCCAGCAGCTTGCAATAAGGTCCTTGGTACAAGTCCAAACATGGCCCATAAGTATCACAGATGCCACATCCACCACTTAGTGTCAGTATCTCAGCCACATTTCTACCCTCAAAGGAATTAGGTTTAATAGTCATAAAGATCAGACAACTATCAGGAAATAATCCATTAATTTCATCGAGTAAATTAATCTTCCTCTTCATTTCCATCTTCTTAAAGCCAATAATTCATGGTGTTATATATAAACATAGAAAATAAGTGCAGGAGTAGACCATTCAGCCTTTCGAGCCTGCACCACCATTCAATACGATCCTGGTTGATCATGCAATCTCAAGATCTCATTCCCACTTTCTCTCCACACCCTTTCGCCACAAGGGCCACGTCCAGCTCCACTCAAATATATCTAATGTACTAGCTCCAAACACCACCTGTGAGGGAGAATTCCACAGGCTCACATCTAAGTGAAGAAATGCTTCCTCACCTCAGTCCTGAATGGCTTACCCCTTATTTTTAGAGTATGACCCCTAGTTCTGGACTTCTCCAAGACCAAAAACATTGTGAACACATCTAACTTGTTCAGTCCCATCACAATTTTGTGTGTTTCTATGAGATCCCCCTCATTTGTCTAAATTCCAGCATGTATAAGCTCAGTTAATCCAGTCTTCCCTCATGTCAGTCCTGCCATCCCTTGAATCAGTCTGGTGAATCTTCGCTGGACTCCTTCAATAGCAACAATGCCCTTCCTTAGGCCAGAAGACTGAAAGTGCATACAATACTCAAGATGTAGCCTCACCAAGGCCCTGTATAACTGCAGCAAGACATGGTTACTTCAATACTCAAATCCTCTCACTGTGAAGGCCAGCATGCCACATCATTCTGCCAAAACCAGTAACCAGTCTTTGTGTTAGAGATCAAGATGCCCAAATGCAAAAATGAAATTAATGAATGTTAATGTAAAGAATAAAGCATCATGAAAATTAACATCCTATTGACCATAAAATGGATCAATCAGTCTCCCCATTAGCATGGGAATGGCTGTTTTCACAAGAACATTGATGCTTGCTAATAAGATGCTGTCTTGTTTAATATGATGTGAAGTTTCTTCCTCTATATTCAGCAGTCCAAGAGTCTCCAGCCATTCATTTTCATGGAAGGAGAACTATAAGCTTGCGAGTACAGATGTCAGAAATGCTGACCATGACACTCAAAGTTCAACTCTGTTTAAGTTATGGAAGTTAACTATGTTTAAGCAGTCATGATTCGGAGATGCTGGTGTTGGACTGGGGTGTACAAAGTTAAAAACCACTCAACACCAGGTTATAGTCCAACAGGTTTAATTGAAAGCACATTAGCTTTCGGAGCGACACTCCTTCATCAGGTGATTGTGGAGGGCTCGATCGTAACACAGAATTTATAGCAAAAATTTGCAGTGTGATGTTACTGAAATTATACATTGAAGAATTGATTGTCTGTTAAGCCTTTCATCTGTTGAAAGAAGTGAAACTATCACTGTATCCTATGTGTAAATCACAAAACCGTTTTTTTAAAAAGTTGCATTCTCGGGTTAGCTGTTAACAATGGTGATAGCTAGACAATATGTTGAAGGTGTTGGCCCCCTGTGTTCTCTGTCTATGACCTGATGTTTAGATTGATTCCAATCTAAAAAGTGAGATAACAGAGTTTTACATAAATTCATGCAGTTTTTGAGCTCAGAGTTCTACATGAATGTATGTGGTTTTTGAGCAAAGTGCAATGTAACTCTGAAAGTACCAAAACAATTCACCACACACAATATATATGTGTGCACGTGGGTCTTTGTCTATCTGTCTGTCTGGGGTGGGGGTTGTGAGTGTGAGAAAAAAAGTGTGTGTGTGTGTGTGTATGTAGTGAGTGCAGACTGTCTTAAGTCTGTGAGGGGGTGCATGTGTGGGAGTCTGTGTGTCTATAAGGGTGTGTGTGGGTGTCTGTGTGCGCGTCTGTGTGTATCTGTGTCCGTGTGCATGTGAGAGTTTGTGTGTGTGTAGGAATATCTGTGTGTGTGTGTGTGTGTGTAGTGCAATGGTGATCACCTGTAATGTGACATGAACCCAAGGTTGAGGCCCTCCCTATGGGAACCGAATTTAGCTATCAGCCTCTGCTCACGGTGGACGCTGCAAAACGTGTCAGATTGTGAACATAGATACCACTATTACGCGTGGAAACACCTCCCGTGTACATGGCAGGTACTCAAGTGACTCAGCCAACATTGTCTATCTTATATGTTGCAGGCAGGGATGCCCGGAGGCATGGTACATTGGGGAAACTGAGCAAAGGCTACGACAACGGATGAATGGGCACCGCACAACAATCAACAGACAGGAGGGTTCCCTCCCAGTTGGGGAACACTTCAGTGGTCCAGGACATTCAGCCTCGGACCTTCGGGTGACCATCCTCCAAGGTGGACTTCGGGACAGGCAGCAGAGGAAAGTGGCCGAGCAGAGGCTGATAGCTAAGTTCGGTACCCATAAGGAGGGCCTCAACCGGGACCTTGGGTTCATGTCACATTACAGGTGATCACCATTGCACTACACACACACACAGATACTCCTACACACACACACACGGACACACACACGGACACAGATACACACACACACACACACAGACACAGACACATGGACACACACACGGACACAGATACACACACACACACACGGACACAGACACAGATACACACAGATGCGCACACAGACACCCACACACACCCTTATAGACACACAGACTCCCACACATGCACCCCCTCACAGACTTAAGACACTCTGCACTCACTACACACACATACACACACACTTTCTCACACTCACAACCCCCAACCCAGACAGACACACACACAGACAAAGACCCACATGCACACATATATATTGTGTGTGGTGAATTTTTTGGTACGTTCAGAGTTACATTGCACTTTGCTCAAAAACCACATACATTCATGTAGAACTCTGAGCTCAAAAACTGCATGAATTTATGTAAAACTCTGTTATCTCACTTTTTAGATTGGAATCAATCTAAACATCAGGTCATAGACAGAGAACACAGGGGGCTAACACCTTCAACATATTGTCTAGCTATCACCATTGTTAACAGCTAACCCGAGAATGCAACTTTTAAAAAAAGGGTTTTGTGATTTACACATGAAAGAAGTGAAACTATCACTGTATTCTAACAGATGAAAGACTTAACAGACAATCAATTCTTCAATATATAATTTAAGTTACATCACACTGCAAATTTTTGCTATAAATTCTGTGTTACGATCGAGCCCTCCACAATCACCTGATGAAGGAGTGTCGCTCCCAAAGTTAGTGTGCTTCCAATTAAACCTGTTGGACTATAACCTGGTGTTGAGTGATTTTTAACTATGTTTAAGCAGAAACTTCTTCAGCCAGGGACTGGTGAATCTATGGAATTCACTGCCACAAAAAGCTGTGGAGACCAAGTCACAGAGAATATTTAAGACAGAGATAGATGGGTTCTTAATTGTCAAAAGGATCAAGGGTTATGGGGAGAAAGTGGGAGAATGGTGTTGAGAAACTTATCAGCCATGACTGAATGGCAGAGCAGACTCAATGGGCTGAAGCCTAATTTCTGTTCCTGTGTCTTATGGTTCATTAATGGGTAGATGCCAATGCTCTAACTGTCTGAGAAGAACTTGGCTAGGGGAGCAACAAGCTCTGGAGCACAAGTCTTTCGTACCATTGCCAGTATGTTGTCAGAGCCTATTGCCTTTGCAGAACCCAGTGCTTCGAATAATTTCTTAACATCACATGGAGTGAATTGAATTGGCTGAAGCCTGGCATCTGTGATACTGGGGACTACCGGAGGAGGCTTAGATGAATCATCTAGTCAGTACTTCTGTCTGTAGACTGCTATTAAAGCTTCAGCCTTACCTTTAGCACTGATGTGCAGGGCTATTTCATCATTGAAGATGGGAATATTATGCGTTCGTATATATTCAATGCAATGTCACAATCTGACGATCTATTCATAAAAATTTCTTTAATCTCACCTTGTGTTACAAAAACAGCAAGCAGCTTAGAGGCTTTAAAACGTTGAGGTTTCTCACAAAATTGGAACTGTATTGTAGAGATGGATTCCAATCAATCCTTTGTATGTATGTGAGCTCTTTGAAGAAACCACCTACCCAATTCTCTCACTTCACACTGTCCCAAAGCCATGCAAAACTTTCCTTTTCAAGGAATTTGAAAAACATCCTTTTTAAAAAAAATGCACTTCTGTCATCCTTTCAGGCAATATATTCCAGATTGAACTACATGCTGCATAGAAAATTCTAACTACCCCTTTCTTGATCATTATTTTCAGTAAGTTTAATATTATTTGTTAGCAATCGCTCAATGACTGGATAGTTGCAGACATCTGAAACTGAAGAACAAAATGCCAAACCTCTATGAATTTAAATATTTATACCAGTTATCAAACTAATTATTAAGAATACAAAGGTAGATCTGACAGCAGTGGAAACAACAAGAAAGGAAATGCACATGCAGAAGATTTCAAGACATAAACCATTTGTCCAAAAAATTAATGACAGATTTTATACATAGCAGCAAAAACCACAATTTCAAACTGAAAAGGCAAATTGTATGTAAGTTTGTGGTGAAAAATGTGAACTGCATATTTCCTGTGGTAATGAGAAAAAAAATGCTATTTAATTAGAACGACAAGGCAGCCACTTATGGACTATACTAGCTGCATATTTGTTGCGAGAGAAGCAAAGTTAATGCTTCGTGTCCAAAATGATACTTCTATTTGGAACTTCGTAAATTCATATTGGACTTAAAACATTAACTTTTATCTGTGTCCACGGATGTTACCAGACATGCTGAGTTTCTCCAGCACTTTCTGTTTTCATTTCCAGTCTCCAGCATCTGCTGTACTTGGCTTTTATTTGAGTGGTATAGTTGCTGCTCTGGATTAGCTGGGCCATATTGTACATGATTGGTTTCCTTCTACTTGACTGCAAAAGGCAAACTCACTTTGAGAACCCTTACCATTGCCTCTATCTGAGTTAATTTAATCACAAATGGAATGAAAGCTAACTGTTAATCTATTTCTATTCATATACTCAGTGACTGTTTCAAAAACAGCCCACAAAGATTTCTGCTATGATCATGTGACTAGGCTTGGTTTGGCAATAACCTTCCATATCCTTCCTCAAATTAATTTCCTTCTGACCAAGGTACCTCCTGATAAACCTGGAGTATTCATTACTGTTTTTGTAAGAGATTCTGTCAACACAATTGTCTGCAAGAGAAACCCTTACAAAATGGAGTTACAACTTACACTCAGCTTTCACAACATACGTTAATAACTTTCTACTTAAACCTTGGATTGGATATAAACAACTGGTTAACTGCAATGCAAGCCTTCACCTTGCCCAGAAGGCCTGGTTACCTGGCTCCCACAGTATTCAACACTAATGCCTCTTTGAATATCTAATTTTGAAGCAACAGACAGTTTAGGGGTCAGCGCTGCTCAATATAACAATTAACGACCCTAACTCCAAACTACAAAGGCAAGTCACTGAGCTGTAAAAAGCTCGGCCAATAAAACTTTTCGTTCATTGAAACAGTGAAGTACAAGTTATGCTTCAACAAAACTTCCTCAGAAGAGATTTTTAAAGAGAAGGTACTGCCTAGTCTTTTCAATCAATGGCTAGGCAACCAATCATCCTCACAAGGAAATTCCAGGATGGTCATGCCAACTTTGGTCTTTTACACTTCATCTTTAAAACAAAGGACTTCGTTAAACTGTTTCCCTTTAGTTGTTTTCTTTGGGTTTTAAGCGACTACAAATCGAACTACCTTGTCTGTTCCTGTTCTAAATCTCCTCATACGTGTGACTGTGTTGCAAGGCATTTTCCTTTGAACTAAGAATGTGTGAAATAAACCGGACTACTTCGGGTTTCTAATTTTATCACAACATTGTTTGCGAACTGTAACTTTGCAAAGTCTGCAAAGAGAGGGAGTTGGGGAAATATGCCCACATTAATTTTTTTTTAATGGAAAAATATTCCAATCTTCTTGTTGACAGGTGGTGAAAGTAAGAGAGCTTTATTTTAAAACATAATCGGTCCATGACAGATGCAACATCATTTCTTTGCATTATATTATAGTAATGGTCCAGGTTCATCTTATTAGGAAACCAGAATGGCATAGGCGAATGCAATTATCTACCAATTGTGATGTATGCAATCTTAATTCAACTTCGAACTACTGAGAGGTATATTGGGTTTAATGTACTGACATAGATATAGAACTTGTTGACAGACTGGAAATGAAAAATAGGAAGAAACGGATTATTTTCAGAGTGGCAGGGAGTGTCTGGTGGGGTACCGTAGGATTCAGCCATTAAACCCCAGGTATTCACAATATATTCTAAATTAGATGAGGGAACTATCTCCAAGACAACACAAAGCTGGATGGGAGGGTAAATTGTAAGGAGAATGCAGAGATTCTCGAGAGTAATTTGAACAAGTTGAGTGAGTGGACAAATGAGTGGTAGATGAAGTTTATGGACAACTGAGGTTGTCCAATTTGGTAGCAAAAACAAGGCAGATTATCTGAATGGTAATGGATAGGGAAGGGAGAGGGGCATCATCCTTGTGCAGCAATTGCTGAATGTAGGCATGTAGGTGCAGCCAGTGAAGATAACAAATGGTATGTTGGCCTTCACAGCAAGAGGGTTCAAGTACAGGAATGAAAATACAAGGTCTTGGTGAAACCACATCTGGAGTAGTGTGTGCAGTTTGGGTCGCCTATTCTGAGCAAGGATGTTCTGGTTATGGAGGAGATTTATCAATTCTGGGATGGCAGGACTGAGTTATGAAAAGAGAATTGAACATTTAAGACTATTCACTGGAGTCTATAAGAATCAGGGAAAATTTTATAGAAACCTATAAAATTCTAACCATACTGATTGGGGCAAATGCAAGAAGGATGTTACTGATGACCAGAGGTCACAGTGTAAGAATACACAGTAGGCCATTTAGGACTGAGATGAGAATTTTTTTTCACCCAGAAGGTGGTAAGTCTGAAATTCTCGACAACAGAAAGCATATGGGAGAGAGCAAGAACAGGTACTGATTTGACATGATCATACTGTTTGCCAGGGGAGGCATGAAGGGCCAAATAACCCACTTCTGCTCCTATTTTCTATGTTCCTATATTCACCGACAAGAAAAGTGCAAGATTTTATACTTCTTGTGCCATCCAGATTCTAATTGCCAGTATAACCTACATATTATATTCCTATCATTGGCGTCAGAAGCTTCAACCTATAATTGGGTGGGTAGATCAGGGAATAAAGTGTACTGTACTTGCTTATACTTGCAGAAAATTACATTCCAGCCTTGGAAAATATGACTGATGCTAAACAGTATTTAAAACACAACAGTTACTAAGCTACACAAGTCAGAACAGGAAGTCTTGGATTACCAAAAAAACTACCTAAGCATCATAAGAATTATACTTTTAGATACATCTATTTAACTAAAAATTCAAATATCAAGAAGGCAAAAGAAAATGAATCATATCAATTAAATTTCAAATGGTAATAATGCACTGAATTTTGCCAGAAATTGGTGATTTTAATTTTGATGAGTTTTATGGAAGGTTTCTCTCAGAGCAGTAGACTTTCTCACCCGATTCACAAAAGCTCAACAAATTAGACATGCACCATGCTTCTAGGGACACCAATTGTCTGACCTTCCCTCTTACCAGAGGTAGATTTAATCACTGCGTCATCTTCTGGGATAGCCGGAATGAGGGTCATTTTTAAAGCTCAGTCATGCATCTGGTCAAGTGCTGTCAATCAGGAGTTGTCCTTCACTGTACATGTAATGGCAGTGAAGGCATAAATAAACTTGCGCTTCTCAGTAATTATAGATGGAAGAGCCGATACTGCATTGCAAATACAAGCGTGCACTTGTAAATCAATTTCTATTTAAGAAATAAGTTATATGACTTTCTCACTCTTAGTCTCACCCCAGTGAAGACTAACAATCTTTTCATTTTTTAGTATGGGATATCACATATTCCAAAAGCAGTTAATTGGCCATCCCCAAGTCCCTGGTCTGATAGCAGATGATGCTCTTGATTTACTCTGTTACACTAAACATCCATGTCTCAAAGTCTAAGACCAGTGTGACGACAATGTAAGCTGCTGGTACTGATATAGGTTTAAAAAGGCTTAGGAGAAAGTGAGGACTGCAGATGCTGGGGATCAGAGCTTAAAAATGTGTTGCTGGAAAAGCGCAGCAGGTCAGGCAGCATCAAAGGAGAAGGAGAATCGACGTTTCGGGCATAAGCCCTTCTTCAGGAATGAGGAGGGTGTGCCAAGCAGGCTAAGATAAAGGGTAGGGAGGAGGGACTTGGGGGAGGGGCGTTGGGAATGCGATAGGTGGAAGGAGGTTAAGGTGAGGGTGATAGGCCAGAGAGGGGGACGGAGAGGTCGGGAAGAAGATTGCAGGTCAAGATGGCGGTGCTGAGTCTGAGGGTTGGGACTGAGAAAAGGTGGGGGGAGGGGAAATGAGGAAGCTGGAGAAATCTGTATTCATCCCTTGTGGTTGGAAGGTTCCTAGGCGGAAGATGAGTCGCTCTTCCTCCAGGCGTCGAGTTGCCATGGTCTGGCGATGGAAGAGGCCAAGGACCTGCATGTCCTTGGCGGAGTGGGAGGGGGAGTTAAAGTGTTCAGCCACGGGGCGGTTGGGTGTTCTCTGAAACGTTCCGCAAATAGGCGGCCTGTCTCCCCAATGTATAGGAGGCCACATCGGATGCAGCGGATGCAGTAAATGATGTGTGTGGAGGTGCAGGTAAATTTCTGATGGATATTGAAGGATCCATTGGGGCCTTGGAGGGAAGTGAGGGGAGAGGTGTGGGCGCAAGTTTAGCACTTTTTGCGGTTGCAGGGGAAGGTGCCGGGAGTGGAGGTTGGGTTGGTGGGGGGCGTGGACCTGACTAGGGAGTCGCGGAGGGAGTGGTCTTTCCGGAACTCTGATAGGGGTGGGGAGGGAAATATATCCTTGGTGGTGGGGTCCATTTGGAGGTGGCGGAAATGACGAAGGATGATCCGATGTATCTGGAGGTTGGTGGGGTGATAGGTGAGGACTAGTGGGGTTCTGTCCTGGTGGCGATTGGAGGGGCGGGGTTCAAGGGCGGAGGAGCGGTAAGTGGCGGAGATGCAGTGGAGAGCATCGTCAACCACGTCTGAGGGGAAATTGCGGTCTTTGAAGAAGGAGGCCATCTGGGTTGTTCGGTATTGGATTTGGAATTGTACAGGACATTGGTTCGGCCATTTTTGGAATACTGCATTCAATTCTGGTTTCCCTGCTACTGGTGAGAAGTTGTGAAACTTGAAAGGGTTCAGAAAAGATTTACAAGGATGCTGACAGGGTAGGAGGGTTTGAGCTATAGGGAGACACTGAATAGGCTGGGGGATGTTTTCCCGAGAGTGTCGAAGGCGGAGGGGTGACCTTATAAAAGAGCCACAGGTAGGGTGAATAATCAAGGTTTTATTTATCCCCAGGGAAGTGCAGTCCAAAACTAGAGGACATAGGTTTAAGGTAAGGAAAGATTTCAAAGGGACCGAAGGGGCAGCTTTTTTACGTAGAAGGTGGTGCATGTATGGTGTGAGTTGCCAGAAGAGGTGGTGGAGGCTGGTATAATTGCAGCATTCAAAAGGCATCTGGATAGGTGTATGAATAGGAAGGGATTAGAGGGATAAGGGCCAATTGGTGGCAAATGGGACTGGATTAATTTAGGATATTTGTTTGGCATGCATAAATTGGATTAAAGGGTCAGTTTCCATGTCATACAGCTCTTTGACTCTATAATGTAAGGCAAGGCATCGTGCTGTGGGAATCCCACTCTGAAGGAAGAATTGGAAACTGCATATAAATGACGTGCGATTAGGTAATAATAGCATGCTAAAACATGAAAATTAAAGCAAGGAGGCCTCTCGTCATTCACTGATGAGATTCTTGTTTCATTCTAAACATTGGTTGGAGAATTGAACCTTTTGCTCTCAATATCAAGGATCACATTTCTGCCAATCTCACTATTTTCCCAATTCACTGGCTGATACCAAGTCGTTCAGGAACTGGGAAGATTTCATCAATATTGTAATCAATGAGAGTATGGAACACTATTTCTTTACTCAGACAATTGTTCAACATCTATAAAAACACTGAATAATTATTTGGTGAGTAAAGGCACTACATGATATTTTCAGATGAGAGGGTCTCAGTTCAGATTCTTAGACTGTGCTTCTCAAATGACCTAAATAGCTTGAATATCAAGGCTCTGGAGAGGGATTAAGGAAGGGAAAAGAAAGGAAATTGGACAAGGTTCCAGTGAATAATTATTGCTCAGGATTTTACTGCAGGAAAGAGACAGTGAGTGTGTCGTTTGAGGGCGAGATTTAGCTTGAGTGAGTGTTCCTACATAGCTCATCAAATAGACTCATCTGTGAAATATTTCTAGTAGGCTGCCACATCAGATGTCCATTTGGGAAATGGAAAAAGAAATATGCAGTGAAAAGGTGTGGCGCTGGAAAAGCACAGCAGGTCAGGCAGCATTTGAGGAGTAGGACAGTCAGGAAGCTGCCTGACCTGCTGTGCTTTTCCAGCGCCACACTTTTTGAATCTGATTTCCAACATCTGCAGTCCTCATTTTCTCCCAAGAAACGTGTAGACTGACCAATTTCTGAAAATGCATTCCTACTTACAAGGTGTTGATAACTATATGATTAAAGAATAGTATCAGCTTAGCTGAATGCCTTTCACGTTCTAACACAGGAACATCACTGTATACAGGTAATCTCATAATTAATGCTGAGAATTTACTTATGAGCTAGGTTTGCACAATATGAATGTTGAGTAATTAGTACCTGATTAATGCAGATTGTCACAAAAAAAATCCAGAGTGACTTCCTGCAAGCTTTCAATAACTTATGGGTGGTCCTCTGCATCAACAATTTTTCAGCATGTCCATCTGGAAGTATTTTGCAAAATTTGTGTGATCTAAATGATTCCCACTGAAGACACATTCAGTTCACAAAACATCTTGTTGATGCAAAACTGGGTGCTGAAGCCAGTCCTGATTTCAAGCTTAAAGAACGATCAAAAGTGCTCCCCACTCCTTCCACAATTGGCTCTACAATTTAATCCAGTGAATCACCAAATCAACAGATAAGGAGGGTCCAGGCTGAACCTGGAACTAATGCTGAGTTTTGTTTCAGATAGAATTATAATACACAAGTTACAAATGCCAACATCACTGGATTATCCAGGGTCTTTGTTAATCTCAAAATACTTCAGAAGCAAATATGTGCTTTTGAAGTCTATTCACTGTTACAAGGAAAACAGCAGCCGGTTTATGGACAGCAAGATTGTAAAAACATGGAACGATAATTACATTGTCCGTTTTTAGGGAGTTTATCCTTTTTTAAGAGACCAAGGGTGAGATCTGTTGCTTGATTTAGGGAGTGCTTCTCAGGAATATTTCTGGGTCCCAAACCTGTTCCTAGAGGGCGTAATCACAGGCAGCAATTTTCCATGTCCCATCCTAACTGACTCAGTTAGCAGGGACAGGTGTGAGTGGGAAAGAGGAGCTGTAAGCGTCAGCCCAATTTGTACGTATAAGACCTGCCATTATTTTGGCAAATGTCTCCCAACTCAATGATAGGCAAAATTCAGAGGAGAGGTAGAATTAAACCTTCAAGGTAGGATAGCCCATGATTTAATGTTGCAACTCTAAACGTCATGCTGGAACCATGTTAGCAAGACAAGGGATCATGCTAGAAGATGGTTGCGGAGGTGGCCACATAGTCAAACTAAACTGGCCTGATGAGGAGACAAAGCATGTCAGCAGACAGCCACAGTATCAGCCAGGAGACCTGGATGCAATGCTGCAAGAGGTTTCATGATCCCCTTGGTTCTAACAAGGTGAGTGCAACGCAACAATCAAATAACAGACCTCCAAGACTGCAGGCACCAACAGACACAAGCTGAACATAACAAGGTGACATAAGTTTTCCTGCACACTGGAGAAAATATCTGTCTAGGTTAATTATAAACCTGTTAAGAAAACCCTTAGCTGCATTGGAAAAGTTCAACCCCTCTGAGGCGAGTTCTCATGACCTCCACTACTTTTCTCCCACAGGACCAGTTGTGAAAGGAAAGCGACTGGAGTCCTCTGAAGACACAGAACCAACAGACCCAGGATAATCAAATCGTTCAAGCACACTTTCTATCAACACAGATATACAAAAGGGTATTGGCAAGGGTGACCATTGTGGAGACAAAAGCCTTCACATGAGATCACCCATCAATTTGTTGTGTGGTACTTCCATCTTGCTAAATGGACCAGATTCTGAACGAACAAAGAGCATAAAGGGCACAAAACTACTTACCAAGGAATTCAGTAGACCAGAAGCAGCAGCAGCACTGTATTCAATCATAAGGATAAACTCACTAAAAATAGACAATGTAATTATCATAGTCCATCATAACTATCATTTGAGGATTACATAAATGGGTACCAACCCTAATTCCATGCAGGGTAGGAAAGCACACACTATACATACCTAAGTATAAATGTTATCTAGATAAACCACAACTCAGACAACATGTGTGGTAAAATGCAGAAACAGCAAGCCACAGACAATGCGAAGTGATCCCACCACCAATGGATCAGATCAAAGTTCTACAGTCCTGCCATATCCAAGAAGCAGCTCCAAATACATACAATGGCAGAGCCTAGTACATCAATATAAAAGAAATGCTGAACAAATTAGTCAACCACCTGTGCATCTAAGCCTCCAGTTTGTCGTGACAAAGGCTGTGAATTGCTATCTCTTCAAAGGAAATCCCTCATTGCCAAAAAGCCAGATATAATTTTTGATTGGTGACAGCAATAACAGCAGCATCCTGGACTCGCTGAAAATGAACATGCAATGGTAGCTGCTGGGATAGTGAGTACAATCATGTAGAAAGCTTAAGAACTTAAGAAATAGGAGTAGGCCATCTGGCCCATCAAGCCTGCTCCACTATTCAGTAAGAACATGGCTGATCTTTTGGGCACTTACCCACCACCCTCTCACCATAACGCTTAATTCCTTTACTGATTAAAAATCAATCTTTGCTTTAAAGCATTCAACAACTGCTTCACTGAGCAGGGAACTCCACAGATTCACAACCATTTGGGTGAAGAGGTTCTTCCTCAACTCACTCCGCTTTATTTTGTGGCTATGCTCCCTAACTCGAGTTTCACCTGCCAATGGAAACAACTTTCCTGCGTCTATCTTATCTATTCCCTGCACAATTTTTATGTTTGTACAAGATCCCCCCCCTCATTCTTCTAAATTCCAATGAGTATAGTCCCAGTCTACTCAACCGCTCCTCATAAGCTAACTCTCTCAATTTTGGAATCAACCTAGTGAATCTCCTCTGCACCCCCTCTACTGCCAGTACATCCTTCCTGAAGGAGACCAAAACTGCACACAATACTCCAGGTGTGATCTCACCAGCACCCGACAGAGCTGCAGCATAACCTTATTTTCAAATTCCATCCCTCTTGCAACGAAGGACAATATTCCATTTGCCTTCTTAATTACTGCTGCACCTGCAAACCCACATTTTGTGAATCATGCACAAGGACACCTAGTTCCCTCTGCACAGCAGCATGCTGCAATTTTTGACTATTTAAATAATAGTCAATTTTGCTGTTATTCCTACCAAAATGGATGACCTCACATTTATCAACACTATACTCTATCTGCCAGACCATTGCCCCCTCACTTATCCTATCTACATCCCTCTGCAGACTTTCCGTGTCCTCTGCACACTTTGCTCTACCATTCATTTTAGTGTCATCTACAAACATTGACACACTAAAGTCTGCTATACTTGGTCCACAACTCTAAACCATCTACGTAAATTCTAAACAATTGTGGTCCCAACACTGATTCTTCGAGATACACCACTAGTCACTGATCACCAATTAGAAAAACACCCATTTATTCCCACTCTTTGCTTTCTGTTAGTTAACCAATCTTCTATGTATACTAATACATTACTCATAACACTGGGCATCTATATCTTATGCAGCAGCCTTTTGTGGGGCATCTTATTGATATACCAGATGCACTAGTTCCCTTTTGTCCACTGTGCTTATAATGTCTTCAAAGAATTTTCCAGTAAATTAGTTAAACATCTGTTGTGATTATGTACTAACTGAATGTTTAGGAAGTGAAAGTCCTTTCTGTTGATGAACCTCACTGGTTGCTCATTCAGAAACTTCAAAGTCACATACAATTAATAATGCCCTGCGCCTATAGGTATTCAGTGACAGGTGGTAAAGACCAGGCATTAATAGCTACTGGCAAGACAGAGTGGGGTCTGAGCTGTTCCATAGAAGGGTACAAATTTCTATGACCTTTGTCTAGTTTGGTACCTTCTCCTGTGGCAGTGATTCTTCAACAAGTCCAGGTAGCTTCACTGCTGATACTCCTACCCTCAAGTACGGCCGTCTTTGCAGTCCTGTGCCACATCTCTTTCCTCTGCTCTCATGTCTAGGACTCTGTCTTGGAATAAGGGTTATGAGCATAATGCAAGAAAATGGAATTGACAATTATCTGATCAGCCATAATCTCATTGAACGGCTAAGCAGATTCAATGAGCTGAATGGCCTACTTCTGTTCCTAGGTCTTCAAAGGCTTAACTGAACATCAATCCAAATCAGTGAGTTGCTAGTGTCTGCCATTTCCACTTCTGAATAAAAATCACTGACCAGATCTCTAGTGGTGCAGTTGCAGTATCCCTACCTCTCGGCCAGAGACCCAAATTCAAGTCCCATCTCCTCCAGGGGTCTGGAATAACATCCCTGAACAGGTAGTTTACAAAATATCAGAAGATCACTGACCATCAGGAAACTAGTGTATGGCTTGTGGTGCAAACATTTATGCCAAAACCCTCCTTCCCCAACACCATCCAATGACAAAAATCCTTCCCTATACCTCTGACGGTGTTACATTCTTTCAGTAACGTACTGAAATGCCATCAGCCTACGTTTGTGCTGAAACGTCAGGAGGTACCTATGGCATTCTGACTCTGATGTGTCAGATGTTGTTGTCAGCGACACACACAGTCAACACCCAAGAGGAAGGCACCAGCACTGCTGTTTATTACGTACAGTCTCATGCTTGAAATACTTCTGGTTGGATATGTGAGCAGAATTAGGGTTGGCTAAGGTACTCAGGTCAGGATCAGTTCCCTCTCACTTCTCTTTGTCATATGCAGCTTGTCTATAGCTGTACAGCTGCACACCTTAAATACACTGGCTCTGCATGAGTTGTTCTCCAACTCAAACCTAGGAGTAACTTTGGTCAAGTGTCTCATGGAACGCCCGTCACTCCTCGACCAAAGCACAGCTTCAGCAACATCCAAGAAGTCCAACACCATAAATAGGAACACAGCCCACCTGATCAAAACAAAATCCAACAACTTAAAAATCACTTCCTCCGGCACCAGTTTGCCACTACTGCCATGCACACCATACAACAGCTGCAATGCAGCAACTCACCAAAGATTGTCTGACTGCACCTCCTAAATCCTTGATATGTCAACTACAAGATAGGAGTTGCAGGAGAACATTGCCACCTGTAAACTCCTCTTTAATCCACACACCATCCTGACTCGGAATGAAATCACTGCTCCGTTACCACCACTGTGTCAAAATGCTGAAATTCTAACTTAAAAGAGACTGGGGGCATTCTGGCAAAGTTTGTCAATGATACGAAGTTCGATGGACAGGCATATGGTAGTACTGAGGACATGGGGAGGCTGCAGAAAGATTTAGACAGTTTAGGGGAGTGGTCCAGGAAATAGCTGATAAAATTCAATGTGAGCAAATGTGAGGTCTTGAACTTTGGAAAAAAGAACACAGGCTGGACTATTTTCTAAATGGTGAGAAAATTCATAAATCTGAAGTACACTTGTCCATGCTGACCAGATATCCCAACCCAATCTAGTCCCACCTGCCAGCACCCAGCCCATATCCCTCTAAACCCTTCCTAAATGTTGCAATTGTACCAGCCTCCATTACTTCCTCTGGCAGCTCATTCCATACATGTACCACCCTCTGCTTGAAAAAGTAACCCCCTGGATCTCTTTTATATCTTTCCCCTCTCACCCTAAGCCTATGCCCTTTAGTTCCCACCCCAGGGAAAAGAATTTGTCTGTTTATCCTATCCATATCCCTCATGATTTTGTAAACCTCTAGAAGATCACCTCTCAGCCTCTGACGCTCCAGGGAAATCAGCCCAAGTCTGTTCAACCTCTCCCTACAGCTCAAACCCTCCAACCCTGGCAACATCCTCATAAATCTTTTCTGAACCCTTTCAAGTGTCACAACATCTTTCCGATAGGAAGGAGACCAGATTTGCACGCACAATTCCAACAATGGCCTAACCAATGTCTTGTACAGCCGTAACATGACCTCCCAACTCCTGTACTCAATACTCTGACCAATAAAAGGAAAGCATACCAAATGCCTTCTTCACTATCCTATCTACCTGCGACTCCACTTTCAAGGAGCTATGAACCTGCACTCCAAGGTCTCTTTATTCAGCAACACTCCCTAGAACCTTACTATTAAGTGTATAAGTCCTGCTAAGATTTGCTTTCCCAAAATGCAGCACCTGCATTATTCTAAATTAAACTCCATCTGCCACTTCTCAGCCCATTGGCTCATTTGATCAAGATCCCGTTGTAATCTAATATAAAAGCAGCGATGTGCTTCTAAGACTTTACAAAGCTCTAGTTAGACACCATTTCGAATACTATGTCCAATTTTGGTCCCCACATCTCAGGAAGGACATAATAGCATTGGAGCACGTCCAGCAGAGATTCAAATGGATGATCCCGGAAATGGTATGCCAAACATACAATGATCAGCTGAGGATTCTGGGATTGTATTAATGCAGAATAGAGAACAATACAGGGCAGAACAGGCCTTGCTGCCCTTGATGTTGCACCGACCTGTGAACTAATCTCAGCCCATCCCCCCGACACTGTCTCGTCATCATCCATGTACTTATCCAAGGATTGTTTAAATGCCCCTGTGGCTGAGTTAACTACATTGGCAAGCAGGGTATTCCACTCCCTTACCACTCTGAGTAAAGAACCTGCCTCTGACATCTGTCTTAAATCTATCACCCCTCAATTTGTAGCTATGTCCCCCTCATACAAGCTGATGTCATCATCCTAGGAAAATTAGTTTAGAAGGTTGAGGGGAGATCTAATAGAAACTTAAAAGATAATGCATGGCTTAGAAAGGGTGGTACCTGGGAAGTTTATCCGTTAGGCGAGGAGACTAGGACCTGTGGGCACAGCCTTAGAATTAGAGGGGGTCAATTTAGAACGGAAATGAGGAGGCATTTCTTCTGCCAGAGAGTGGTGGACGTGTGGAATTCATTGCCCCAGAGCGCAGTGGAGGCCGGAACATTAAACGTCTTCAAGGCAGAGATTGATAAATTCTTGATCTCGCGAGGAACTAAGGGCTACAGGGAGAGTGCAGGTAAGTGGAATTGAAATGCCCATCAGTTATGATTAAATGACGAAGTGGACTCAATAGGCGGAGTGGACTCCATGGGACAAATGGCCTTACTTCCACTCCTGTGTCTTATGGTCTAAAAGCACAATATACACAACATCATTCTTTAAGTCTTTGCCTTCAACCATGACTGGCTTCAGTGAAGCCAGACAAGACAAATGCCTATAGTATGAGACAGGTGACACTTGAAATTAGACATTTCTTGAATGACAATAATGTGAAAATATTCCATTAATTGTAAAACAAATTTTTCTATGTTGTGTCAGAGTATGGTGGAACCATGGTTTGTAAGAATAGTAATCATGTGATTCATATACAGTCTTGAAGGAGAATTATTGTACATATTTGTCAGTAGAAAGTATGTCCAAATCTTCATTATTATTTTTCCATACCACTAGTGCAAAATATCTTGCTGCACTGTGGTGGTGTTAGGTGATTTTTTATTGACAGTTTCTCTAGTTTTATGTGACGTACAGATAGGGATTAATCTTTAGTATTTCTGATGTTTGAAAATCTGTACACAGAATAACAGAGACCTAAATCTAGAAACTTTTTTTTAAAAGGGGAGCTTTTGTGTCTGAGAAACCACAATTAGAACCATGAGTTTATTTTTAAGTGAACTGAAAAGAGCAACATCTACAGTTGCACCAACAATTTTATTTAAACAGGGAACATGCAATATAAGAAAACAGATCCTACATTAACTTGCAAATTTTAGCAGATGACTTCTGCAGTAGTTTTCAGTTCACTTAACTGTTTACTTTCTAATTTACTTCCATCCGATATAAATAGTGGTTTATTATTGTTTTGTGCTTGCTTAAAAAACAAAAACATGGAAAAATGTGTACTACATCTCCTGCCTTTTTGTTCATTTATGATGCATCAGAACATGGCAATATACAATTCCACTTGCAGGAGCAACCAGTAAAAGTCCAGGAGAAATCAAATCAGTTCAAACTTGGAAAATAAATCTGTAAGCTAGCAAGTGACAAGTACCAGTGAGAGGGCAAAGCTTCCATCATCTTTTAGTTTGGTGGTCTGAGCAAAGATGTTTATTGAGAAATAAATAGCTGTGCCCCATTATGGGCTTCTGATACAGAGAAGTGACATCTGACAAACAACTCACCCATTCAACAGCAGCAGAGCCATTAGAATAATGGGAGATGGAAATTTAGAAATAAATTAAAATTCATGGAATAATTCCACAATCAAAAACGCAACAGCTCAGAGTTAACCTCTTGTTGGCAGGAGGAATGGTATTATGTAAAATGAAAGAACACTTGTCCCCTTCAAACAAAGCCATTTGATTTGTATTACTAAATTCAATAAATACCTATTGAAATGATACATGTAAGTTTGCTACCTAAAGTTGCTTGCGCTTTATGCATCCCATATCTTAAACATACTGCGAGAGTCTACAAAGCTGGTGGAATTTACGCAATCCTATCTATAACATTATATACAATATATGTAGCCAACCCCTTTGGAATATCCAGTGTTTTAAAAGAAAACCTTGGAAAATGAGAGTTTCTTTAATTCAAAGACTGGAATTTACTCGAATGTCAATGATGATTGGTTCATAAAATGTATTCATCTATTATCCCTGTGCAATTAGAGACTTGGCAGAATTTTCCTCTTCCAATGTGTGGCAGAAATGAGGAAATAATTGGGGAAAGAAACAACAAGAATGGAAAAGGTCAGAATCTTGATGTCATGAAAATGTTTTGCGATTTTACTCTCATACCTTAAATGGCAACATCAGAATCTCATTAGTTTGAGCAGCAACGACATTACTTCTATAAATTTCCATCACATTAAAGCCCCAACTCACCTTATTTATAGGCCACTTCAATTCTCTTTTCTTTCCCCAAGAAAATAGACAATGCAAGGTCCTGAAATACAAGTCAGACTAGGTACCTGCCAACTGCATCACACAGAGGCCAAAATTCAAAAAGGCAGGGTTTGAGTTGTAGGGAAAGGCTGGGTCATCTGGGACATTTTTCACAGTAGCCTAGGAAGTTGAGGGCTGACTTTAAAGGGGTTTATAAAACCGTGAGGGGCAGAGAGAAGGTGAATAGCAAGGGACTTTTCCGCAGGTTCACGGAGTTCAAAGCTCGAGGGCGAATTTTTAAGGTGAGTGGAAAGATTTAAAAGGGTTCTGCGGGCAACCTCTTTATACAGAGGGTGGTTTGTATATGGAATGAACTGTCAGAGGAAGTGGAAGATGCAAGTACATTTACAACATTTAGAAGGCATTTCAAAAGGTACATGAATAAGACAGGTTCAGAGGGGCCAAATGCAGCAAGACAGGATTCGTTTAATTTGGGAAACTTGGATGGTGTGGATGAGTTAGACCAAAAAGTTTGTTTCAGTGCTATGACTCTATAAGATTGAGACTTCAGCACAAAGTTAGTGTATTTAAAACAAAATTAGATAGGTCCTTGATTAGTAAGGAGATCAAGAATTCCAAGGAGAAGGCAAGAGAATAGGGTTGAGAAACACATCAGCCAGGATTGAATGGTGGAGCAAACTCAATAGGCTGAATGACACTATATACAATGCTATAGGACTGATGGGGAAAAAATCACAGCAGGTGCACTATTCAGAATACAAAAGTGATGAAATAGATAAAGAATTTAAGACAAAGATAATAAAAACAATGAGAGAAGATCTGTCCAGGAGATGAATGGATGCAAGGCTTGTGTTTTGTGGCCTGTGTGTCATAAAGCATGTGTTGAAATACAATTTTCAAATGGCGTTACATCACTTTGAAGGGTGGAGGTTTGTAAAAGATCACTTCTTTTATTGTTGGATTGTGAACTGAAAATGAAGAAAAATTGACACTGCTTTTAAAAGAGGCTTATGTGCAAATGAATTTGCAACTTGAAAAACAAATGAAGCTAACTGAAGCCTATGAGACAATGTTAGTTTTGAGTCTAGACAAACGGGCATCATCTGTTACTGGTTCAGGAGCTTAACATAGTTAGAAGCCCCTCATAGGCCTGGCTGCTATATAACAAGGAGAGGGGCAAGGAAACAGTTGGTTGCATCAGAATCTCTGTCTTTCCCGTCTCTCTGTAAAGTTGTTCTCTAAATTCTCTGTCAAAACTGCAGGTAAACTACATTCAGAAATATTGAAAGAAATTATTCTAAAACTAAAAGGAAAAGACAGACTCTGGATCTGAATAAAGAGTCTAATCACTGTTACGCAGATAATATTGTGGCATTTCTTCATGTGCCTGCTTGTTCATATGTGAGAATTTAAAAAGGGTAACATTTAAGTTTTATAGTCATAAACTAGTAATTCATTTTTCTTTGCCACTAGTTAAGAAAACCAAGTTAGTCACAATAATTTATTTTGTTAATGATAAAAACCTGGTGTGTACTACTTTTAACATGTCAGGTAACTAGTCAGGTAAATTGAGCTCTTTGGTAGTTTAATTAAATTTTCACATTTGTGGCAACTCTGGGAACAATGGGGCTCGATATCAGCAGTGAGTAGTGATAAAGGTTGGGGGGATCCTAGAATTCAAAACAAAAGATGACAGGTGCATTGAAGAACAGTGACATTCAGGAAACTGAAGAGAGACCAAAGGGGCATCTCATCTGTTCAAGTTAATAAAAGGGACCAGAGACTTGACTTCACTGCAATTGCACATCACCACAAGGCCTTCCTGACTCGCCTCATCAATAGATCCAAGTGACATTGCAATAGGCTAGTTGTAAGGCTCCAGTACAATCAGGTAATTCCGCAATTTTTATCAGCTTCTGCTCCACCACTAACTGTAATTTGGGGCTATTTCAGCACCAGCTGCTATGGAGCTTTCACTTAAGCTATGGTTTATTTTTGTGGAAATATAATCAATCATTGCCAGTTTAAGAAATTACAAAGCTTTTGTAAATTCGCAGACATTTTTGTCAAACTATGTAACCTTCATACAGCAAAATATATCTTAAGCCCTACATGTCTATCATTACCCTGATAAGCACTGTAAGCATAAACAGCAACCAGTCAGTGCAGTGTTAACCTTTATATGAACTCAGACACTTTCTTCCACGTAAAGGGCCAATGTTGGAACAATGTTATGATAGAGTATATCTATTTGGAAGGGAAAGGTTAGGGAACCCGTGCAGTAAAATAAATATATCTTTTAGGTTAATGATACATCCAAGCTGATGTAAAGAAAAATCTTCACAGACCATGCACAGTTAACATCCTTCAAATTTGTTGCATATGCATCTACATAATGATGGCGAAACACAACACATAATAAGTCTACACTATCTAAACGTACAAAAATCTAACTGAACAGCATATTATAAAACACAAGTATTAAAGCATTTATTTTCATTGTATTGAATTTTCAACTATTGTCATTAAAGACTTTGGGGCAAAGTTTGTAGAACTTTAATGACGATGAAAGCACCAGTTCTCAATGAACAAAAGGGCTCGTCAGAAGACTGGGCTCAGAAGTCAAAGCATCAGTGTTCTCCATAACCTAGTCCATAAAGTTAATGACAAGATGTTCAGAATGCTGCAGGCCTGTTTTCAAGTATTGGAAATAATTGTGCTAACCTTTTTGATTACTGCCTCAAGCTGTCCAGGTTGCAAAGCCTGAAACTATAAAGTATTTTTTTCAAAGAGCAGAAACACTATAATAATAACTGAACTTATGAATCATAGTTAGAAGACAGCTACAAAGCATTCAACAGGCACTAGCAGAGAGGTGGTACAGAAACACCATCGAAAATATCAATCAAGAAAGGTCCAATTTTGTTTTACTTTGAAAAGTGACAAATTATATCTTCTCCTTTTGGTAGATACACATCCATTGACATTGACAATATCCAGCTAGTCACCTGGTTACTTCTTGCAAAATAATGGCATTACACTAATAGCTACAGGTGAGCATTTAAATGGCATGGTAGGGGCTTCTAAAGATCACTAACAATAGAATAATTAAATTTCCCTTGTAGAAATTTTAATCAACCTGTTCAGACGTATTATGACACTCCGCTGAAGCAAATGGGACTTGAACCTGGGTCTCCTGGCTCATCGTCAGGAATACTACCACTGCACTACAACAGTCCCTTAAAGCCCCACTACCCAAAAAGATTGATATCTTCCAATATCAGCCGATCAAAATTTTCAAAAAGCTAAAATTAATGAAAATGGCTCAATCGTTTATACAGAAACATCAATGTCATTTCTCAGAGATACACATATATACAGACAGTACTGGTACATTACAGCAGGGAGGGCAATCCAAACAATCATTATCAGAGAGTGAGCAAGAATCCATTTGCAAAGCAATGTGAACAGCTTGCAATCAAATTTCAATTTTTCAACTTTATATTCTCCTTTCCCTCAATAAACTCTACACAAAAGCAAACAGAAAAAGGGAGAATATTATTTCTTTTTACTGGGAAAAAAGGAATTGAAAATCTCAAAGATCACCAAGAATGTCTTCAATTAAGGTAATACATTCTGACTTTCTGGCCTTTCCAAGGCAATTCACTGTTCTAGCCTGACCCTGCATCTCACGGAAATAGAGGCAAGCAAGTTGTTTTTCCAGTTCACCCCCTAAAGAGTTGCCCCAAGTCTCAATTAGAAGGCATAATGCAAATTCTGTTCCTCACTCTTTGTGGACTGTCAATGGTCAGGTGATGAAGTGAGAACTTCGCCATACAAATTTATAAGAAATCCATTTGCTTGCGGAAGTTAGCAAAGCTATGGTGGTGACGTTAAAAGAATTCCATCCTTCTATAGCTGCATAACAGGAGATGAGGAAAAGAACAAACTTTAAAACTTTGACAAGCCTTCTCAAACGACTTGCTATCTGTTAACTCCATAAGTAACAATCACAATTTATTATATATATTAACATGTCAAAGGACCAAATTCTGCAAGACAAAAAACAGAATATGGGTGGACAAGAATAAATTAAGAAAGAATTTACACAATAATTTAACACAAAGCAATTGCATCTCACATTAATACCCAGTTATTATTTGAATCTGGAATCACAATCATAAATGACCAAAGTAAAAAAATTGTGAATCGCAATCTGTTTCATTTCAGTCAGCTTGTCATCCATCTTAGAATTCACAGTTTTATCATTTTTGAAATATCTGAAGTAGGATCTGAACTTGTGTGTGCCATTTTATTGGATCATTATTATGGAATGAAGAGAAGGGTCAGGAGTTTGACTGATCTTTCCATTTTTTCCATTTGATCAAGAAATTATGCATTTTGGTTCAGCTATAATAGGTATTGTCTCCATCATAGGTAAGTACATTCAAATTCTAGCTACAAATGAAGACTTCTCTAAATGTAGAATTACAAAGAACAAAGATTCAGACACTCTTTATTGAAACAGATAGGAGACGCAGGTCCTGGGCCTCCTTCAACGTCTCATATTCTGCCTTGGGACCCTGCCATCACATGGGATAAATGTAGATTTCAACAACTGCCTCATTTCCCCTCGCCCCACATTATCCCAGTCCCAAACCTCCAACTCGGCATCACCCTCTTGACCTGTCCATCACTCCCCCGTCCCCCGACCTATCACCCTCACCTTCATCTACCTATCACTTTCTCAGCTCAATCCCACCACCCTTCCATTTATCTTTCAGCCCGGGGCCCACAAGCCTCATTCCTGATGAAGGGCTTATACCCGAAATGTCAATTCTCCTGCTCCTCGGATGCTGCCTGACCTATTGTGCTTTCCCAGCAATACACTCTCAACTACTCATACAACAGCTTAATTCATAAATGCATCTGATTTGAAGATGAGCCAGAACCAAAGAAACAAGTTGTGAACACACATTACATCAAGACAAGGAGATGATCAATAAATAGGAAATGAGAGGGAACTGTATGCGCGTTGAATGAAAAAAAAAACAAAACTAGGGAGCACACAATTCAATTTTTTGTCTCATTATTTAACTTCCAAAATACAAATTATGCAGCAAGGAATGCTAAATATCTATGCTTGAACATTTCAATCAAGCAAAAGCATAATACCAAAGATCACCCAAACGCATTGTTTACATTTTGTTCACCTCAATTCCATATCAATATTATCAGAATAACATACTTACTTGACTATCCTCGAAATTCCATTATACAGATGCGACCTTCTAAATGAGGCATTGAGTGTACAGTGATGTACATTCAATGCTAATTCATGCAGTCATTGGAAACCGCTCCAGAATTGTCTCACAACTGAAAGAAAAGCTCAACCAGATAATTTTCTAACAGCCACTAGGTTAGTTAACATTAACCTGCTAAATGAATTGTCGCTAGGATGCAGCTAGCATCCATTAGTTGGTATAGCTCACGTTGTTTGTCAAGCTACCACTTCCTGCAAAAACAGGGTATGTCCCACTTTTAGTGATTCTCCAAGCCATCAGTTTTAATGTCAAATATTTTAAGGAGATAGGGATCTTATAGGGGTCTGAGTGACATGGAGAAAGTAAGGTCTGCAGATGCTGGGGATCAGTTGAAAAGTGTGGCGCTGGAAAAGCACAGGCCAGGCAGCATCTGAGGGGCAGGAGAGTTGACGTTTCATCTTAATGAAGACCTTATGCCTGAAACGTTGACTCTGTTGCACCTTGGATGCTGCCTGACCTTTTGTGCTGTTCCAGTGCCACATTTTTCGAGTCTGAATGACATGACCTATGGAAAGATTTGTGGCAGGATCAGAAGGTAAGTGTGGTAACGACTATCTCAGTATCATCTTGCACCATCTTTTATTCTTTTCACAAGCGGTGCTGCAAGATTCTCACTTACAGCAGTGAAATGAATATTGAAGGTTGGTAATGTTTATTAAACACCTTCTCAGTACTACAACTCACCTTACGAATTTTCCAACTGCCATTGTACCTAACTCACTAGACAAGCCAGACATAAGGAAAAATCAATAAGATGACAACTGAGGGTTAGTATTGTTCATTAAACACCTTCCCAATGCTACAACTCACCTCACTAATATTCCAACTACCACTGTACCAAACTCACTAAACGAGTCATACATCAGGTAAAGTCAATAAGGAATCCAGAATGAGTACCTGGTGGAGTCAGGTTGCCACTTCCTCTGAATGATCTCCACACTGTATGTGGACATCATCATCTCAGGGCATACACCATGGCTAGTGGCCACATGTGCTCCATGTGTACGTACATTGGCATCTGATGTGTGCCAGCTAAGTACCCTGATGGCATGTGATTCACTCACCGGTCACTTCAGCACTTCAATGCCGTATCATGCGTAGCACGGTCAACTATCACCAAGGATGGTATGTACTCAGGGGGACACACCCTCGTGGACTGGACCATGCTGTGTTATTGAGGTGTTTGCTCACTCTCATCCCACCTATATTACAGAATCCCTCCAGTGTGGAGACTGGCCATTTGGCTCAACAAGTCCAACCGACCCTCCAAAGAGTATCCCACCCAGACTCATTCCCCTACCCAATTACTTTACATTTATCCCTGACTAATGCACCTAACCTACACATCCCTGAACACTATGGGCAATTTAGATACTCCAAGCATCCTAGTCTTGTATTGATTGCCGAGCCATTTTGTGCTTTTCCCCTCAGCCAGAGACACCATGCTCATATTACTGTTGTCTGGTCTTGTCATTTGGTGCAGACTCAAAATCAGGATGCTTGTCATAGTTGTCAGGAGACCTTTGTCTGGAGACCCCAGCATAGTAAGTCAAGGGCAGTTTCCCATCCCAGTCCAGGCCATGTTTGGGGTAATTAGAGTCAGGATCTTCACCTCATAATGGGTGAAATCTCATGGAATACAAGACAAGCAGGTATTACAGAACATCAAGGTGTGTTGTTGTGGATACATGTGGGGAGATATTCTGTGTGAGTGAGCTGGCATCACAGAGAGCATGCAAGTTGAGAGCTGTTGAGGACTGGAGTGGATGAGGGGAAATAGGGAAGATGTGAGGAAGAAAGAGAGGTAATAGTGAGAGTGTAGAGCATGAACCTGTGGATTATTTTTTCCTGCAATTTAAGAAAGGGGCGGCACGATAGTTCAATGGTTAGCACTGCTGCCTCACAGTGTCAGGGACATAGGCTCAATTCCAGCCTCAGGCGACTGTCTGTGTGGAGTTTGTACATTCTCCCAGTGTCTGAGAGGGTTTCCTCTGGGTGCTGCAGTTTCCTCCAACAGTCCCAAAGATGTGAAGGTTAGGTGTTTGGTCATGCTAAATTGCCCATTGTGTTCAGGGATGTGTCGGTTAGGTGCATAGTTAGGGGGAAATGTAGAGTAAAAGGGGAATGGGTCAGCGTGGGTTACTCTTCAGAGGGTTGGGTGTGGACTTGCTGGGCCAAAGGGCCTGTTTCCACACTGTAGGGATTCTAATTCTAATTCTAAAAATACAGTGGCAGAGGCAGATGCTGGGCATTCCTCCAGGTGACTGGGACTGCATTAACATTGGTAGCAACTTCAGACCAGGCTAGTATGGCCCAGTTATTGTGGCCTCCATTGCGGGTCCTTAGAGAAAAGGAATTGGCCCCATGCTCCGCAGCAGCTCCTCAAGGATCCAGCTCACCAAGTACAGCATCAACCAAATGTCAGAACCCATGCAGGGCAACTACAGACAGATGGTGCTTGTCTGAGTTCACAACATACAGATTTTTAGGGATAGGGCAGGTGCAAAGGATGCTGGTGAACTGCGGGATATCTGCTAAATGGCAAGATGGGGTGGAAATTGGACACGAGAGATGCCATGGGGCCAACAAGATAGAATTTGCTCAGCCTCGAGGCAAGAAACCTCCAAATAAATTTAATGCAACTTGGACTTGGACAAACAAAAATGTAACATTCTTTTTATTGGATTGCACCTCAGAGCTGACAACTGGAATCCAACTACAAGACCAATATAAAAGTGGGTGCTATGATTTGTTAGTCAACAGCTGTCCGAGAGGATTCAAGACCTGGTCATAATGCCATGGGGTGTTTGACAATATATATCTAGCTAAGACATGCAAATGTTTTCGAATCTTAAGAGTAAAAAGAACACTTAGCCAAACAAATCTTTGCTGGTGCTGCACGATCAATTTGAGTAAAATGAAGGTGGCTGTTACAGTGACTGAGTGAATAGGCAGTGGAGGGAGTTTAGGGTTGGTAATCAGGGCCTTGCTCTAATGTGTGAAGGCTAAAAGGACAATGTTGTATGTCTGGAATTTTCTTACCATATGTAGGACTGCTTACACAATTTCAGTACAGACATGTTTATAAACAGATAATGCAGATAAGAAAAACTGATCCTCAGGCCAAACCAGACCAGTTTTAGGCACATGTTATATGATGCAATGTCAACTCTGAATAAGCTTACAAGGAAGCTTAAAGTTCCATTGCATTAATAAATGAAACCAAGAATGAACAAACCAATTTTTAACCAGGATGTATTCCAATGTCTAACTTCACATTTTGCAGCACTACCCGATGACAAGAATATAAATCTATGCTACATCTTCATTTTCTTAGGATACCCCAAAGTGCTTCCCAGTTAATGAGTTATTTTGAAGTGGAGCTTTTGTTGACTCCAATGGCAACATGATCACTATTTTGTGCAGAGCATGTTTCCTCAAGCAGCAAAACTCAAAACACAGTACCAAAATGGAGTTGTTGGAGGGGGAACCAAATGTCCACAAAGTAATAATTATGGTAAAATGTACAGTGCATAAAAAGACTGAACATAGAAAGTACACATTGACTAGACAAAGAATAAAACTGACAGACAACCACAGCTTCACTGAGCCCAGGATACAGTGTAGTGCATATGGGCAACTTATTAATAAACAGTTTACGTTATAGACAGTTTCAAGTCTGAAGTAATTGATCTGGGCGTTTCGAACAAAATGTATTTTCTTTAATAATTTAGCTTGGTTTCATGCTGCAATCAGAGGACGAAGGGTGAAATCAGCTTTCCTCTTACGTCATCTCAGTCAGTTGTAAGAAATATATGTTTAATTATTTTTAGTAGATAGTTATATCACACTTCAATTAAATGTAGTTTGCTAAATCAAAAAGAAGAAGTGATCCAGAGGAGGTTAGAGACAAAAAAAAAACTGCAGAATCTAAAGTAGGCAAACAGAGGGCTGGAAGAACACAGCAAGTCAGGCAGCATCAGCTGGTGGAGAAGTAAATGTCCAGAGTACTAAAACTTCTTCAGGACTGAAGAAGGGTTTATACCCGAAACGCTGACTTCTTCACCTCCTGAAGCTGCCTGGCTCATTGCGTTCTTCCAACCCCTTGTTTGTTTACTATCCTGAAGAGGACTGGGAGCAGTTTAGATTTTTAAAGACAAACGTAGGTCCTTTTTGGCCAGAAACAGGGTACGTTACAAGGAGTAAGGAGATGGCAGACCAATAAATACATATTTTGGTTAAACATTCACAAAGTAGTACACAAATAATATCTTAAAAATGTTGGGGAACAGAGTCTAGTGACAAAGAGAAACTGAAGGAAATCAGTGTTAGTAGGGAAATGGTGAAGGGTCATTGAGGCAATTGAAGGCTGATCAATCCCCAGGGCCTGAAAATCTACACCCCGAAGTACTGGAGTGCCACAAGGATCGGTGCTGGGACCACTACTTATCATCATTTATGTAAATGATTTGGATGTGAGCATAAGAGGTATAATTAGTAAGTTTGCTGATGACACCAAAATTGGAGGTGTAGGAGACAGCGAAGAAGATTACCTCAGATTACAGCGGGATCTTGATCAGATGGGCCAACGGGCTGAGAAGTGACAGATGGAGTTTAATTTAGATAAATGCGAGGTGGTCCATTTTGGGAAAGCAAATCTTAGCAGGATTTATACACTTAATGGTAAGATCCTAAGAAGTGTTGCTGAACAAACAGACCTTGGAGTGCAGGTTCATAGCACCTTGAAAGTGGAGTCACAGGTAGATAGGATAGTGATGGAGGCATTTGGAATGTTTTCCTTTATTGGTCAGAGTACTGAGTACAGAAGCTGGGAGGTCATGTTGCAGCTGTACAAGATATTGGTTAGACCACTGTTGGAATATTGCGTGCAATTTTGGTCTCCTTCCTATCGGAAAGATGTAATGAAACTTGAAAGGGTTCAGAAAAGATTTACAAGGATGTTGCCAGGGTTGGAGGGTTTGAGCCGTAGGGAGAGGTTGAACAAACTGGGGCTGATTTCCATGGAGCGTCAGAGGCTGAGGGGTGACCTTATAGAGGTTTACAAAATTATGAGGGGCATGGATAGGATAAATAGACAAAGTCTTTTCCTGGGGGTCGGGGAATCCAGAACTAGAGGGCATAGGTTTAGGGTGAGAGGGGAAAGATATAAAAGAGACCTAAGGGGCAACTTTTTCACGCCGAGGGTGGTACGTGTATGGAATGAGCTGCCAGAGGATGTGGTGGAGGCTGATACAATTGCAACATTTAAGAGGCATTTGGATGGGTATATGAATAGGAATGGTTTGGAGGGATATGGGCTGGGTGCTGGCAGGTGGGACTAGATTAGGTTGGGATATCTGGTCGGCATGGACGGGTTGGACCGAAGGGTCTGTTTCCATGCTGTACATCTTTACGACTCTATGACATCTGCTGGTCATATACATAGGAGTCTTTCTTCTCTATGAATTTCCATGAGTGACAAGGTCTGCCATTTTGCTTTTGCTAATATAGTAAAACTCAAGTTAGGCATATCATTGCATCAGTTAAATTAAAAGAAAAGGAAATTCATTCTGCACAGAATAAATTTATGCATTTCACAATCACAGCGAAAATACGAAACAGATAAGGGTGTTCAAGGTTTTGAGAATAATATTGCTTTCATGGGATGAGATGGGAATGGAAGCACTCAAGGACACTAAGGGCACTAGGAAGCTCGGAGGAACAGAAGGATCTTGGGGTGCTTGCCCACAAATCCCTAAAGATATGGGCACAGAGGGCACTATCCTTTATCAGTTAGGGCACAGATTATAAAAGCAGGGAGGTTATGATGGAGCTGGACAGAACTTTGGTTAGGCCACAGCTGGAGTACTGTCTGCAGCGATGGTCTAGTGGTATAGCATTAAACTATGAATTCAGAGACTCAGCCAATGTTCCGGGGTCCTGGGTTTGAATCCCACCATGGCATCTGGCTGAATTCAAATTCAATTTTTAAAAATCTGGAATTGAGAATTTACTGCCCAATGAAACCACTGTCGATTGTCCGAAAAACACATTTGGTTCACTGATTCCTTCAGGGAATGAATCTACCAGCCTCACCTGGTCGGGCCCACATGTGACTCTAGAGCCACAGCAATGTGACTTGACTCTCAAATATCCTGTGAAATGGCCTAGCAAGCCACTCAGTTCTAACAACTGCTCTGAAGTCTCAAAAAGGAAATGAAACATCTGGCAGGGACCTAGGCACTGGAAACGACAAGGTCAAAAAAAGCCCTGTTGACACTGCAAAGTCCTCCTTACTAACATCTGGGGGCTAGTGCCAAAATTGGGAGAATTGTCTCAAAGACAAGTGTAGCAACATCCTGACATAGTCATACTCACAGAGTCATTCCTTACAATTTCCCAGCCAACTCCATCAAAGTTCCAGATATGTCTTATCCGACTGACAGCACAGATCCCGCACAGGTAGTGGCACATATATTCGGGAAGGAGTTATTTACTGTAGACTCTGGACGTCAAAGTCGAATGGTATCAGGTTAACAATATACATGGAATGCTCCTGCTGGACACTATATACTGTCATCTCACAGCTGATGAATCAATATTCTTCCATGTTGAACAATACAAGAAGGAAATACTTAGGCTGGCAAGGGCACAAAATGTACTCTGGGTAGAGGATTTCAAGTCCACCACCAAGAAGGGCTCAGCAGCAGCACTACCGATTGAACTAGTTGGTACCTCAAATACACAATTGCTATACGAGGTCCACGGCAGATGGTGAAGGAAACAACAAGGAGGAAAAAGTTAAAAATCACACAACACCAGGTTATAGTCCAACAGGTTTAATTGGAAGCACACTAGCTTTCGGAGCGACGCTCCTTCATCAGGAAAGCTAGTGTGCTTCCAATTACCTGATGAAGGAGCGTCGCTCCGAAAGCTAGTATGCTTCCAATTAAACCTGATGTTGTGTGATTTTTAACTTTGTACACCACAGTCCAACACCGGCATCTCCGAATCATGACAAGAGGGAAAGACATACTTGGCCTCATGCTTACCAATCTGCTAGCTGCAGGTGCATCTATCCATGTAAGTGACCATCATGCAGTCCTTGTGGAGACGAAGTCCTGCCTTCACATTGAGAAGACTCTCCATCATACTTGTGACATTAAATGGAACTGATTTCAAACAGATCTAGCAACTCATAACTGGTGATCCATGAGGAGCTTTGGGTCATTAACAGCAGCAGAATTGTACTCTCAGCCCTGCATATTCCTGCTCAACCATTTCTATCAAGCCAGGGAATCAATCCTGCTTCAATGGAGAATGCAGGAGGGCAGGTCAGAAGTAATACCAGGCATACCTCAAAATGAAGTGTCAACCTGGTGGAGTTATCACGCAGGACTACTTGCATGCCAAACAGGATAAGCAGCAAAATGACAACAGAGCTAAGTAATCCCACAACCAACAGATCAGATATAAGCTCGGTAGTCCCCCCCATCCAGCTGTGAGTGATGATGGATAATTAAACAACTCACTGGAGGCGGTGCCTCCACAAATATCCCCATCTTTAATGGTAGAACAGCCCAAGATATCATTGCAAAAGATAAGGCTGAAGCATTGCAAAAACCTTCAGCCAGAAGTGCTGAGTGAAAGATCCATCTCAGCCTCCTCCAGTTCTTCCCAGCATTATGGATGTCGCTCTTCAGCGAGTTCAATTTATTCCACATGACATCAAGAAATGGTTGGAGGCACTGGATACTGCAAAGGCTCTGAGCCCTGACAAAGTAGTGAAGAATTGTGCTTCAGGACTCACTGCTCCCCTCGCCAAGCTGTTCCAGCACTGCTGCAACACAGGTATCTATTCAGCAATGTGGGAAATTGCTCAGTTATGTCTTGTACATTAAAGAACTGGGCAAATCTAACTTGGCTAATTACTATCCCATCAGTCCGCTCTTGATCATCAATGAAGCAATGGAAAGTGTCATCAACAGTGCTATCAAGCAACACGTACTCAGCAATATCTGCTCTATGAAGCGCAGTTTGGGTTCAACCAGGGTCGCTCAGCTTCTGACCTCCTTAGAGCCGTAGTTCAAACGTTAACAAAAGAGTTGAATTCCAGAGTGGAAGTGAGAATTACAGTCCTTGGCATCAAGACCATATTTGATCAAGTGTGGCATCAAGGAGACATAGCACAAGTGGAATCAATGGATATCAGGGGCAAACTCTGTACTGGTGGGAGTCATACCTGGCACAAAGGAAAATAGTTATGTTTACTGAAGGTTAGTCACCTTCGTTTCAGGACATCTCTGCATGAGTTCCTCAGGGTCGTGTCCTAGACCCAACCATCATCAATGATGTTCCCTCCATCATAAAGGTCAGGTGGGGTTGATTGCACAATGTTCAGTAACATTTGCGACTGTTCAGATACTGAAGCATTCAGTGTTGAAATGCAAGAAGACCTGGGCAATATCTAGGCTTGTCGGAGAAAGTGAGGACTGCAGATGCTGGAGATCAGAGCTGAAAATGTGTTGCTGGAAAAGCGCAGCAGGTCAGGCAGCATCCAAGGAAGAGAATCGACCTTTCTGGCATGAGCCTGAAGAAGGGCTCATGCCCGAAACATCGATTCTCCTGCTCCTTGGATGCTTCCTGACCTGCTGCACTTTTCCAGCAACACATTTTCAATATCTAGGCTTGGGCAGACAAATTTCAAGTAACATCCACGCCACACAAATGCCAAGCAATGACCATCTTCAATAAAGAGACAATCTAAAAAGCATCCCTTGACATTCAATGGTGTCACCTACACTGAATCCCCCACTATCAACATGCTGGAGTTACCACTGACCAGGAAGGCAATTGGATTCGCTACAAAAACACAGACTACAACAGCAGGTCAGAGGCCAGGAATACAGCGGTGAATAACTGATCTCCTGGCTCCCCTATGCCTGCCCACCATCTCCAAGGCACAGGTCAGGAATGTGACAGAAAATACTACATTTGCGTAGGTGAGTGCAGCTCCAACAACATTCAAGAAGCTTAACACCATCCAGGACAAAGCTGCCCACTTGACTGGCACCACATCCCTCCACCACTGATGCTCAGCAGCAGCATAAGTGTCCATGGTCTATGGATGCACTGCAGACATTTGCCAAAGATCCTTAGACAGCACTTTCCAAACCTCCCACTTCTTCCATCTAAAAGATCAAAAAGCTGCAATTTTTTAAAATCACTTTTGACAATTTAAATCAAAGGGGATGGAAGCTAGGGCAGTTGTACGCTCCTCTTGGAGGATGTGGGACGTAGGTGTCCCTGTTGACTTCACCTGCAAGTGCACCTAACTCCAGCTCCTCACAGACCATTTTAGGGAACTGGAACTGAATGAACTTTGGATTATTTGGAAGGCTGAGGGGGTGACAGAAAGGGGTTTAGAGGGAGGTAGTCACACTTAACTAACAGAATAAAGGTAGCTGGGTGACCATCAGGAGAGAGAAACTGAATATGTAGTCAGTGCAGGTATCCCTTGTGGCTGTTCCTTTTAACTTTTAATAATAAGTATACCGCTTTGGATACTGTTGGGGAGGGGGAATGACCTACAAAGGGAAAACCACCGCGGCCAGGTCTCTGGCACTGAACTTAGCTCTATGGCTTAGAAGGGAAGGTTTTGGGTTGGAGGGGTGGATGGGGTGAACAGGAGAACAATAGTGATCGGGTGTTTCACAGCGGAATAGACAGGGGATTCTGTAGTCATGAACGAAACTCCTGGATGGTATGTTGCTTCCCAGGTGCCAGGATCAGGGATGTCTCAGATCGAGTCTACAGGATTCTTAAGGGGAAGGATGAGCAGCCAGAAGTCTTGGTACACATTTGTACCAATGACATTGCTAGGAAAAGGGATGCGGACCTGAAAAGTGAATATAGGGAGTTAGTTTGGAAGCTAAAAGGCAGCACGAGCAGAGTAGTAATCTCAGGATTGCTACTGGTGCCACAGGCTAGTGAGGCTAGGAACAGAGAGAGAGTGCAGATGAACATGTGGCTGCACCGCTGATGTAGGAGGGAGGGCTTCAGATATGTGGATCATTGAGATATCTTCTGGGGAAGGTTGGCCCTGTAAAAGAAGGATGGGTTGCACCTGAACTGGAGGGGTACCAATATCCTGGGTGGGAGGTTTGCTAGAGCTCTTTGGGAGGGTTTAAACTAGCTTGGCAGGGGAATGGGAACAGCAGCAATGGATCCGAGGATGGAGTAGCTGGTGAATAGGCAACTACAGTGTACAGAGAGTCTGTGAGGAAGGACAGACAGTTGATATGGCAAAATTGCATCACTGTGATGGGTTGAAGTGTCTATTTTAACACAAGGAAGTGTCAGGAACTTAGAGCATGGATCAATACTTGCAGCTACGATGTTGTGGCCATTATGGAGACTTAGATATCATGGGAACAGGAATGGTTGTTGGATGTGCTGGGGTTTAGATGTTTGAAGAGGAATAGAGGGAGGTAAAAGAGGTGGGGGACTGGCGTTGCTGATCAGGGATAATATCACAGCTGCAGAGAGGGAGGTCATCGAGGAGGGTTTGTCTACTGAATCAGTATGGGTGGAAGTCAGATTCAGCAAAGGAGCAGTTACTTTATTGGAAGTTTTCTGTAGACCCCTCAGTAGCAACAGAGACATGGAGGAGCAGATTGGAAGGCAAAGTTTGGAAAGGTGAAGCAGTAACAAGGTTGTCGTCATGGGTGACTTCAACTTCCCTAATATTGATTGGAACCTCCTTAGTGCAACTTGTTTGAATGGAGCAGACTTTTATACATGTGTCCAGGAAGGATTCCTGACTCAAAATACAGATGGGCCAACTAGAGGGGAGACCATATTGGATTTGGTGCTTGGCAACAAACTAGGTTAAGGGTCAGATCTCTGGGTGGGAGAGCATTTCGGTGGTAGTGATCACAACTCCCTGACCTTACAACACTCATGGAGAGGGATAGGAGCAAATGATTTGGGAAAGTATTTAATTGGGGGAGGGGGAATTAATGTTCTCAGGCAGGAACTGAGGAGCATAAACTGGAGACAAATATTCCCAGGAAAATACACAACATAAATGTGGAGGTTATTTAGGGAGTACTTTTTGTGAGTGCTGAATAGGTTTGTCTCAGTGAGGCAAGGAAGGGATGGTAGGGTGAAGGAACCTAGGATGACAAGAGATAATCAAGAGGAAGAAGGAAGCTGACTGAAGGTTGAGGATGCAAGGATCAGACAAGGCTCTGGAGGGTTACAAGGTAGCCAGGAAGGAACTAAAAAAATGGACTTAGAAGAGCTAGAAGAGGGCATGAAAAAGCCTAGACCAATAAGATTAAGGAAAACCCCAAGTCATTCTACGCTTCTGTGAGGAACAAGAAGATGGCCAAAGTGAGGGTAGGGCCGATCAGGTATTGTGCCTGGAGTTGTAAGTGGTAGGGGAGGTCCCTAATGAATACTTTGCTTCAGTATTCACTAGTGAGAGGGACCTTGTCGTTTGTAAGGACAATGTGAAACAGACCGATACGCTCCAACAGATTGATGTAAAGGAGGAGGATGTGCTGGAAATTTTGAAAAATAAAGGATATTTAAGTCTCCTAGGCTAGCCAAGATATATCCTAGGTTACTACAGGAAGCAAGGGAAGAGATTGCTTCACTTTTGGCAATGAACTTTGCACCCACATTGTCCACAGGAGTAGTACCAGATGATTGGAGAGTGGCAAATGTTATTCCCTGTTCAACAAAGGGAATAGGGATAACCCTGGGAATTACAGACCAGTCTTACATCGGTAGTGGGCAAATTATTGGAGAGACAGGATTTATGATTATTTGGAAAAGCATTGCTCGATTACAGACAATCAGCATGGCTTTGAGAGGGACAGGTCATGCCTCACAAGCCTTATTGAATTCTTTGAGGATGTGACAAAACACTGATGAAGATAAGAGCAATGGATTTGGTGTACACGGAGTTTAGCAAGGTGTTTGATAAGGTTCCCCATGCTCGTCTCATTCAGAAAGTAAGGAGGCATGGGATACAGGGAAATCTCGGATGCTGCCTGAATTGCGGTGCTCTTCCTGCACCACTGATCCAGAATACAGGGAAATCTGGCTGGCCCACAGAAGACAGAGGTTGGTAGTAGATGACAAGTATTCAGCCTGGGGTTTGGCGACCAGTGGTGTCCCACAGGGATCTGTTCTGGGACCTCTGCTCTTTGTGATTTTTATAATTGACTTGGATGAGGAAGTCGAAAGGTGAGTTAGTAAGGTTGATGATGACACGAAGATTGGAGAAGTTGTGCATAGCTTGGAGGGCTGTTGCAATGGGACATAGAGTCATAGAGATGTACAGCATGGAAACAGACCCTTCGGTCCAACCCATCCATGCCAACCAGATATCCCAACCCAATCTAGTCCCACCTGCCAGCACCTGCCCCATATCCCTCCAAACCCTTCCTATTCAAAGACACATCCAAATGTCTCTCAAATGTTGCAATTGCATCAGCCTCCACCACATCCTCTGGCAGCTCATTCCATACACGCACCACCCTCGGCGTGCAAAGGTTGCCCCTTTGGTCTCTTTTATATCTTTCCCCTCTCACCCTAAACCTATGCCCTCTAGTTCTGGACTCCCTGACCCCAGGGAAAAGACTTTGTCTATTTATCCTATCCATACCCCTCATAATTTTGTAAACCTCTATAAGGTCACCCCTCAGCCTCCGACGCTCCAGGGAAAACAGCCTCAACCTGTTCAGCCTCTCCCTGTAGCTCGGATCCTCCAACCCTGGCAACATCCTTGTAAATCTTTTCTGAACCCTTTCAAGTTTCACAACATCTTTCCAATAGGAAGGAGACCAGAATTTCATGCAATATTCCAGCAGTGGCCTAACCAATGTCCTGAACAGCCACAACTCCTGTACTCAATACTCTGACCAATAAAGGAAAGCATATCAAATGCCTTCTTCACTATCCTATCTACCTGCGACTCCACTTTCAAGGAGCTATGAACCTGCACTCCAAGGTCTCTTTGTTCAGCAACACTCCCTAGGACCTTACCATTAAGTGTATAAATCCTGCTAAGATTTGCTTTCCCAAAATGCAGCACATCGCATTTATCTGAATTAAACTCCATCTGCCACTTCTCAGCCCATTGGCCCATCTGGTCCAGATCCTGTTGTAATCTGAGGTAACCCTCTTCGCTGTCCACTACACCTCCAATTTTGGTGTCAGCTGCAAACTTATTAACTATACCTCTTATGCTCGCATCCAAATAATTTATGTAAATGACAAAAAGTAGAGAGCCCAGCACCGATCCTTGTGGCACTCCGCTGGTCACAGGCCTCCAGTCTGAAAAACAACCCTCCACTACCACCCTTTGTCTTCTACCTTTGAGCCAGTTCTGTATCCAAATGGCGAGTGCTCCCTGTATTCCATGAGATCTAAGCTTGCTAATCAGTAAACAGGATGCAGAGCTGGGCTATTAAGTGGCAGATGGAGTTAAACCTGGAAAAGAGTGAAGTGATTCACTTTGTAAAAGTCAAATTTGAATGCAGATTTTAGGATTAAAAGGTAGGATTCTTGGCAGTATGGAGGAACAGACGGATCTTGGGGTCCTCTGTCCATGGATCTCTCAAAGTTGACACCGAAGTTGATAGGTTTGTTAAGTAGGCGTATGGTGTTTTTTTTTAGATTAGATTACTTACAGTGTGGAAACAGGCCCTTCGGCCCAACAAGTCCACACCGACCCGCCGCAGCGCACCCACCCAGACCCATTCCCCTACATTTACCCCTTCAACTAACACTATGGGCAATTTAGTATGGCCAATTCACCTAACCTGCACATCTTTGAACTGTGGGAGGAAACCGGAGCACCCGGAGGAAACCCACGCAGACACGGGGAGAATGTGCAAACTCCACACAGTCAGTCGCCTGAGGCGGGAATTGAACCCAGGTCTCTGGCGCTGTGAGGCAGCAGTGCTAACCACTGTGCCACCGTGCCGCCCTCAACACAATATGTTCAACATATTGTCTAGCTATCACCATTGTTAACAGCTAACCTGAGAATGCAACTTTAAAAAGTTTTGTGATTTACACATGAAAGAAATGAAACTATCACTGTATTCTAACAGATGAAAGGCTTAACAGACAATCAATGTTTCAATGTATAATTTCAGTTACATCACACTGTAAATTTTTGCTATAAATTCTGTGTTACGATCGAACACTCCACTAGCACCTGATGAAGGAGCGTCGCTCCGGAAGCTAGTGTGCTTCCAATTAAACCTGTTGGACTATAACCTGGTGTTGTGTGATTTTTAACTATGTCTTATGAAGGTTGAGATAGCCAGGGTATTTCTTACTGGAGTGAAGAAGGATGAGAGGTGACTTGATAGAGGTGTACAAGGCAATGAGAGGCATAGATAGAGTGGACAGCTGGAGACATTTTCCCAGGGCATTATTTTAAGGTGATTAGAGGAACGTTTAGGGGAGATGTCAGTGATAAGTGCTTTAGATAGAGAGTGGTGGGTATGTGGAACGCACTGCCAGCAGTGGTAGTAGAGTCAGAGACATTAGGAACATTTAAGCGACTCTTGAATAGGCAAATGGATGATCGTAAAATGACGGGTATGTAGGTTAGTTTGATCTTAAGACTGGGATAAAAGGTCGGCGCAACATCGAGGGCTGAAGAGCTTGTACTGTACTTTACTGTTCTATATACGTTCAAAGTGGGAACATCACAACCTGCAAGTTCCCCTTCAAGCCACTCACCATGTTGACTTGTAAATGTACCACTGTTTCTTCCTTGTCATGATCAAAATTCTGGAATTCCTTTCCTAACTGACTTACGAGTCTACCAACAGTACATGCAGCGGGTCAAGGAGACAGCTCACGGCCACCTTCTCAAGTGTCACAAATACTGACCAGTCAGCAACGCCCACGTTCTACCATTAAACAAATTTAAAGCTGGTGTACAAGTACCTGCAAGCTGCTTATATCTGAATTAAGATAACCACATCAAACCTTATTAAGATAAAAATATTCAGCACTTAAATAGTTAACAAATTGGGGATCCGTGCAGTTAAGTATTTGCTGGCCCTGAAGGTATCCGGTCCGCACTCTACATTGCGCAGCCAAGAAAAATGGGTTGATCCTGTTCGTTTTCGTCCAATTCTAATCATGTTCCTATGACATAATGTATTTGCATGCCTGATTCAACCAATAGCATTGGCTGGGTGGAAACCCAGGGAAGAACAATGTTCACGAGGTTGAGATACATTATCTGAATTCAGTTATTTCATGCGGGCACTATTGGCAGTTGAAAAGCCTGTCTAACAGGCAGTAGAAAGGTGTGACTGCTTCAAATTTATTGCTAAGAATCTTGTTACAGGAAGTGGAATACGATTCTTACCAGCTTTAGTCGAATATTCTTGCAAGACAGTGAGCAACGATCTTACCGTACGTATTAAACAACTCAGGAAGGCTGGATTTAGCTTTGTCTACACAACTAGACTTCAGATTCCCAAGAACGGAATTCCTACTGTGGAGTTGCACAACCGGAGTCAGTCACATCAATGCTCTTTTAAAAACAGGTTTAAAATCCGGACTTTTGGCAAAACAGATTAACTCGTCAGAAATGGCTTTAACCGGTAGCCAAACGAAACCGATGTTGAATGAACAGCCCAATGTTCACTCTGTACAATAAACCAACGTTCGCCTTAAAGATAAAAGGAAAGAAGCCATTTCACACCATTGTGTAACAAGGTGCAAGTCCACCGTCAATCTAACCTAGGGGAAATGTCCTACCAGTGAACCAAACGGAAGCATAGCTATAGCGGGAGCAGTCCTCAGCATGGCAGAACCAAACTTTACATGTAACCCTAACGACTCCTTCAAGTATACGTTGTACAGTAGTGTGTACAGTTTGGTGTTTCTAATTGGCCTCGTGTCAAATTGTGTGGCTCTGTACGTCTTGAGGTGTTCCTTACAACTCCGAAACGAAACGATAACCTACATGACCAACCTGGCAGTGTCAGACCTGCTGTTTGTTTTCACGCTGCCCTTTCGGATTTTTTATTATGTAACAAGAGACTGGCCTTTTGGGGATTTGCTGTGCAAGGTTTCGGGAACGCTGTTTCTCACCAATATGTATGGGAGCATCCTCTTCCTGACCTGCATCAGCGTGGATCGGTTCCTGGCTATCGTTCACCCTTTTCGGTCAAGGATGCTGAGATCGAAACGAAACGCCATCATTGTGTGTGTGGCCGTGTGGGTGACAGTGCTCACCGGAAGCGTGCCAGCAACCTTTTTGCAAACCACCAACAACACAGCCAATCAAACCAAGACCTGCTTCGAGAACTTCTCCAGCCAGGCTTGGAAACACTTTCTGTCGAAGATTGTCATATTCATTGAGATCGTGGGCTTCTTTATTCCTCTGCTGTTGAACATCTTCTGTTTCTCAATGGTGCTTAAGACTTTAAAACAACCCATTACTCTTTGCCGAAGCAAGTTAAACAAGAAAAAAGTTCTCCGCATGATTGTGGTCCATTTCCTCATTTTCATCACCTGCTTCGTGCCCTACAATGTAACTCTGGTGATGTATTCACTGGTAAGGACTGGAACAGTGGGAAACTGCTCTGTAGTGACCGTAGTTAAAGCAATGTACCCCATTACGCTATGCTTTGCCGTATCCAACTGTTGTTTTGACCCAATTGTGTATTACTTCACTTCAGAAACCTTTAAGAATTCCATCAAGCGAAAGTCCAAGTCACTACGGCTGGACTCGGACTTTGAGGCTTCGCACTCTACCAGCTTCCTCAATAGTACCGTAAGAACACTAAAATCCAAAATGCTCAATTCAGAGTCGACTGTTTAAGATCTCTGTGGCAGGTTTTTGTCACCAAATAAATTCTGAACCAATTATAAATGTCGATATCTGGTAGAATCACAGAATCCATACAGTGTGGACACAGGCCTTTCGGCCCAATGAGTCCACACCCAGACCCATTCCCCAACCCTATTACTCTACATTTACCCCTGACTAATGCATCTAACCTACCCACCCCTGAACACTATGGGGTAATTTAGCATGGCCAATTTCACTTATCCTGCACATCTTTATGATTGTGGGAGGAATCCCACGCAGACACGGCGAGAATGTGCAAGATCCACGCAGACAGTCGCCCGAGGCTGAATTCAGGCGCTATGAGGCAGCAGTGCTAACCACACAGTCGCCGTCATGTTAAGCATGTAGTTTTATAATAATAAAATCAACATTAATTATCACCAATTGGCTGTAGAAAATGGTTCTATCGCCCTGTTTCCAAATGGGAGTACAGTACTGTTATATAACTGAAAAGCAACGTTCTCTTTAACAAACCAGGGATATTGCACATTACTACTGGGGGAGGGGGCCGGGGAAAACGAAAGGAACAGTTCCTTTTCATGCATAATCACTACTCACTTAAACGCATTCTTTAATTTTTATACTCAAGTTTCATATAATGAAGTAGGTAATTAACAAACATTGGTTATATCAATGTAGCGAGTTTGTCAGTGGTACAAAAGGAACCTATAGCCACTAGGCATTGTTTTTACTATGCAGGACATTGAAATGTATATTAATATGTTCTAAAGAATTTTTATATTTTTAAACATTTGTATTTGTTTAAAATAAATCTAACATTTGGCCATTTTAGTGCGTGTCTGTGAACATGTATAATTAAATCAAGTTACAATCTTTAGCTCTGGCTGTGACACCAAGAGACTAGAATATGCGAGGTTGCTTGCTTTACTTTCAAATGGAAGTACTGTACAACTGAGAAGAAACCATCCAAATTAATTTTTTGAAACATTAATTTAGTTAATTGGTCAGCATGGACAAGTTGAACCGAAGGATGTTTCCATGCTGTCCAGCTCTGACTTTATGAACAATGCAGCTAATCAAAGATGTTTATACACACGTCAAAAATAAATTTTCATTTAGAAGGATTGAAGTAATAGCATTTTCTATCAATTTGCACCCCAGAATCAACCATCTTTATAATGACAATACAAAAAAAACTTCCCTCTTGAAGGTGCATATCAGCCCAAATGTAAATCAGTTGTAGCATACTCATCTTCCAGTGACAAAAACAGCAATTTTGTGCATATCTACCTCTGCAGGAAGTTAAACGCATCTTGGAAAATGGTCCAACATTTAACCAAGTTATAGACACACCAAGAACCTTGTTAAAACTGAGTCAGACTCCGTTTACTGCAGAGGAAACACTGTTTTCACTTTCATGACCAATAGATCTTACAATTCTAAATTGTCTCTCATTCCAAATTAGTCAGATGACAGAATAATTTCAGAGAAAATAAAACATGTTTTACATAATCTTAATTGATACTTATGCCCTGAAATACAATTGGATTAAATTCTATTTAAAAACAATTTAAGTGATTCTTTAAACTACTTTTTTTAAAAAAAACTTCCTTTGGTCTAAAAAAAGACGTTTTAAAGCAGGACGGGATTTTAGGGAAGAAATACCAGAGCTCATGGTTGAAGGTACTGCTGTCTATGCTGGGGATGAAAAAGGGAGCGATTCAACAAGGGCCAGAATCTAAACAATGTAGTTTGGAGGTTGTAGGGCAGAGCAAGTTACAAAGAAAGGGTTGACAGGTACTATGTGGGTATGGGAGATGTGGCTGCAAGGGGATCAAAGTTGAGGTTATTGTGAGACCTGAACAATGGAAGATTGGATAGGTTTGGCCTGTATTTTGGAGTTTAGAAGCTTAAGAGGTAACTTGACTGAGACACAAGATATTGAGGGGTCTGAACAAGGTAGATGTGGAGAAAGATTTTCTCTTACAAAGAAATATCAGGTGTCATTGTTTGAAAATAAGGAGGTTTCATTTAAAACAGAAATTAGGAGAAATTATTTCTGTGAGGATTAAGTTTCTTTGGAATTCTCTACTAAAAAGGTAGTGGAATGAAAGTGTTTGAGTATTTTAAGACAGAGTTGGATAGATTCTTGGGAGGCAAGGGGTTGAAAGTTGTGAACGGTAAATGGGAAGTTAGATTTGAAGTCCTATGCAGATCAGTCAATATCTAATTAGATGGTGGAGCAGGCTTCAGAACTGACTGGCTCGCTTCTGTTCCTTGTTCATATGAGGTGGCATTGGGAGTCCTGGCAAATCATATAACTAGGGCTTTAAACTCAATAGTGGGGCTTGGGTTCGGTTACATGGAAAATTAGGGAAAAAGTTAAAAGGAGGGGGAGAGCTTATTAAAGTTTTCAGAACGTAATAGGACATTGAGTATGGAAAGAGTCAGGAACTTCACACACAGCAGAAAAGGGGACAACTATGATCATGAGGAACAGTCATGGCTAGACTGAGAATGTTGTACTTAAATGCGTACAATGTACAACAGAAGGTAAATGAGCTTGTGTGTAGATTGAAATTGACAGGTACTATGTGGGTATGGCAGATGTGGCTGCAAGGGGATCAAAGTTGATTACTAAGTATCCAAGGATACACGTCCTATCAAAAATACAAATGCGTGAGGAGAGGGTGCAGGATTACCACCTTATTAGTAAGAAATGAAACTCAATAAGTGATATAGAGTCAGAAGATATAGAATCTGTGTGGGTAGATGTAAGGAACTGTAACAGAAGATCTGATGGGAGTTTGTACAGTAGTCAGGATGTGGAGAAAAAATACATCAGGAGATAGAAAAGGCATCTAAGAAAGTCACTGTAACTAATAATCATGGGGGACTTGAATATGCAGGATGACTAGGAAAATAAGGTTGGTATGAGGACTGGGGATGCTGGAGATCAGAGTCAAAAAGTGTGGCGCTGGAAATACACAGCAGGTCTGGCAGCATCAGAGGAGCAGGAGAGTCGACATTTTGGGCATAAGCCCTTCGTCAAGAATTTGCGGGGGGGGGGGGGGGGGGGGGCGAGGTGGAGATAAATGTGCTGAGAGATACATGGGAGGGGGCAAGCTGGAGGGAAGGTAACTTGGAAGGCAATATGGAGATGAAAGTGAGAGGTGATGGTGATAGGTCAGAGCAGATAGCTGGGAAGGAAAATGGATAGGTAGGACCGTTCAAGAGAGTGATGCTGAGTTGGAGGGTTGGATTTATGATAAGGTGGGGGAAGGGGAGACGAGGAAACTGATAAAAATTTACATTGATGCTGTGTGGTTGGAAGGCCCCAGGTCAGAAGATGGGGCGTTCCTGTTCCAGGCGTTGGGTGACTTGGATTTGGTGGTGGAGGCAGCCCATGTCCTTGGCAGAGTGTGAGGGGGAGTTAAGTGGTCAGCCAGAAGGCAGTGGGGTTCTTGGGTGCTTGTGACCCGGAGATGTTCTCGAACTGTTCCGCAAGTTGGCGTCCTGTCTCGCCAGTGTACAGGAGACCAAATCGGGAGCAACAGATAAAGTAAATGAGGTTATAATCGACTAAGAGAAAGTGAGGACTGCAGATGCTGGAGATCAGAGTTGAAGAGTGAGGTGCTGGAAAAGCACAACCGGTCAGGCAGCATCTGAGGAGCAGGAGAATTGATGTTTCGCACATAAACACTTCATCAGGAATGAAGTTTGTGGCCAAGGGGGCTGAAAGATAAATGGGAGGGGGTGAGGCTTGGGGAGGGGGGGGGGGGGGGGTATTAGAGAGATAGCTGGTAATGCAATAGGTGAATGAAGATGGGGGTGATGATGATAGGTTGGAGAGGAGGGTGGAGGGGTAGGTGGGAATGAAGATGGATAGTTAGGACACTTCAAGAGAGCAGTGCAGAGTTGGAAGATTGGATCTGGGATAAGGTGCGAGGAGGGGAAATGAGGAAACTAGTGAAATTCACATTGATCCCATGTAGTTGGAGGGTCCAACTTGCTGAACGTTTCAGAGAACATCTCTGGGACACATGCACGAAATAACCTCACCACCTTTTGGCCAAACACTAACTCCCACTCCTACTCTGCCAGGGACATGCAAATCCTAGGTGCCTTCCATCACCAAACCCTAACCACCTGACGCCTGGAGGAAGACCGCCTCATCTTCCGCCTTGGAATGCTCCAACCACACGGGATCAATGTAGATTTCACCAGTTTCCTCATTTTTCCTCCCCCCCACCCCCACCTTATCCCAGATCCAACTTTCAAACTCGGCACCGCCCTCTTGAACTATCCTAACTTTCGATCTTCCTTCTCACCTATATGCTCCACCCTCCTCTCCGACCTATCACCTTCATCTACGTATTGCATTCCCAGCTATCTTCCCCCAAACCCCATTCCCCTCCCATTTCTCTCTTAGCTGTCTTGGGTCACAAGCCTCATTCCTGATGAAGGGCTTATGCCCGAAACATTGATTCTCCTGCTCCTTGGATGCTGCCTGACTGGCTGGGCTTTTCCAGCAGCATACTCTTCAACAGTAGATGAGGTGTTTGGATGTGCAGGAAAATCCCTCCTGGATGTGAAAGGATGAGGGGGGAGGTGTGGATGCAGATCTTTACACCTCTTGCAGTGGCAAGGGAAGGTGCTGGGAGTGGAGGATGGGTTGGTGGGGAGTGTGGACCTAACAAGCGAGTCATGGAGGGAATGGTCTCTGCGGAATGCTGATACAGGTGGGAAGGGAAATATATCTCTCGTGGTGGGGTCTGACTGTAGGTGGCAGAAATGGTGGAGAATGATGCATTGTATCTGAAGATTGGTGGGATGGAAGGTGAGGACCATGTGGGATCTATCCTTGTTGCAGTTGGATGAGTGGGGATACAAGGGCGAAGGTACGGGAAGTAAAGAAGATGCACTGAGGGCATTGTTCACCATGTGGGAGGGGAAATTGCGGTCCTTGAAGTAGGAGGCCATGTGGGATGTTCTGGAGTGGAACTGGTCCTTCTGGGAGCAGATGCAGCAGAGGCAGAGGAATTAGGAGTAAGGGATAGTGGTTTTACAAGAGTGGGTGTGGGAGGAGGTGTAGTCCAGGTAGCTGTGGGAGTCGGTGGGTTTGAAGTAGATTTGTGTTTAGTCGGTCGCCAAAAATGGTGATGGAGGGGTCCAGGAAGGTCCAGGTGAACTTGAGGTCAGGCTGGAAGGTTCATGAACACCTCCTCTCTCCTCCCCCCACCTTATTCCAGATCCAACCCGGCACCATCCTACCTGTCCATCTCCCTTCCCACCTATCCCCTTCCAAGCTACCTTCCCTCCAGCTCCACACCCCTCCCATTTATCTCTCAGCCGCCTTGTGCCCTCTCAGATGAGCTTGGTAGCTGATCTCAGTGGAACCCGTGGAATGTCTATAGGATGATTTTTTTGGACCAGCTTGTCGTAGAGCCTGCTTGGGAACAGCAATTCTGGATTTAGTGATGTGTGATGAGACAGACTTGATTAGGAAGCTTAAAAGTGAAGGAACTCCAGGACGCAATGCAGTTTGAGAGGGAGACACAGATGTAACCGTATTACAATCGAATAAAGGTAATTACAAAGGCATGAGGGAGAAGCTGGTTAAAGTTGATTGCAAGGGGAGACGAGCAGGGAAGATAGTGCAGCAGCAATGGATAATTCAGGAGGCACAGCAGAAATTCAAGAACGAGAAAGAAGAAGCATACTAAGAAAGGATGAGTCAACCATGGCTATCAAGGGAAGTTAGGGACAGCATAAAAGCAAAAGAAAAAGCATACAATCTGGTGAAGATTGCCGTGAAGTCAGAGGGTTGGGGAAGCTTTTAAAAACCAGAGGATAGCTTAAAAAAGTAATGAGGGGGCAGAAGGATGAATAGGAGACCAAGCTGGCTAGTAATATAAAGGAAGATTGCAAGAGTACTTTTCAGATATCAAAAAGGTAAGACAGAGAAAAGAGTGGAATTGAACCAACAGAAAAATGAAGCTGGAAAAGTAGGAATGAGGATTAAAAAAATGATAGAAGTATTTTGCATCACATTTCACAACGGAAGACACCAGCAACATGCCAGAACTTCAAGAGAGTGAGGGGCACAGGTGAGTGTAGTGGCCTTCACTAAGGAAAATGCTGCAGAATCTGAAAGGTGGATAAACCACCTGGGCCAGATGGACTATACCCCAGAGTTCTGAAGGAGATAGCGGAGGAAATTGTAGAGGCATTGATAGTGGTATCTTTCAGGAATCACTGGAGTAAGGGAGCATGCCAGACGGCTGAAAAATGGTTGAGATAACATCCCTCTTTAAGAGGGGAGGGAAGCAGAAGACAGGAAACTTTGGGACAGTTCGCCTGACCTCTGTCATTGGTAAGTTTAGAGTCAATTATTAAGAATGAGGTTGTGGAGTACTTGGAGGTGCACAGTAAAACAGGGAAGTTTTGTCAGCGCAGTTCTGCCTAACATATCTATCAGTATTCTTTGAGGAGGCAACAACCAAGTTAGACAAAGGACAGCCAGTGGACATGATCTAATTAGATTTCCAGAAGGTCTTTGACAAGATACTGTACAGGAGGCTGCTAGTGAGAACCTATGGTGTTACTGGCACGGTACTGGCATGAATAGAGGATTGGCTGACAGGCACAAAACAAAGTACGGGTTAAAAGGGTCTTTTTGAGGATGGCACCCAGGAACTAGTGAAATTCTGTAGGGGTCAGTGTTGTGACCATAACTGTTCACCTTATACATTGATGATCTGGATGAAGGAACTGAGCTGACAAAAAGATAGGTGGAGGAACAGGTAAAAGTTGAAAAAGTAGGGAGGCTGCAGGAGGGCTTTGGCAGGCTAGGAGAGCAGGCAAATAAGTGGCAGATGTAATACTATGTGGGAAAATATGAGGTTTCCACTATGGTAGGAATAGAGTCGTAGACTATTTTCTCAGGGGGAAAGGTTTTGGAAATCCATTGCACAAAGGACTTGGGAGTCTTAGTTCAGGACACTCAAAGTTAACATGTAGATTCAGTTGGCAGTGAGGGAGGCAAATGCAATGTTAGCATTCATTTCAAAATGGCCAGAAAACAAAAGCAGAGATGTACTGTGAAGGCTGTATAAGACTCTGGTCAGACCATATTTGGAATATTGTGAGCAGCTTTGGGCTCTACATCTAAAGAAGGATGTCCTGACCTTGAAGGGGGTCCAGAGGTGGTTTATAAGAATAATCTCAGGATGAAGAGCTTGTCAGATGACGACTGGTTGCACACTCTGAGTCTGTACTCCACAAAGTTTAGAAGGATAGGGATACGGATGTCATTGAAACTTTCAGAATACTTAGAGGCCTAGATAGAGTGGATATGGAGAAGATGGATCTGGAGTGGATAGGAGAGACTATGTCCCTTCAGAGGAAGGGACAATCTTTAGAACTGAGATAAGGAGGAATGTCTTCCAATAGAGGATGGCAAATCTGTAGAGCGCTTTGCTGCAGCAGGCTGTGGAGGCCAAGTCATTGAGTGTATTTAAGACGCAGATAGATATGTCCTTAATTGGTAAGGGGATCGAGGGTCATGGGGAGAAGGCAGAATGGAATTGAGAATCATATCAACCATGATTGAATGGTAGAGCAAATTCAATGGGCCAAATGGCCTAATTCTGCTCCTCTTTCTTATGATGTTATGGTCTAAGTGGTTTTGAATTAATTTGCTTTGATAGATAGCTTTGAAGGTGTGTTGGACACCTGTTTACCTCATTTTTGGACTTATTTGTTGTGACAGTCTAACAAATATTTGGTAGAACATGCTGTTATATGGGATAATTATTTTGTCAATGTGTGTTGTGGAAGACATAGATATATCAAGAAAACATATGTAATCTTTCATTGATAAATCACTGGATAAATGCACTAATCCAGTGTAATACTGATACAAGAGTCTACCAAAGCTGTGCTTTCCTGAGAAATGAATGAATACAACACTATCAGAAAAGTCAAAGAAAATCAGCCAGGTTCTCTCTCTTGCTTGCCATTCAATGATGGCTGCCTGAAAATATATGTTTGCAGATATGCAAGCAGGATTCACACTTGCTGTGGTGAAACATTACTCTATCACCTACTTTCTCTGAATAGATGTTTTAAAAGTATTATCCTTGATGTAAGCTTTTTCTCATACTTCCTTTTCATGGCTCTTGCCACAAAATGTTTAAATCCTTTTGTACCTCCTCTAGTCCAGGATATCCCTACTGTCCTTTACCTTCTTGCAAGGCTTTATTTTAATTTTGTATAATTGCTGATTTGTTTTTCTTGTTGAGCAAGACTCTTAACTACTCAAGTAGAGCCCTTGCTTTTTCTGGGTATGCACTGGAATAGGGTCTGGGGAAGAAGTCTGGCTTGACAAATATTTCAAGTTGCATCATCTTCTCAAGGAAATGTAGAACAAACTTGCATTTATATATGATGAAGGGCTTTTGCCCGAAACATCGATTTTCCTGCTCCTCGGATGCTGTGTCTTTCCAGCACCATTCTCATCTAAACTCTGGTTTCCAGCATCTGCAGTCCTCACTTTTGCCTCGCATTTATATATAGTCATAACACAACATCAAGACATTGTACAGGACTGCAAACTCATGCATCACCTCTGGAGTACAGTTCTAATTAAATAGATACCATCAGCCAATTTGTGCATAGCATGAACCACAAAAAACAAATGAGATGAATAAATAGTCAACCTACTTCAGATGCTGTAGGTGAGGGAAGGATGTTAGCATTCCTTCCAGTTGCAATAAGGTCTTTCATGCCAACCTGAACAGACAGGGCTGCAATTTAACTTTTCATCTGAATAAAATAGCACCTGTAGCAATGTCGTATTTCCCCAGTGATAATCTTGGTTGTGTTTAAGAGTGTAAGTGCTCAGATCCTGGAATGGGATTTCAACCCAAAATTTTAGGATTCAGAGTGAAATGCAAGTAAATGAACCAAGCTAATAATTCTTATTCTGAATGGTGATATATCTGAATGAACACCACCTTTTAGCTCTTCCAAGTGATCACATAGAGTTCATGGACTTTTTGTATATGTCAAAGAGAAATATCAGATCTTTTTTTAAACCAGTTTTTCTGTAATTAGCATCTATATGGAGTTCTATATAATTACATAAACACAAATGCTAGTCAGAATCAACTGCTGATTCCAATTGTTCCAGTATTGTCAGTAAGCAGGATAAATGAAACAGATCTGTAAAACAAACCTTAAGTTGCTCTTCAATAAAAGTAGGCCACTGGATATCCACCTCAGAGGCAAATTAGCAGACAAAGCTTTGACCACCAGTAGTGGAAGAGCAAACATGAAAAAGCTGTAGAACATATAGACCCTGGTGTAACAATCATCACTTCTGAAGAATAAAAATGCTCACAATGCAGTACAGAAACTGCATTCAGAATTTATTATACTAATCTGTATTATATAATAGTTTTATCATCTGGATAATCAAGGAAAGAATGTGTTGTTTAGAGGACTGCATTAAGCAAAAGTAGTAGTAATCTTAAGTAATCAAACTGAACTGAGGCTAAATTAAGATAAATAAAAAGAACAGAAACAGGATTTGCAATTTGTCAAATTGAATAATAGTGTAAATGGAAGGCATTCACCCCACGTGCAGGCTAGATGAAAGATTTACTCATTGGATCCGTTCCCTCCACATCCTCCTCTATAACCTTATAAATTCTCTCTTTCCAAGGATTTAGGTGAACCCTTCTTGGAAGTTACAGCTAAATCTGTTCCCGCACCTTTTGAGATACTACATTCTAGATCCTAACTCATTGAGCAAAAAAAAATTTCCATTGGCTCTTTTGTCAATTATTAGCTCTTCTTAGCAATGTCTGTGTACCAACTTGAGCAAGAAAGCCAGGTATCTACATCTAAGCTTACCAAGATTGAAAGCTGAATTCTGGGAATTCTGGGGAGGAGAAAACTATTTAGGTCAGATTATTTTACTGCACAGTTCCATAAGAAAGACCCAACAAACTTTTCTTGTTTTCAGTGCATGAGGAAGGATAATTCTTTGGCTTTCTCGATTGTATCAAACCAAACTGTTCCGCAAAAAAAAAAGGGGAAGGATGCTGCTTGATATAGTGACAGTATCCATCTTGCTGCTAGTTTTAGATTGCAGCACTTTAGCAAAGGATACATGTCATATGCTATGCATAATGTTTGTAAAAAGCAGGTAAACCTGGAGAAGATCAAGTGTGTTATTTGAAAACTTTTATTATAATGTGATTTTGTACATTGCTGGAAGTTTTCAACTTAGAGGCATTGACGTTAATGTTGTTTTGCTAGTCCCTAATCAAATTTAACATTTAGTCAAATACTTGCAGATCATGGTTCAATCGCCCTTCAGATCAGAAGTAATTGTTGAAAATACAGTGTGGTACACAGTGTGGTAGGTAGTTCAAAATGTTTGAGGTGCTATGATACAAAAAGGCTAGCTTCAAACATATTTCAACATGTAAAATGTTTGCTAATGGTGAAAGGTGTAACTAAGACTTTGCATGTCCAGATTTGTTAAATTAAGGATTGGCAATTCAACCTTCAGACTCAGTTGTCAGGCCACCAGTTTCACACACAGTTCATATACAAGCTAAGAAGCATAGCACAAGCAAATAGTATGCAAACAAAAAGATAACATGAATTCAACAGTGCACAAGCAAGAAGTTATTACCATGAACTAAATTACTTAATTTCTACACCGCCAAGATCCCCTCATTTTCTCTTAACAGCAATTTGAGATGCGCAATTCGTGCTGGCCTTGCCAGTAATGCTTATGTCCATGTACAAACATTAAAAAAACATAAACCCAGAATCCTAAATTCCAGCACTTAGATAATCCATGTAATAGCTCCATGACAAATACTGGCCAGAAGCAATACTATTACTGACATACAGTAAGAATTGAGAGATTGATATCTCAGCTATCAAAATGACCAAATGATCTATAGGTTCTCCTTTAGTACATTGTTCTATCAGGGGATCGGATCAAATAAAAGCTTTTGGTATCATAGTATTTACTCTCTACTCTCTGGATATTGCGACTAGTAAAATCGCATATGGTACTGTCTTTGAGGAACTGCGTTGTGTAACACATTTGCTATCCTGCAAGTACTTTTATGCCTAAAGTAAATTATTGCAAAGTCAGTTTGGTAAAGTATAAAAGCATCACAGCTCATTTAAACTCTCATTTGGATATTAATTCTACATACTGAGTTTCCTAATGGATCAACTGGTAAACATCTCATATGGTTTGGAAATGATTCACAGATCAGTAATGTTTGAGGCTTGTATGTATCTAAACCAGTGTGGCAGTAATACTACAATTGGTCTTAGCATTTCTGGGCCAGAGATGGTGAAAATGACGAATATGTTCCGCCTTCTGATTGCTATTCAATAATTTATTAGAAAAACATGCAAGGACTTCAGTTAATGTCCAATTTTGAAGATACTCATCCCAGACCTGTAGGATCACAATGTGGACCGTTAGTACAGGAATTGTCTGTGCGACAATTTTCAGCCTCACTATCATTTATTAGGGGAATGCTGCACCACGAATATTCTCAATACATATTTTTAAATTTCCTTATTGGTACTTTATAATAGTCTGCATTTCTCAAAAAAATTTTTGAAGAACAGAATTCAGCTTTTTAGAGCCATTAATGGCTTACATGTTCAGGCAAACTTTATGGTCTAGAACCACTCAGGCATATGACTAATGATCTTCATAAATATATAGCTCAGAGTCACCCTTTGTGGTTAGTGTAAGAAGTTCATAATGAATAAAAATGTATTAGAATAAATATTCAGGAATCATAGTTCCTATTTTGAACTAAAATTACACTTCATTATCAGAGGTATCAATCCTGGAAAGGTGAAGAAGTTCCCTTGGTTCAAACTGTAAGAAAATACTGATATAAACTGAGAAGACAGAGCCTTATGTCTTCAGAATTAAACACTAAACAAAGCATTGTGTTACCCTAGCTTTTCTTTTAGCTATTTGGGGAAAATTTTATATTTACCCCACCAGACATTGATCACAGACTCCAGGATTAGAGCACCTTCATCAATTAAACCATTAAATGAGTTGAGCTAGTTTTTTTCCAAATTTGTAAAATAATTCCAATATGTTCCTATACCAATATCTTTTGTTCAGACCACACAGTGCCCTTTGCTTTCAAATAGACCATTGTTCACCCTACAACAAATTAAATAGACCCAATAAAACTTGTTTTGGCAGATATCACATATTTTGTTACGAGGCCAATCACACCAAATGCCTGGTGTCTGAAATGGCTTTAATTGTCCACAGAGTTAACCTTTAAACAAACTAATGAGTCAGTGGATTGGGGTCAGATGTTTGCAGGTAAAAGGACAGCTGGAAAATGGGAAGCCTTCAGAAATGGGGTAACGAGAGTCCAGAGAAAGTATATTCCTGTTGGGGTGAAAGGAAAGGCTGGTAGGTATAGGGAATGCAGGATGATTAAAGAAATTGAGGGTTTGGTTCAGAAAAAGAAGGAAGCATATATCAGGTATAGACAGGATATATCGAGTGAATCTTCAGAAAAGTGTAAAAGCAGTCGGAGTATACTTAAGGGGGAAATCAGGAGGGCAAAAAGGGGACATGAGATAGCTTTGGCCAATAGAATTAAGGAGAATCCAAAAGGTTTTTACAAATACATTAAGAATAAAAGGGTAACTAGGGAGAGAATAGGGCCCCTTAAAGATCAGTAAAGCGGCCTTTGTGTGGAGTTGCAGGAGATGAGAGAGATACCAAACGAGTATTTTGCATCAGTGTTTACTGTGGAAAAGGACATGGAAGATACAGAATGTAGAGAAATAGATGGTGACATCTTGAAAAATGTCCATATTACAAAGGAGGAAATGCTGGATGTCTTGAAATGCAAAGAAGTGCATAAATCCCCAAGGCCTGATCAGTTGTACCCTAGAACTTTGTGGGAAGCGAGGGAAATGATTGCTGGCCTGTTGCTGAGATATTTGTATTATCGATAGTCACAGGTGAGGTGCCGGAAGACTGGAGGTTGGCTAACTTGATACTACTTTATGGAAAGGTGGTAAGGTGGTGGGCAATTGTTGGAGGGAATCTTGAGGGACAGGAGGTACATGTATTTGAAAAGGCAAGGACTCATTAGGGATAGTCAACATGGCTTTGTGCATGAGAAATCATGTCTCACAAACTTGATTGAGTTTTCTGAAGAAGTGACAATGAGGATTCAGGAGGGCAGAGAAGTAGATGTGATCTATATGGACTTCAGTAAAGCGTTCGACAAGGTTACCCATGGGAGACTGGTTAGCAAGGTTAGATCTCAAGGAATAGAAGGAGAAATAGACATTTGGATACAGAATTGGCTCAAAGGTAGAAAACAGGGGGTGGTGGTGGAGGGTTGTTTTTCAGACTGGAGGCCTGTGACCAGTGGAGTGCCACAAGGATCGGTGCTGGGTCCATTTCTTTTCATCATTTATATAAATGATTTGGATGTGAACATAAGAGGTATAGTTAGTAAGTTTGCAGATGACACCAAAATTGGACGTGTAGTGGACAGCGAAGAACGTTACCTCCGATTACAACGGGATCTTGATCAGATGGGCCAATGGTCTGATAAGTGGTGGGTGGAGTTTAATTTAGATAAATGCGAGGTGCTGCATTTTGGGAAAGCAAATCTTAGCAGGACTTATACACTGAATGGTAAGGTCCTAGGGAATGTTGCTGACCAAACAGACCTTGGAATGAAGGTTCATAGCTCCTTGAAAGTGGAGTCACATAGATAGGGTAGTGAAGGCGGCGTTTGGTATGCTTTCCTTTATTGGTCAGAGTATTGAGTACAGGATTCTGATCTCCTTCCTATCAGAAAGATGTTATGAAACTTGAAAGGGTTCAGAAAAGATTTACAAGGATGTTGCCAGAGTTGGAGGATTTGAGCTACAGGGAGAGGTTGAATAGGCTGGGACTGTTTTCCCTGGAGAATCAGATGCTGAGGGGTGACTTTATAGAGATTTATAAAATCTTGAGGCGCATGGATAGGATAAATAGACAAAGTCTCTTCCCTGGGGTGGGGGAGTCCAGAACTAAAGGAAATAGATTTAAGGGGAAAGATAAAAGAGACCTAAGGGGCAACGTTTTCACGCAAAGGGTGGTACGTGTATGGATGAGCTGCCAGAGGAAGTGGCGGAGGTTAGTACAATTGCAACATTTAAAAAGGCATCTGGATGGGTATATGAATAGGAAGGGTTTGGAGGGATATGGGCTGGGTGTTAGCAGGTGGGACAAGATTGGGTTGGGATATCCGGTCGACATGGACAGGTTGGACCAAAGGATCTGTTTCTGTGCTGTACATCTCTATGACTTTATGCAGACAATTTGCATTAAAGCACAGGAAATACTTTCACTAATAGTGGCAAAGATGAGACACTAACATAAAAATGTTGTCGTCATCCTTACGTTTGAAGTACTCTAAATCTCATAAATCTTTGGTACGTCTACAAATATAACGCAGCACCAGAAAAGTACTTCTGAATGTATTATTAGCATACCAAAATAGCCTGGTACCAAAGTTTAACATCTATTTCCTACCTATTCACAAGTTTGAATAAAACACTACCTTCTAAATAAATACTATTTTTCAGCATATACCGATCCACTGTGAAACTGTCACAGGTGATGGTCTCTTATTCATAAATGGAACAATTAACATATGATTGGCCATCACACTCCTCGCAACAGATCCGCCTTTGCAGCGGTTGAGGAAGATTGTTTTAAGGGTTAATTTCTTTTTGCAATCTAATTTTTCTTTCATTTAGCAATCAAAGAAAGATTACTCTAAGAGACGTTAAGCTTAATTCCAAACCTAAAACATAGGTATACAAGTTCTCTTGAGAACAGCTGCAATCAATGAGATAGGCAGCTTAAACTGCTTTTCAAAAGAAGTTAAAAATCACACAACACCAGATTGTAGTGATTTGTATATTTATATGGAAGTACAAGTTTATATGGAAGTACTAGCTTTCAAAGCGCTGCTCTTTCATCAGGTAACCTGATGAGTTACCTGAAGGTGCAGCATTTTGAAAGCTAGTGCTTCCAAATAAACCTGTTGGTCTATAACCTGGTGTTATTTGATTTTTAATTTTGTCCACCCTAGTCCAACACCGGCTCCTCCATATCACTTCAAAAAAATGAACCAGGTGGTTCTAACTGAGCCTAAAAAGAGCGCAGAAGGTCTATATTCAAGTCCAACCTGCCCTGGAGCATGTTGAGCAAAAAAGAGGCCTTCCTCAGTGCACTTCTGGTCTACAGTAGAAGTGATGCTTTGGATGCACAGAGTGTAAGGTGTAAAGTGGTGGTGGTGTTCCTTTCTTCTACCTTTTTTAACCTACAATAATTGGCTCTTACCTTGGTACAGGGAAAAGGGTGACTGGTTAGCATCTGGCAAATTATTCTACATATTCTAACTGTAATTCTTTTTAAAAGTTGCAGTATGGCATATCAGCACGAGTAAGTAGATTATAAGTAGGGTTTAGAGGGATATGGGCCAAATGCTAGCAAATGGGCCTAGATCAGTTGAGGATATCTGGTTGTGAGGCTGAATTGGACCAAAGGGTCTGTTTTGTATTGTATGATTTTATTAGTGGAATAAGTCCAGGACACAAGTGTCCTGGATATATCACATGTCCCAGAGAGGAAGTGACACTAACTGCAGAAGCTTGGCCTGTGGGTTTCGAAACTTGTGTGACAGCTACAATGTGAAACTTGTGGTCATCCAAGACTCAGAATTACATAGATAGCATATTTAGGGAGATGGTCACCATTTAGGTTAGAAATGTACATACAGAGAGAGTGACTGCCAGGCAGGCTGTGCAGGAGTCCCTTAAGTCTATTTTGCTTGCTAATAAGAGAACAGAGAAATGTCAGGAAGCTAAATGACTACTTTGTTTACACAAAAACAGAAACAAAAATTGCTGGAAAAACTCAGCAGGTCTGGCAGCATCTGTGGACATTAGAATTAATGTTTCAGGTCCGGTGACCCATCTTCAGATCGCACTGACTACTTTGTCAGTCTTTACTTAGGATGATACAAGAAATCTCCAAGAATTAGACATCCAAGAGACTAGGACAAATGAGGAATTGAAGGAAATTAATGTTAACAGGAAGGCTGCAACAGAGAAATTGTTAGGTCTGAAGGCTAGCCAATCCCCAAGACCTAATATTCTGGATCCCAGGGTGTTGAAATGGGTAGCTACAAGACAATGGATGCTTCAGTTATCTCCTTCCAAAATTCTATAGATTGTGGAATGGTTCCTGCAGAATGGAAGCTAGCAAATGTCACCCCATTATTTCAAAATAAACGGGTATTAATTGATAAAATACTTAAGAAGTTTCATAGAAAAATGCTCATCTCTTACTGATGGCAGATTTAATTGATATCCAAAACAAAGGTGAACTGAAACAGAAAAGATTCAGAAGATTGACTAATGAAGTGCCTCTGATCTATGGAGTTTTACATGGTGCATTTTTAATAAAATGAGGAATACTGCATAGCATCGTCAATATGATCTCTGCCTTGGTGAATAATAGGGGAAATTGAGAGCAAAAAACTTAACAAATAGCTCAGCTGTCACATTTTTAATAGGGGAGGCAAAAGAGGAGTTGACCACTGCTGTCTCAGAGCTTGCAATCCCAAAATTTCAGCTATAATCCTACTTGGGGTTCTGGCGCCACTTCAGGAAGCCCTGTTGTAAGTCCTTATATGCTCAACTGGGGAAATAAGGCATTCGTAACTACTTTTTGTGACTCAGAAAATGTTTCTTGGTGAACACAATTCAGTACAGACACTATCTTTTTTCTGAGGGATAGATATAGCAATGGACTTTATTATGCCCAGTGTGGAACAAATATACAGAGTATACAGGTCCTTGGCCTATTCAATCAGAGGAAGTGGGTGGATTAGGTAAGAAGAAAGTTTATAATATTCCTTTTCAGTCAATTACTTGCATAAGCATGCAAAGAATACAGAGAGGCAACAAAGTTAGAAAAGGATTGTGAAAAGTTGCAAGAATTCTGAAGACAAATTAGACCTGAATTCACAGGGAAACAACAGACGCTGGGAAAGGAAAAAATGAATAAGACCTAAACAAAGGCAAAAGCTTTTATACATTGAAAAATGTGACAGTTGAGCTAATTGGCAAGTTTTATACTCAATTTTCAAAACGTTGAACTGTTTTGTGATACAAACCTTGAGTAAATAAAATGGAGGATGTGTGAAACATGCTTTTGAAATGTTTCAGAATTCTGTTCTCTAGATGTGACTGACAGCAGCAAGGCAGTATTTGTTATGTAGGAACTCGTCACAGCTCTTCCTGAAAATCATACAATTCAGTGGAACAGTTTCCCACAGGAATCCATTTTATAACTGGAGTTAGGTTCTGTAGAGCTTTTTTTTATCAGATTAAAACATTCTACCAAGTGGAAATATTTTACATGGCTAAATTTCTATGTTGTGAAATGACTTTTAAAATATAGAGTTTAAAATACATAAATATGTAGCTTTCTACTTACAGTACCTCCTGCTCACCACTAATAGTGCTTTCTACAACTTGATCCTCAAGGCAACTACAGATCTGTTCCTCCCTAACCCTCAAACGGACTCACCACCCAGACTCAATCCTCTAGAAGTAAGCCTAAAGTGCTATTGCCTGAAGTCTGCACCAAAAGTCTTTATTGGCCATAACAGAGCTACTGCTTCATAGCATCTTCTTTGAGAGCAATGATACACTTATCTGCAGGCCACCACTGTCTCCAAGATTCACTCTAACATTACAGAACTCATCCTCTTAGCTGGCTGGGAGTCAGTTATCTCTCAACCAACATCACACTACTCCTTGTGAGACTAACTAGTTACTTTTGAATATTCATTCAAGTGGTAACAGCATTGCTGGCAAAGCCAGCATTTGTTACACACTGTAATTGCTCTTATGAATGGGATGAGGTATCGTGTCAAGCCACTGCAGGCCATGAGATGTACATAAAATGCACATAGGTTGGAGGCGAGTTCTAGGAGTTTGACTCCGTGATAGTGAAGGAACAGCAAGATAGTTCACATCAGAATGGAGAGGGGCTTGAAGCAGAACTTGCAAGTTATGGTATTTCCAAGCATTTGTTTCTCTTTCCCTGAAGGTAATAGACATCATGATTTTTAAAAGTCCTGCTGAAAGAACATCAAGAACCTCCTGCAGTTTATCCTGTAGACATTACACACTGCTACCACAGTGACCCAGTCATGGAAAGAATTAATGTTTAAAGTGGTGGATGGCATTCTGATCCTTCATGAGCAGAAGAATCGACATCAGGATGAAGGGCTTATACCCGAAACACCGACTCTCCTGCTCTTCGGATGCTGTCTGACCTGCTGTGCTTTTACAGCACCACACTTTTTGAAACTGGAAGATACTTAACTAACTTGACACTTTCCAGATTAAACAGGATTTGAAACAAGGGAGAGATGTGTTTCATGAATAACAATTCATATGGCTTCTTACAAAATGAGGTTAAAGACCAGCAAATGGATCACATTAATGACAAAGTCAAGTGACCTTGGAAAAACCTTTAGGAAGGTAGAAGCTGCAACTTTTGCCCTTAGTCTCTTTCAAAACAAGGTTTTACAGAAACTATTATGGTGATGACTGCAACTCTTTCTGGTCTTGCTCTTTGTTCCTAAAATCTAGAGTCAGAAGGAACAAAATCTCCAAAGTTTATAGTAAAGCCACAGGTCTTTCTCTCCCCCTCTCTTGGGTGAAGTAATTGGGAACCGGATAAAGTTTCCATATCTCTAAATTTAGACTGCCTTACAAAACTCAAGAATCTGAACTGGACCACATTCCAAAGATATATAACTAACTTGTTATAATTTTGAATTGAAGCAGACTTTGAACTACCTAAATTTACAGCTATCAGCAATTCAATTTTGTTAACAAGAAATCAGGGAGACTGAGAATTCATCAAATTCTCTCATACGTTTCAAACCATTTGGTAAACTTGCATTTCTTTTTATTCTTAAGTGTTTATGAGATTAAAAGAGGAGACAGTCTAATTTCAGATTATAGCCTAGATGTTAACCAGTATTGCCACTTACTTTTAGAAATGAATAGTTTGTAATAAACTGATTTACTTCAAGTTTATTTTAAAAACGCCTAGTAAAAGTCACTTTATTCAGGACAGCAGTACAAAAAGAAAACTGGCTATTTTTGTGATTGAATCAAAACATTTATAATAATCGAGAGATTCATGGAATCAAGTGACTTGACTGATGTGGCCATTCTTCTTGTCCCAATCATACTCCCATATCCGCACTCTCTCCCACCAGTGTATACCTGCACCATTACGTCTAGAAGATCTGTTCTTTTGGTATGTAGCAGTGTTTTTAACATCTTCATCACGATGAGTCAAAAAAAAAATACTGTTCTGAAATTCCCGACTGGACTCATTAGTGAAACTTATGATGGTCATTAGTTTTAAACTCAGCTTCAAATGAAAACATAATCTCTACATTTATTATCCAAACACTCTACAACTGAGAAAATCTTCCTGACCACATCTGTCGTTTTGACAATAAAAGCCCCAGTTCTTCCCTGATAGTTTTAATCTCTCAGTTCTGTTAATGTCCCTGTAAATGCTCTTTGTACTTTCTCCAGTATTTCTGTATTTTATTTGTAAAACAAAGACCTGTAGCATGCACTGTACTTTACTTATTACCCTAAAGGTTCTAGATGTTTGCAATATATTAACTTTTGAATTTTATTGTTCTAGAAATGGATTCTAGTGCTTCACTCACACTGGGATGCTTTGTCAATCTGCAATATTGACAAATCATTGAAAGCAATCTGTACAAACATATCCCTTTGTATCTCTATACTGTTTAGATTTTCATAATACAAGGAACAAGTGGAGTCTGTACTCCTTCCAAAATGCAATTATCTATAAATGAAATTCAATAGTCAATTACATGCCCATTCTGCAATTTAGAATTTTACTGGTGAACCAGGTGGACTTTGTAAAATTCCAGTTGTCACATTTATTTTGTCACTGCCAGTCTGGAAGTCAATTTTCACAGCAGTGGGATTTGAACACCTAACTGCTCAATTGTTACTCCAGTGTCTTAACTACCAGTTACCATACCCTACACATAGTGACAGTAGAGTGAAAAGTTAACTGCTAGCTATTTAATCCAAATTAACACATTTATGATACATAAAAGGTACAAGCAGAAAAGTCAATAAGGCAGTCTGGGCCTGCATTTGAGAAGATATAATCAACCTGTTAGAGATGTTATTACACACCTCTTAAGCAGGTGGGACTCAGGTCTCAGTCCAGAGGCAGGAACACTACCACTGCGTCACAAGTGGTCCCCCAATCCAACCCCCATAGCTCAATGACTTATTTTAACTGTTATAGTCCATTTTAAGTCTGAACTGCAAATTGTTTCAGCAATGGCTGCCTTCAGACACATCAATTGCTGATATTATCAATACCTGAAATATAGTCCTGGAGGTGACAGGTTCTCCTACCACAACAGGCTGAGTTAAACTGGGCCGATATGGTCTAAGTGTGGGGGAAAAAAATGAAAGCCAATCTCACTGAAACATAAAACCCTTAAAAAGGACTTATGTGGACACAGATTTCTTTTCTACTGATGGAGAATCAAAAATAGAGGGTCATAGTTTCAGTATAAGGAATCTATCATTTAGGGTTATGATTAAGAGAATTTTTTGGAATTCTCTACTTCAGGGATTGTGAATGCCTTATTGTGGAATATATCTAAGGCGGATATAAGACAGATTTTTGGTCTTTTGGGAAATCAAGGGATATGCACAGCAGGCAAGAAAGAAGTGGAGGATCAACAGTGATTTTGAATGGTGGAGCCAGTTTGATGCATGAAATGATCTACTCCTGCTCCCATTTTTTTTGTCTTTTACTCTCTTGAATATTAGTGCTGGGGTGGTATTGTCACTGACCCAGTCAAGCAGAATTCCAGCTACTACTGGGCTTGAATCCCATGACAGTTATGATTGGAAGTAAAACAATACAGGTTTCATTTCACCCATAACATAAGATATATTTCTGCAGAAATTATATTTTATCTTTTAAAAAAAGTAAAGAAAATCTCCTATGGTGTTCAATGTGATGCACAAACACAAATTAAACAACTTTAGGTTACAAGAGTAAAGTCCAACCTTTTAAGAACAACAAAATCTGTTGATAGGAACACTTCTTTAAATATGTAAATGAGAGTTATTTATTTACCTGAAGTAAAATGCTATTTTTTTTTTAGGAAATATGACAAAACAAATTTGAGCAATTGCCTTCAATTTTTTATCTCCTGAAATCCCACTTGCCTATTGGCACAGCTCCTGACTAACGACACACAACAGCAGTTCTTTGCAGACTAAAAACCGAGATGCAGCGCACAATTCCTGAAAAAATTATACACTTAAAAGGATAATAAAAGTATGCTGGCATAACAAATTAGAACAGGAATTAGTGAAGAAAATACAAAATAAAAGGATAAAATGAGGAACTTTAAAATGGAATCGGAATTAAAGCTGCATGTTTTGGTCCTAGTATCCCCATCCTATAATTTGTTTCAATTCATAACCAGAGGAGAGTCTTGTGTGCTCCCAGAAGCCCTTGAGCAATGCTGTCACAGAATCACAGGATTGTTACACCGCAGAGGGAGGTTGTTCAGCCCATCATGTCTGCACTGGTTCCATTACCTAGTGCCTATCTCCTGCATTTTGCCCCTATCCCTACACACTGATTCTATTCAAATAACATTGCAATGCCCTCTTGATTGTCTGAATCAAGCCTGCTCTACATTTCCAGGCAATGCATTCTAGACCATGACTACTCACTGTGTTCAAAAGCTTTTTGTCACGTGACCCTTACGTCATCTGCACATCACTTAAAATCTATGCCCTCTTGTAGAAGCCCTACAGTGCGGAAGCAGGCCATTTGGCGCATTGAGTCCACACTGACCCTCTAAAGACACCACCCATGCAGAAAATGGGAGAACGTCTGTAGGGAGTTTTCAGATTGTCCCAAGGCTGGAATCAAACCCAGTTCGCTGGCACTGGGAGGCAGTAGTGCTAACCACTGAGCCACTATGCTGCCCTCTCATTCTTTTTCTTTTACAACGAGGACAACAACTCCGTATCTACTCGTCCAGTCTGATTAGTGAGACCACTTTTCAGTCTCTTTCTTCTCAGGGGGAACAGTCTCAAATTCTTCACATCCGTCCCGCTGGAAAGATGAGAGGTGGCGGCAATGGTCATGGATTTGTGGTCTGAAATTCACCTTGTGGTCAAACGTTGCAACATTCTGCATAAGTCAATAGCTGAGAAGAGAAATTGAGTCATTTGCTAGGGCACTGAGCACCTAGTGGGACTGCAAACAATTTCCCAAAGGAGTAAAATTCTGTTCACCCCACACTTCTTGCAGGATAAACAGCCTTTTTGTTTTAATTCACTCATGGGTGCTAGGCATCATTGGCTGGGCCAGCAGCTATTGTCCATCCCTAGTCACCCTTAAGAAGTGGTGGTGACCAACTGGATAGCTTGCTAGTTCATTTCAGAGAATAATCACATTGCTGTGGGCCTGGAGTCACACAGGCCAGACCAAGTAAGGATGGTAGATTTCCTCCCTGAAAGGCAGAAGTAAATCAGATGAGGTTTTTCCTGACAATTGGCAATGGCTTTGAGGTTTTTTTAAAAAATTGATTTCAAAGTCCATCATGCTGAGATTTAAATCCGGGACCCCAGAATATTACCTGGGTGTCTGGGTTAATAAAACAGCAAGAATACCACCAGGTCATAATTACTGCAAGGCAGTAGGGATGACGAAAGTGATGGTGGTGAGGTAAACCTGGATGCTCGTCAACATGCACGTGAAAGCGAGCATCATGCTTTCACTCGTTGCTGTAGCGTGGAGATGAGAAATGAGACAAGCCGAGGATCGATCCTGGAGAAAGACTAAAGTAATGGTGTGGGTGCAGCAATGGAAGGCATTGCATGCCAACGGCTGGCTGCGATTAAGAACCAAACCTAGTGGTCAATAGTGGAGAGGCAACAGAGGAAGATAATTTGGTCAACAATTCCAAGAGTTTACCTTTGCCTACGCTTTTCCAGCAACACATTTTCAGCTCTGATCTCCAGCATCTGCAGCCCTCACTTTCTCCTTTGCCACAGTCACACTGGATCTCATTTCTGACTTTAGTAAATGCTGTTCAAACCCATGGGAGGGATGGAAATCCAATTTGGAAGGATTCAAGCATCCAATTCCAGGAAAGGTAGGAATAGAGTTGGGAGGTGATAGTGCATTCATTGACATTGGAGAGGAACAGTAGGTTAGAGTTTGCATGAACTGTGAGGTCTTTCTGAGGCAGATTTTAAGGAGAAGGGGTGATATAGCTGAGGGGACAGAAATACCAGCAATATCAGAGAACATAACGGCCATGTGGGGTAGTCGTGTGGTCAGTGATGGGATGGGAATAGGCTCCAGGGAGCAAGAAGGGATCTTTTGGGGTAAATGAAACTGGAGAGAGCTTGAAGGGAGATAGGAGAGACATTGGTGAGTATTGTGAAACCAAAGCTAGTGAAGGAGAGAAACTTAAAAGGTAATTCAGTCTCTTAGGCTAACAGGATAAAATGGGAGAGGCAGCTAATCAGATTGTCCCAACCTTACTGACCAATTAACCCATGAACTCCTCATGCTTGTTGCTGATGGGAAAAGTGGAGGGACAACAGAGAAGGCACTTTGGTGTAGAGAACAGAGGTAGAGGCTGCTTTTGTAATCGAGGATATTCCTAGAAAATTTACACTTTTGGCACCCAAGAGAAGGGCCTGCGAGGGGTTTTATCCAGGCCAGCCAGATATCCCAGTGAATGGCTGATCTAAATTGTTCAATATCTCCATTCAAGTCTGCAAAAGTGTGGGTATGAGCTCTGTGCTTGATTGCGGTGGTATGTATGGTCAGGGTGAGAGATGGAGAAGTAAACCAAGTTTAGTTGATCAAACTAAATGGCCCGGACACAACAAAGCGGGTTGTCAAACTTACAGGGATGTGTCCACCTCCCTCTAGCAGTAAGACTTTGATATTTGGAATGCAGCATCGCACATCCTGATGAATGTTTTTGGTGAATTAATAAAGAAACTATAGAAAGAAAATTACTGATTGAGCTCATCATATGAGTCAATGTATGGATTTCGAAATAAAGTCTGCCTGCTTGTAGTAAGTCATGAAATTAATTAGAGAATATAGTTAGCAACTTTGCAAATTATCAGCAAAAACTTTAACTTATCCTTCTAGGATTGTGGAATAGCTTCCATTCTGAAAGAATGTTATATTGTCTTGGAGTTAGGATGATTGTGAGAGAACAGAGAGCTGGCCACAGACTGGATGACAATCATTCTGCCAGTCAAGGAGCTTCTGATGCTGAGTACAGTGGTTGGATAAGGTGGGCTTAAATGGAGGGTTGAAATGATTATCTCAAAAGTGAAACTGTAGGGGTTTGGGGATGTCAGGTGTAGGATCTGCAGAGTTGTACAACTTCATTCAATTCTGGTCTCCCTGCTATTGGAAGGATAATGTGAAACTTGAATGGGTTCAGAAAAGACTTACAAAGATGTTGTCAGGGTTAGAGGGTTTGAGCTATAGGAAGATGCTAAGTAGGCTGGAGTTATTTTCCCTAGAGCATCGGAGGCTGAGGAGTGACCTTATAGAAGTTTATAAAATCGTGAGGGACATGGATAGGGTAAATAGTCAAGGTCTTTTCACCAAGGTTGAGGAGTCCAAGCTAGAGGGCAAAGGTTTAGGGTGAGAGGGGAAAGGTTTATAAGGGACCCAATGAGCAACATTTGCACGCAGAAGGTGATGTGTGTATGGGATGAGTTGCCAGAGGTGGCAGCGGAGGATGGTAAAATTACAATATTTAAAAGGCATCTGGATGGGTATATGATTAGGAAGGATTTACAGGGATATCAGCCAAGTGATGGCAAATGGGACTAGATTAATTTAGAATATCTGATTGGCATAGATGAGTTGAACCAAAGGGTCTGTTTCCATGCTGTACATTTTTATGACTCAATGAGTTGATTTTTTCTCACTGTCAGGAGGTTCATGTCATCAAGGACCTGCATAACATTGTATTTGTGGCTCTTATTGCATCACCGATCTACATCAAAGCTGAATGGTATTAATCAATCCTCTTAAGAATTAACAGAAAAGAGCTCAACTAAAGAAAACAAGGTCAATGGAGAGTACAGGAGGACATGCTAGGGGCAGCACCAGGCAAACCTGAAAATCAGGTGTCAACCTGGCAAAGCTACCAAACACTACTATTTGCATGCCAAACAACAAAAGCAGCAAGTAATAAACAAATCAGATTTAAGCTTGCAGTCCTCCCAGTTGGGCACCAAAGTGGACAATTAAACAACTCATTGGAGAAACAGACTCCACAAATATCCCAATCCTCAATGATGGAACAGCCCAGCACATCAGTGCAAAAGACCAGGCTAAAGCATCCGCAGCAATTTCAGCCAGAAGTGTCAACTGGTTGGTCCATCTAAGCCCAGCATTACAGATATGAATCTTCAGCCAATTTGATTCAGTCCACGCAATATCGAGAACGTTTGGAGGCAATGGATACTGCAAAGGCTTTGGGCCCTGACAACAAAGCCTTTGCAGTGGGCGGCACGGTGGCACAGTGGTTAGCACTGCTGCCTCGCAGCGCCAGAGATCCGGGTTCAATTCCCGCCTCAGGCGACTGACTGTGTGGAGTTTGCACGTTCTCCCCGTGTCTGCGTGGGTTTCCTCCGGGTGCTCCGGTTTCCTCCCACAGTCCAAAGATGTGCAGGTCAGGTGAATTGGCCATGCTAAATTGCCCGTAGTGTTGGGTAAGGGGTAAATGTAGGGGTATGGGTGGGTTACGCTTCGGCGGGTCGGTGTGGACTTGTTGGGCCGAAGGGCCTGTTTCCACACTGTAAAGTAATCTAATCTAATCAACAATCCCGACAATTGTACTGAAGACTGGTGCTCCAAAATTTGCTGCTCCCCCAGCCAAGCTCTTCCAGTACAGTTACAACACTAGCATCTACCTGACAATTTGGTCAAATCCCAGGTATGTCCTGTACATAAAAAGCATGACAAACCTAACCCAGTCAATTACTGCCCCATCAGTCTACTTTCGATCAACAGTAAAGGGTTGGTAGGTGACATCAGTGTTATCAAACAACACTTGCTCAGCAATACCTAGATTGGGATCTACCAGAGCCACTCAGCTCCTGTTACAGCCTTGGTTCAAACACAGACAAGAGATGAATTTCAGAGGTAAAGTGAGGTGCCAGTGACAGCTCTTGACATCAAGTCTGCATTCGACTGAGTGGCATCAAGGAGCCCGAGCAAAACTGGAATCAATGGGTGTTGGGGTTAAACTCTGCTGGTTGGAGTCAGACCTGATACATAGGAAGACAGTCATGATTGTCCAACGTCAGTCATCTCAACTCCACAACATCTCTGCAGCAGTTCCTCAGGATATTGTCCTAGGCCCAATCAGCTTAGTTGCTTCATCAATGACCTTCCCTCCATCATAAGGTCAGAAGTGTGGATGATCGCCGATGATTGCAATGCTCAGTACCATTCGTGCCTCTTCAGATACTGAAGCTGTCCATTTTCAAATGCAACAAGATCTAGACAATTTCCAGGCTTTGGTTGACAAGAGGCAAGTAATATTCGCGCCACACTAATGCTAGGCTATGGCCATCACCAATATGTATCAATCTAACCACCGTCCCTTAACATTCAATGGCATTATGATCACTGAATACCCGACTGACAACATCCTTGGGGTTACCATTGACTGAAACTCAACTGGATTCACTCCATAAACATAGTAGCTACAAGAGTGGGTCAGAGGCTAGGTATACTGTGCCATGTAACTCACCTTCTGACTTCCCAAAGCCTGTTCATCATCTACAAGGCACAAGTCAGGAGTGTGATGGAATACTATCCAGTCGCCTGGATGCGTGCAGCTCCAACAACTCGAAGTTTGATATCACACGGACAAAGTAGCCCATATGATTAGCAATGACATGCATAAACATCTACTCCCTCCATCACTGACACTCAGTAGCAACAGTGCATCCGATTTACAAGATACACTGCAGAAATTCAGCAAATATCCTAAAAACACCTTCCAAATCATGACCACTTCCATGCAGAAGGTCAAGGGCAGCAGATGCATGGGACACCATCACTTGCAAATTCCCCTTCACACCACTTACGATCCTGACTTGGAAATATATTGCCGCTTCTTCACTGCTGCTGGGTCAATATCCTAGAATTCCCTCCCTCATGACATTATGGATCAACCCCCCCCAGTAGATGGAGTCCAGCATTTCAAGGAGGCAGCTCACCACCTCTTTGAGATTAACAGGGGATGGCCACTCAGTGATGCCTACATCCCACAAATGAAGAAAAACAGCTTACAAAGTCTTTAGTAAAACATGCTTTTTGAATTTATGTAAATTTAATATATTCTACAACCAAATTAGTGAGAAAAAGTGTAAACCAGTAGTGTTCGACAGGGATCTGCTTTGGATCCTCTCATGTTTGTCATTTATGTAAATGATTTGGATGAGAATATAGAAGGCATGGCTTGTAGGCAAGACCAAAATTGGTGGCACTGTAGACAGTGAAGGAGGATTTTCTAACGTTACAAAGAGATCATGATTAAATGAGTCAATGGGCTGAAAAATGGCAGATAGAGCTCAGTCTAGATAAATGCAAGGTAGTGTGTTTTGGTAGTGTTGTAGAACAGATGGACCTCGGGGTGCAGGTATGTAATTCTTTGAAGTTTACGTTACATAGAAACAGGGTGCCAGTTTGCCATGCTTGCTGTCATTGCTCAGTCCTTTATTGTAGGTTTTGCAAAGTCACAGATTGCACAGGACTCTGGCGCAGTGTCTCTGGCGCAGTGTCTCTGGCGCCTCACAGCGCCAGAGATCCGGGTTCAATTCCCGCCTCAGGCGACTCTGTGTGGAGTTTTCACATTCTCCCCGTGTCTGTGTGGGTTTCCTTCGGGTGCTCCGGTTTCCTCCCACAGTCCAAAAATGTGCAGGTCAGGTGAATTGGCCATGCTAAATTGTCCGTAGTGTTAGATAAAAGGGGTAAATGTAGGGGAATGGGTCTGGGTGGGTTACGCTTTGGCCGGGTCGGTGTGGACTTGTTGGGCCGAAGGGCCTGTTTCCACACTAAGTAATCTAATCTAAAAAAAAACTAGTAGTAATGTCTCTTCTGGAATACTGTGTCCGGTTCTGGTTGGCCAGTTATAGGAAGGACAAAATTAAGCTGGAGAGGGTTCAGAAATGATTTACCAGGATGTTGCAGGGTATGGAGGCTTGAGTTATTAAAAAAAAGGCTGGATATATTGGGATTTCTTTCACTGGAGTGTAGGAGGATGATAGGCGATCTGATTATTTCATAAACTATGAATGGTAATGGTACTTGTCTTTTCCCTAGGATGGAGGATTTCAAGACTAGGGGACACATTTAGAAGAAGGTGAGAAGACAGACATTTAAAAAAAGACATGAGGGAATTTTTTTTCCCCAGAGAGGGTGGTTCACATGTGGAATGAACTTCCTGAGAAAATAGTGGATGCGGGTACAATTACATTTAAAAGACATTTATATAGGAAAGGTTTGGAAGGATATGGGCCAGGAGCAGGCAGATGGGACCAGTTTAATTTGGGATTTTGTTTGGCATGGACTTGTTGGATTGAAGTGTCTGTTTCTGTGCTGTATGACTCTAAAAGAGTTGCCTAAGCTTCAAATACAAAAAGGACATCCAGCAAGATGCTGATAAAATCCTGATGAAAAAGAATTTCATTATTTATCCAAAGTATTTGTTAAACATTCAGCCAAACCATGACAAGAATGATTCAAAGCTCTGAACTAAACAAGATCAACGACATTTGCATTACCATTCTTTGTAGCAGATATCAAGCACCTATGGCATGTTCATGTTTGCACTTATTAGCCAATGCTTTCACTTTAACCTTACACTTTAAAATTGGATAGAAGTTATGAGTCATTTCTGAACCGATATGCAAATAAATGTACATTACGTAACCAGTAGTTAACTTGCAACATCATTTTTTTTAATCAACTATGATCTCATTCCAGTTCTGAACACTTGCACAACTGAAATCATAGAATCCCGACAGTATGGAAACAGGCCCTTCGACCCAACAAGTCTACACCGAACCTCCAAAGAGTAACCCACCCAGACCTATTTCCTCTCGCTTATACTTATCCCTGACTAATGCTCCTAGCCTTCATAACCCTGAACACTATGGGCAATTTAGCATGGCCAATTCACCTAACCTGCACATCTTTGGACTGTGGATGGAAGCCAGAGGGATCCCATGCAGACCTGGGAAGAACGTGCAAACTCCACACAGACAGTTGTCCGAGGCTGGAATCGAACCCAGGTCCCTGGTGCTGTGAGGCAGCAGTGTTAACCACTGAGCCACCATACTGCCCCAACCAGCAACAAATCAACATTTACACAAGCTCC